>NC_139830.1:7347026-7947026 GCF_963691815.1 Echiichthys vipera | reverse complement strand
GAAAAAAAACGACGTATACACAGTGTCTTGAAAGGCATTAAAAAAAGATGCATTAGAGTTTACCAGACTAGTCTGAGCTGGTCTCTTTAAAGTGTGAATAAACTGCACAATTTATACCTTACAAAAGACTACCAACTGATCTGGTGCTTTAAAAAAAAATCAATCTTCAGGGCATCTTCAGGCTTTTTTATGCTTTTTTAGGAGAGTGAGCTAAAGACCTTCTGCATCTTCATGCTAATACACAGGGATTAAAAAAAAAAAAAAAGCGAGATCATTTTAAGAAGAAAAAGCTGCCCAGAGCTTCTGGATGGATCTAAAACCTACTCCCGGCTGGAGGAAGATCATTTTGATTGACATTCAGAGACTACATTCATTCATCATGGCTTTCATACACCGCCACAAGTGATTTTAAACCCAGCCATCCACCAACTTCATCTCCCAAACCCCCTCTTTCCTCAGCTATAAATCATCATCTAGCCACAGGCCACTGGGCGCTGAGCAAGGTGACACTCTACCCTGCTACCAACACTGCTGGAGGTGGGAAGTGGAGAGAGGAGGAAAGGAGAAAAAGGAGGAGGAAAGGGCAGAAGGTTGAGAACAGGGAGGCACGGGGGAGAGTGGTAGAGTGTGAGTGTATCTATCTACTCGGCTGTCACAGTGGGAGGGAAATCTTTGATGTAAACTCTATTAGTATTTGGCGTGTAAAGACACAGCTCAGACTTGAGTGAAACCCAAGATGGTTCGCGGCACCTCAGAAAGAGTCGATCCTGGCTGGAAATTCAAACACATAGATACCTCACTGCTCAGAAATGTGCAGTTGCTAGGCTCTGTACATGAGAGAGCTGGAGTAACAATATGAATTATGTTTCCTTTACCCGCTGGAAATATTATTTCTACGGTCCTTGAAGAAATTGATTGGTTCCAACGGGCTGGAATTTTTTTTCCTCCCACCCAAGGTCAGAAGATTTCATATGTCTGTGTGCAGTTTGACCTTATGTTGCAGTGAACAACCTATCTTAGGTCCTGGGTCCACAAAGCGAGTTTTTTTGAGCACTGACATGTTTTTTCAATTGTTCCCAATGAGGAGGGAGCCCATGTGGCTGCAGGTGGCCGCATGCCACAGACTAAAGGCGCTCTGTATTATGATCATAATTATTGCTATAAGTTTATAATATCTTGCAAAACCAGCCTTTTTCCCCCATGAGTTTACAAATAATTTGGAAAATAAAGAAATCAACATGACTGAACAGTGCAACAATCTAAGTAAATACGTGCAAATCCAGCTGACGACGAGGTTTTCTCAAACTATTTTACTAACTAGACTAAATTTATTTATTCAATGTATTCATCTTCTTCTGTGGTCAGCACCCATAGTTTTACTGCATTACTGGACATACCATGGTTGTGTTTTCTTATCCACCTCTGGAGTGACCATCGTTGTTCACCCGCTCTCTCAGCCCTCCGAGGGTAGATCAGACCAAGTTCCCTTCAGTTTTTCAGACAGCAGACGGGGGAATCCCCCGAGGGCTTGTGCCGAGGGGAAGGCAAGGAGGGAATGTTGAATGAGTAATGAAATGCAACCATAGACTGGAAAACACCTAGTCAGATAATGATGGATGGTTTAAATAACTTTTATTTAGGTTTCTATAAAGTAGCCAAACGCTTTATATTTACTATACAGACATGAGTGGTATGAATGTTCTCATCCAACTCCCTGCGAGAGAGTGACTAAAATTTGTATTCAAAATTCAGCATTTTCCCAAAATGTCAAACTCTTATGTTAAGTAAAATCCCTGTCACTTCTTCTTTGGACATTTCAGTACACTAAACTTGGTGATATTTGAAACATGCATGACATGCTTTGTTCAAAGGGATTCTCTCGCCTAACCTACGTGTTGACAACTAAAAGAAAGCTCAGGAATCCCTCTATTAAATCTTTTCAATTTCGTGTAGAGCAGAACAATGACGGGTGAGAGAAAAGGACTGATGTAGACAAGTGTGAGGAGTGTATATTTGTGCCTGTACACTACTATAAAGCAGGTCTGTCCTTTTACTGTAGACGTTTTTAATATAATTTTTTTTTACAGTTTTTAAAGCCTTTATTATATAGGACAGACAGGAAATGGGGTGAAAGAGGGAGACATGCAACAAAGGGCCGGAGGTTGGGGTTGAACCTGCAGCCGCTGCCTCGAGGACCTTCAGCCTCTTTACATGGGGTGACTGCTCTAACCACTGTACCACCGTCCACCCCTTTAACTGTAGACTTTGCTCTACTAGGCATATACAACCTTGTTTTTAATTTATACTTTCACAAGGGACATCTCCTTTCATCAAGATACTTGTGAGGAGCAGCTTTTTATGTCATTGTAACGATACAGATGATTTATACTGTCTTGATTAGTCAGCTCTCAAATGTAATGAGCTCATCCAAGTGGGTGCAGGAGGTTATGATAGCAGCTTAACAGAGAGCTGGCTCACTTAACCTGGACTGCACTGAGTCTTATTTCATTCAAGATGGTATAGACAGACAATCAAATTTAATTTAATTAATCACAAGCTGAAGTTTATGGCCCTTGTGTGTATTGGAGTAGAGAGCAGAGAAACAAATGTTACTCCTGTTACAGCACATGATTGCTTGCATCACGTTGTCTCACTCAAACACAGACGAAGCAATTTACAATCTCATAACGCTTCCCGCACTGAAATGAAGCAAGCAGGCTGAATGTACTGCGATGGTATGAGATTGACCCAGCAGGCTCAGTGGGGAGTGTTCAGTACCACCAGTTTATGAAAGGGAAGCACAGAGGAGGGTGAAGTCTGCCATTTATCAGCCCTCAATAGTAATGAGGCTGCCCTTGTGCAGTGTTATGAGAGAAGCACAACGGGAGGATGAAGAGAATATAGACTGCTCCTCCACTGCCATCACATTCTTCCTATGTAGCGGTAATGGATATAGCAGATATAGGTTGTCACAGGTAGAGAAAGATGGTGATTTTACGTATTATTACTTTTTTCTGTAATTTTGATCTCCAGTGTATATAGCATGGAGATAATAAAGACAAACAAACAGTTTTATTAACAGCAGTAGTTTCATTTTGGCAAACAAAAGATCATATAAACATCCTGTACTGCAGATGCTCCCCCTGTTATGGCTTGTCCTCATTATGTATATATTAAACAGATTCATGTGAGTTCCTTTGGTAAATAATACAAAATACTGTTGATTACTCAGAGTACTCATTTTTTACTTTAATTTTGCAGAAACTCCTATAAGGTAAACTGGCCAGATTAAAAATCTGGACATATTTATGGGTGAAGACGTCGCAATTATTGGCTCCCCGAGGAGGGAATTAAAATACCTCCTGAGAGAGTTGGACCACGACGCTTCCCTGGTTCGAATGCAAATTGCTCTCATGTTGATTTTATTCATTTTTTTTCATCAAGGGAGAAAATAAAAAGAGCCGTTGGTGCTTCCTTCCCCCCTGCAGCATTTCTGTGACACAGACTAACGCAGACACACAGACGCCACGCGAGCAGTGATTTCCTGATGTCAGCTACAGATGGCCTGTGTCAGTCCAGATTAATGAAGATATTACATTAGGGGGACCATGCAGAGTCTGACACAAAATGCCCAAGTTTACACTGAAACCAAACTATGTTGTGCAGGTTTTAAACTACATCAGAGGGATTGTTCCAAACAAACAGTGTATAAAGTGCTCATTTCTGGTTTATTCATGGCTGTGACATAGACTTGGGCTACGTCTTAAGCATTTTTTTTTATTCTGAGTTCAAGGTCTTTTAAAGTCAAAATTATATGTTTAAAGTCAAAAGTCTGAGTTCAAATTCAGAATTTTGATATAGAGGTCAGAATTCTGAGATTAAAAGTCTCTGACTTGACTTTATTTTCAGAATACTGACCTTTTTCCATAAAATTCTCCCATTAAACTCTGACGTTGAACTCTTTCGTACTTTTCTGCAGAAGTGTGTGTGTGTGTGTGTGTTTGTGTGTTTTTTTGTGTACTTGCTACATTGTGAGGACCGCCTGTAGTTTTTAACCAACAAAGTGAGGTCCTTTCTGGGAAGTGAGGACATGTGTGAGACAAGTGACACCTCACTTTGTTTCCATTGAAATCGCCTCCTAAGTCTATATAGATGCTATCCTTTTCTCATATGTCCTCACTTCTGATCAAAAATGAGCTTTGTTCCTGTGTGTGTGTGTGTGTGTGTGTGTGTGTGTGTGTGTGTGTGTGTGTGTGTGTGTGTGTGTGTGTGTGTGTGTGTGTGTGTGTGTGTGTGTGTGTGTGTGTGTGTGTGTGTGTGTGTGTGTGTGTGTGTGTGTGTGTGTGTGGACCATCTGTGTTTTGATGAAAGTGTCTGAAGTTTACAAAAAAAACAGCTGAGGACAGAGAGAGAGAGAGATAGACAGATGGATTGATGGTTGGATGGATGGAGGAAGAGATGAATATGGGAACCTTTTGTTTTTGTCAGTGCCAGCTCAGCATCAACTCATGCACCAGTTTCTCCTCACACATCACTTGACAAGGGTGGAGAACTTACGATTGAGTCCTAAATATCCCCCATCCCCACTATAACTGCATCACTAATATACAGTTCTGGTACAGTGCTGTCTGAGGTTAATGTCTGTCACATCACAGGCCTTTCATACCACGTTTGCTCACTCACAGAACTCTAGATAAATACATAAAGAGAGCAATGCTGCGGTGTCAGTGGGCTACACAACAAACACATCACACACATGTACACAGACATAAACCCACACTTACAGACAGTCGTCTCTCTTGCTCCAGGCAGTTCTTCTGCTTGGCTTGCAGTGCTTGTTCTCTTGTTGGCTAAATGGCTCTGAGTAACCTCGCCAGTTCGCAGTATGAAAGAAACACTCAACTCTCCCTTCAGAAAGATTGGCATCTTCTATTGTTCGGCTGTGAGACCGCTTAAATTCTTCTTGATTAATGTATTCATTTAAAGATGACGAATAACATTACAGCCAATTTCTCGTGCACTTTTGCTTTGCAGACGAAGCTTTACATACGCGGAAATGTGGCACCGAAAGTACAAAATCATAGATATGCAAACACACCTCCTGTATGCAGACTGGGTGATATTGTTTTTTTCAGTTAAGAAATTTCATCAAAGGAAGTCACACCTGATGATCAAGCTTCCTCAGCTGCAGCATCTGCATCTTGGGTTTCACCTGAATCCATATATCCGGAGCACAGTCTCGTAGGCTGTAACGTTTGCACTTTAAACCGAGAGTTGTCATCACTTTGTATGCGTTTAGTTTTAGTCTCACAGCTAGCAGGTGCTAGAGTCTATTTGTAGCCCGTCCCTTGCTTCGTCTCCCAACACAACAGAAATGACGTGTGAATAATGCTTTTAACTAGTCTTCAGTGCCAAGCATTTTTGGTCCATGCATGAATAAAAATCCCAGTTGCAGTGTATATTATTATAAAGCACCAACTTCAAAGGTAGGTTAGATAAACAATGAAGTTTATATATTTTTATTTCACCACTCTTTCACTCTTTCTTTGGGTTGTTTTTTGATGCCTGGAGGAAGAAACAGGAGGTTCAAACTGACTGCACGCACTATTTCATGTGTTGGTGAAAGCAAGTCGACTCTGCTTGTCACGAGTAATTGGTTAACTAATCAGGCATGTCTGTAATTGAATTTTAATGCGGACGAGGTTGTTTTCAGAATATTTTGGATCTGTTTTGCATAATTAAAAACTAAAACTGACTGAAAAGGGTTTTGGATTTTGATTCCCAATGTTGATTAAGTATTTGGATTTTGCAGAATGCATTTAGATTATGGGCTGTCAATTTTACTGTATGTTATACTGAACAGTTTGTAAGATTTCACATATTGGGCAGTATAAACATTAGTGCATCGTGTACAGTAAACCCAACTCATCTCATTTTACCCCTATTCTATGTGGAACATTTTATAACTTAAACTGGCATATGATGCAAATATACACACAATATACAACATCCTAGCTTTAATGATATAATTATGTTAATTTAAGGAGGTCCATAGAAGTCCATGGCAATATTCCACGTTTTTATTTATTTTGGCAGCTGTTCCTCGGCTAGGGTTTACTAACCTTTCAATGTGTCCCTTGTGACCTTACTATTATATTGTACTGTATTAAGTCATGATTGTTATGATAGTAAGAATAACATGCTAATAAGTACAAATCAATCCCATGTCTGTCCACCTGAGCAAGAGTCCTGGCCTGCTGCCGGCCTCCCTTTGTTTGGACTGTCCTTTAGTGTGACTTTGATACTCTGCTTTACAGTGTTTTATCCCGTCCTTTTGGATGTTCTGGCAGTGTGGCTTTACAGGTTGTGACCTAACCCAGCTGTTCATCGGCTCTGTCATACTCTGTGTGTCTGCGTAGACCTGGTTGAGCAGCCTACTGCCAGCCGTGCACAGTGTGATGTTGTTCTTGTAGTGGGTCATTCGGCCCTCTGATCTGCTCACATCACACCTGACCACATCTCTGCGGCCATCTCCTGTTTCACCTCCTACCTACTGAGTCCTCATCACAATACACCATTTCTATATTATCCTTCACTTCCTGTTTCTCTGTTATGTCTACTAGTGTCTTTACTGCACTTAAGATATGTCAAATAAAACCAGGATTTGGTCTGATAAGGCTCAGCTTAGAGTTATAAATACTCTACTCTAAAAATACTACAAACTATTATGTGCATTTTACTGCATTAAAAAGCATACTGTTCAATTGTTCATACTGATCAACAGTATGGCTGGCTCTGGTACCGCTTCCGAAATGGATACTTGTTTCGATACCTTCCTTTAAAAAGACACTTTACAGAATTTTTTTTTGAAGGTTCACTAAAAGAAAAGGGAAAATGGGTTTTTCTGTGGCTCTGCAGTCAGGAAAAATAACCCTTATGATGTCTTGACCACTGCTGCTGCAATTTTGACAATGTGAGTCTGTTCAACAGGACAACTGTACAAAGTTGTGTGATGCTAAAGCAATTGAAGCTCCAATACCAAAAGGTGTGGGATGTGGTGCGTAAATCTGGCAGCTCAACTGATGAAAATAATATGGGGAGGAGGGGACAATCATTCTCAGGAACGGAACTGAGGCAACAGCTCTTAATCTGACCCTTTTCAACATCGACTACAACTCAGCTATGTGTGGACTCCTAGAAGATAAGATGCCTCCAAAATAAAAATATCTTTCCCAGCATATTATCTTTTATTAGTATCGCGTGTGTGTGTGTGTGTGTGTGTGTGTGTGTGTGTGTGTGTGTGTGTGTGTGTGTGTGTGTGTGTGTGTGTGTGTGTGTGTGTGTGTGTGTGTGTGTGTGTGTGTGTGTGTGTGTGTGTGTGTGTGTGTGTGTGTGTGTGTGTCAAATCATAACGTTTCTAAGAATTTCCCCTTTCAGTCCAACCTAGATCCTGTTAAAGATAAAAGTTATTCACAAAGTATCTTAGGCCGAGTGCTACTGAGGTGAAAAAGGGGGGTAGGGAGTGAGACTTTTAAGAGTTTCCTAAGCAGAGGAGAAATTGCCGCAAATACAAAGAGCACTACAATATTTAGAAACTGAAAAAATGCAACAATGCAGCAGTGATGACTTGGGTCTGTCACAACCTTCCATCAACATGCTGATCACACAATTACAGCACTCTCACAGCCTCATATTTGAGACGTCTGTTCAGACCTTGCAGGCTCACAAAAGGGCATTCATGGAGATAGTGCTTCCGTGGGTTTGTTGGTGTAATTGAGGAGACAGAGATCCGCGTTATCCCACCGTCAAAAAAAAATTTTTTTCAACAGAAAGAGGTAAATAAATATAAGCAAATAAATATCAGTAGCCTGCATGGATATACTGTGCAAGTAGGCCGTTATTTTCAAACATTTTGTGGGCTGCTTTTAAAATATGGCGTACAATGTATTAAACTGAGATGCTGATTAATTAAAACAGTATTTATTATTACAACATATCTTCATAGTGTAAATTCTATGATTAGGCCTATCGATTTAACCGTTCGATTTACGACAATACTGAACTTATACTGACATCCCTGTTTTAAATCCTTACACATAGACTGTATATATGGTTGTTGAACTCTTGACCTTGTACATTTAAATTTGGCTCGAACTCAATGAAAATGCTTTTTATTATTTTTAGTTTTGCTTAATTGATGAGAGCATGTGTCACAAGAAATCAAAAAAAGGTTGCTAGGTGAAACTACACATTCTGAAATATGTGGTCATAAATAAGCTCTGCTTGGCATTTATCTTAAAGTTTCCACATTACACCAGCTTTATCAGGATTTTGTCCCTACTTTGCAAGTCTTTCCTACTCAGCGGCAGATAATTCACCATTCAATTTCCAATGGCACTTAGTCTTACCACCTATCAGCACCTCACATCTGAGTTAATGATTTCTTGTGAGGCACCTCAAGACGACGGTGCTATTTTTACACAACAGCAGCTGTGGCATTTGCATGGCGGAGGAAATTTTGTCATCGGTTATTTCCAGAGTTTTACGCACCAAGCCGGGCCATATAAACCAACTGTGTGTGTGTGTGTGTCTGTGTGAAAGAGAAGGTGAGAGAGAGGCTTCTTTAACCCCAGAGAAAGTGAGGAAGGGATCAAGTTGCTGGTGCCGCTAAGTGAGTCGGCTATTCCAAGAAGCAGTGTACAATTTCATCTTTGTCATGTCGAAATACTGAGCCTGGTCTGTCTGTCTTTCAAAGACCCTGTGCTAATTCAGAACTGTTTCCCAGACGTCTCTACATACCGCTGGATTCATGTGTCGAGAAGTCTCATTCTGCGTCTCAGACTTAGCCGAGGTGTGGAGAGACAGTGAGTGTTTGTTGTGAGATTGAGTGATACACACGTATCCCCTACCAGGACATTGCACTTATCAGCCATTATGTGTCAAGGTGATCTCTCGTCCTAATTGTGGAGTGTATTATTATCACTTCAGTTATACGTTATATCTCGCTGCTCTGGTGGTCCGCCTGTAATTAGCCTCTAATAGCGTAAACCGCGTCCGTTACCTGATATCTCTAAAGATTTACTGCGCCACAGGGCCAAACAATGCGCCTTTTATCATTCTTGCTTATCGCTCCCTTGAATTGCATTTCCACTGGCACGCCATTACTTTGAGACATGCATCCTGCATGATTTACTAATTGCATCCTTAAGGCTCATTTCACCAGGCGCATTTTGCATAACACATACTGTAGATAATCAAATACAATCAAGTACAATTTAAAGACCTCCCATTTTTTTTCTTTTACAGTAATGAAGTCAACATGTTTTATAAATGTCCTTTTAATATGCAAAACATCAACACCAGAGGACACATTCCTTGTGAGCATGCCTAACGAGCTGAAGGAACTAACGGGCCAAAATAATTAGTCTTCACCAGCGATCACCGCGCTCGTTAATCAGCTTAGAGTGAACCGTGAATACATAAATAGCTTCCATACTAGTCCTAAATCCACAGAACATTACAAGTATGTAATTACCAGCTGGATTACACTGAATATATAGTCTTTAGTTGTTACTAACCGTGCTGTAAGTCGGAATCTATTTCCATTGCAATCATACTGTAGCTTATGCTGAAACACGAGAGCACTTCAATGCAATCAATCAAAGGGGACTGCAATAAATCAGCGTTATTCAAGCTTCAGAAAGTTTAACGAGCAGTCAGGGTTACTGACGATTGATGAGGGCTTTACTGTACACTGTGTGAATATCTTACAGGTTAAGCATCTGTGCATACATGTAAACAACTCCACATACTGCAAATGTTCAGAGCTGCTCACAATGGTAAGAGGATAATAGCCTTTATAATGTATTCATGTTGTGGGCCAAACATGTTTTCTTTGTGCTATGTGTTCAATGTGATTTATGACAGAAGTTGACCTGCTCATTACTGTTCCACCGAGTTTACACACACACACACACACACACACACACACACACACACACACACACACACACAATCTCTCTTTCTCTGTCTCTCATTCTTTCTCTTCTTTCCAAGCTGTGATAGGTGTGAGCTGCATGATTTGCGAATGCCTTAACTGCATTTCTCGCTGCATATAGATGAATAGATCCGATTTGGTCTCCCAGCATGTGTGTGTGTGTGTGTGTGTGTGTGTGCATACAGTAATTTTGTATAATCGGTATTTGTGGTTGGCTGTGTGTTTGTGTGAATACATTTTATGTGTGTGTGTTTTTATGTGCTGTGTGTTTTAAATAGAGAATTAGGTGATTTTATGCATGTCACGTCACAGCCAATTAAGCCCCTGCTTACTGGAGCCCCTTTAAGTGTGATTTTTCACAGGAGTGAGTGTGAAATCTCAAGGATTGGATGGAAATTACACCAACTCTATATACAAAGACTCAACCAGACTCCTACAGTAGATCCTCTCATCTAAACTCTCTGGCCTCTCTAGATTAGCTGCCCAATGAATGTGCTTTGATTCCAGCAATTTCAGCTTACTTGAAATTTGTGTTTGAACAGTTATATTCAGGTGGAAGAAAACTTTTTTTTTTGGTTTAAGTTGATTAATGATTAAATATTGAAGGATTGGAACAATAAAGTTCAAGGGGCACAATCTTAACATGTAAACAGCCCATGTTGGGGAAGTGCAGTCATCATATTCCTCATTGAAATAACGCAACTATAAAGACTAACAACCACTGGCCTGTTTTTCTCCTACATGCTCCTATTGCTAGTATATAATGATGCATTCCAGCAGCTTTGAACCGCTCACAACCTCGACAAGAGGTGTTGATAACTAACCGTTAACCATCGATGTGAATTTTGACATTTGATTAATACCTATACAGTTACAAAACATTAATACATAAATCACTAGCAATCACTGGCGGGTTATGACGGCCATTCCACACAGGCTCGGACAACGTTCTGCCTACAGCTGCGGACTTGTACAGGTTTCAGGACAGCTCCACAACAATGCATGCAACATCGTGGCTGTACAACGGATACAAGTCGGCAGCTGTCCTGATGCAAAAAGTATGTCTGAGCCTCCCAGACAGGTGAACTCTATTGGACTCAGTTGCCTGCTCGTCTGGTGCCGATTAACAGTTAATGATCAGTTATTGAGCGTCGGCTACTGGTCAGAAAAAAGTCCAAACTAGCTTCCCCGACCTCACAATTCAACTTGGCTGCACCCAGCATCAACAGTGATTCAAGCTGTAATACACTGTTTGTTCTCTCTCATATGTCATGAAGCTGTCTGTGAACAAAATACTACATCATGCATTATCAACTGGTATTGTTAACGGTAGCTAACCTGCCTAGAATCTCCACACCCTGTCAAATATAAATGTTTTCTGACTTGAACGCAGACGACTCGGGTGTGGCGTCATTCCCAGTTTTGACCTCCAACTTCTGAGGTAAATGTAACACGGCAAAATAGCTTGGAAACGATAGCCCTCACACCCTGTATATTCTTACAGTGTCCAAGGGCTTGTCTCTGGGCAGACCTCTCATGCCTCCATACTTGGCCTTGAATCTGACCCTGTGTTATCAAACCAAAGGTGTTTATGATCCTTCTTGTGAGCTATCCTTGGATGTGTTGGAAGCTTTGTATGATTTAAACCTCCACTGGGTTGAAAACGATCCTTGGGTAGGCTTATGGCTGCTTAACACATGCAGCCTCTCTGGTCTTCATGTGTGAAACTGAGTGTGTGATGGAGAGATAACTGCAAAGTGGGACTGACTGTCATTTTTTTCTAGATTCAGATGGTAATTGTGTTTACAAAATCCTCTGTCTCTCTCACTCTCTCCTATTTGGTTACTCTGTTTTAGAGTCGTTATGTCCCACCAGAGACATTACATGGGGAATAGAGAAACGGACCTGACACTTTTTATTTTACAGGCTTCTGTTTTCATCCAAAATGATAATGCCCTGCTCTTTTATTTCTTTAGAGAATCTAGTGTTAAAATAACTCCAAACAAGGGCTGAGCCTTGTGCAGCCTGAATAAGAAAGTGCTCTGTCTTTTTTAATAAAAAGTGAAAATGTACCTTTTATATATTTCTGTTTTTAAATTATGACCTATTCGGCTCAAAACAGTGTTGTTTGAACACATACTGCTCATCTGGAGAGTGTACATTTTCCATGTCAGAGTTATTGTCTAGACTGCTGTGTCTGCTAACCCAATAATGTGTGTATCTTTATATTTTTGTGTGCACTTGTGAGTGTGTGTGTATCTCTGAGTTTATAAGCCGTAACCTTGTCAAACAGGGCTGCATCATGTGCTGATCATCCCCCTGTCTCCGTCCCCGGGGCAAATGTCTCCCTCTCTCCAGCACTATGTAAGGCCTCTCTGTCTTCGATGTTAATTGAGTTAAAGGAGCTGTCTTTGGATATCTCTAACTTTCCAACAGTCTGTTGGGACTGCTTCAGTTTAGAATGCTAAAGCTGCTGTAATAGAAAGCATAAGCATGCCCTTAGATACAGGTACCCCTTTTCTCCCAAATGTATGTATATCCAGGTTTTTTAAACACAGAAAAACCTGATAAAAATAGGCAATAGATGACTTTCCCATTGACAGTAGACAAGTATTTCTTTCATATTTTTTTTTTCCTGGTGTGTCACAGTCCATGTCACAAACGCACTGGAAAAAAGGATTTGTAAGCACAAGAAAGCTCTCAATGTTTAAGAGCTGCTTGTACAGAGACGGATGGAATTTGTGTCTGAGATGACAAGAGTCGTAAAAAGGGCAAAAATGTGCGTGTTAAACAGGTTGTCATGTTTCCATTACTGCCGTTCGGAGCTGGGCCGACTAATACCTGTAACTATTGCCGAGTCATTTGTCTTGGGAATGAATAACAATTGTAACTTTTCTTTCTAAAGACAAACAGCAGATATTAATGGGTGTGGGTTAAATGTGGGGTTTTTTTTTGTCCAATGGGAAAGGGGTTTTTGATTTGCTGTCAGATGTGAAAAAACTCTCACACACTGTGATACGGGTGTCCTATTATTTGGCTTCAGTAGTCCCTGCTTTTCTTACACATTTCTGTTTTTAGTTACACAATAGCCAACTGCTTCCCCAGACACTCAGGTTGGTAAAGGTACACCCTTGTCTAGGTGTCTTTTTGTTTTGGTTGTCATTTACTTTTCTAAGGAGTGCGGAATAAGCCAAATGGTCTCTATGTTTTAAGGAATTAAATCTAATGTGTATTCTCTGTTTAACCCACTTATGGCTTCTGAGGTTCATGACATTTGAACTTTTTCATGATGAAAATGCACAATGTCATGAACGCAACCCATGAAGGTGCTTCTTTTCTATACTGTAACAAATAAAGACCTCAGTTAGCCCTTAGACATTAGCTCAAGTTAAGCAAGAAAGATACTGTACTGTATCTCGTCGTGCCTCCCATCCCCCATATATGCCTTTTATCTTAGTGCAGCTTGTACTTTTTATGAAGGAAAAAAAATCTCCATCACCCCGAGCAGATTTTCAGAGAATTAGTTGATACTAATTGATATTCTAAACTTGCCTATCCCCCCTGAGGCAATCCCGTCTTTATTAAACGATACAGGACAACCAACAAAACTTCTTTTCTTGTCGATCTAAGCAAAAAGTCTGAGCACACCACTATAAGGAGTGAGGAGTTCCTAGAGGACGAGCTCCAGATAAGAGAATACTTTTCTCTTTTATGCTGTTTTCTATCAGAGACAGCAGGGTATTAAGAGATAATACTCACAATTGCTGCATGTGCTTAACATTGTTAGATGATGTTTCCCTGCTGTAATATTGTAACTGTATTATACCTTGGTTCACATTAGTGTATGCATAATATAAAAAGGGCAAGCTCTTCTTCTTCTCATTATACCCAACATCATTTCCCATGATCCTTTACATTTAGATTACATTATGGGCACAATGTCATATCTGCGTTCAAAGTGGTGCGACAACAGACAGCCACTTTTATCATATCTGCATAGTGTGGACTGCTGTCTTGAGTCAAATTTCTCACTTAGCACTTGCATTTAGCTTCATGTGCTTCATCTTAGCATGCTGATTACCTGAGTGTATCATTATCCAGCTATGCTCTTTGCAAGAAAATGCCAGCCACAGAAACTCTAATTGCCATCGAATAAACATAACATGCTGCAGGGGGGGATAAAATTACCTTGTCTCTTAAGCATTGCGCCCTCCCCTCCTTCCTCCTCCTCCTCAGTACCCCCATCCCTCCCTTCATCTCCTTGGCTGGGCCCAAAGCTAACACTGTCTTTCTAGGACTATCCCCAAGACAAGATGTGGGTACGAGTTTCAACCAAGGTCACCCATTCATTTTCCAGCCTGTGACAGTTCTGTGGTAGATATGTGGGTCAAAAACTCCACCGTAGCCATTGCCTTTTTTCTCTCTGTGACCCTCCCTTAAAGTGCTTTAGGAGGAAGGGGTGGCAACGTTATTGTACATATATAGTCATCATTTCTCCTTAGACGTCTCAGTGGAATTCCAGTATAAATTTAGACTCTCCTGCTCCCCACCAACATTAAGTGCTGAGAGGAATCCGCAATGATCCTTCATTGATTCTGCAGCGCCATATGGAGGCCCATTAAATTGATCGTGGTGGCAGCAACGGGAGCAACAGCACGCTCCAAGATAGTAGATTTCCCCTGCATCACTGTCATCCCTCGCAAGTCTGTATTTCACAGGTGAAGGATGCCACATAGTACCCACATTGATTGGTTTTCTCATTAGTTCTTCGTTTAGCACGCAGACAGCTAAGTAATCACAACTTCATTATGGGCGCAGTCCCCACATGGGACCAGTGTGAATAGAAATGAGAGAATAGCAGGGCAGAGATGCACCCTTTACAGCATTCAGTATAAAAAAGCACAAAACACTGTACAGTATGTACGTCAACTATCTGTATATTGTACTGAAGGTTCCCACAGAGTGGAGTATCTTAGGCAAGATTTCTTTATTCTTTCTCTGAGAGTAATGAATGATGATAATGTTGGCCCTCAAAACACGTACTGTCCCGGTTTCATTCCCATTGTCTCACTTAGCCTACTGTATGATGGCTATGCAGTACAATAGCCAGCATAGACAGTGCCTTTGCCAGCCTGTGTCTTCCTTCAACAATGAATCCTGTTCTTTGTTTAATGACAATATATTATCACTGCTATTAAAGCTCCAGTAAGTAAAAATTACCAGACATTGAACCTCTCCCTTTACTCTTTTTGTCCTAAGCCAATAGGAATGTCCTGTCTTTGAAATGACTTGTGATCGAACAAAGTCTCCCCTCAAAGGCTATATTTTAACGCTTAAAAACAGAATTAAGAGGTGCAGACGTTTCGTTTTCTCTTAGATTATTAGAAATACAATGTTGAGGAAGATTATTATAGGCCAATTATTGGGCCATTATTATTTTTGCCAAACAACACCCAAAATAGACTGCATACCCCAGGTTTAAAAGTCATCCAGCAACCCCCCACTATCATTTTCGTTCACTCTTTAATCTAATATGATCTTATCCAGATGAGTCTATGCAAATATTTCCATCAAGTCCTCCATATGACATTTTCTTCATTATTCATTACAAGGTTAGCTAGTCAAATTAGCTTATAGCTCTGCCAGTGCCCTGTGCAATATGTGTCGGGGAAAAAAAAGAGTGTGAATTAAACATATATTAAAATATGGATGTGACAAGATACACTATGCTCTCTCCCCTCATAAGAAATACCAACCTAATACATTTTCATTTCTGCAGAAGTGGGGGGTGTGGATGGTTCCATTTGAGAAATCGAAGGTTCTTCAAATATCGTTAAAGATGAATGCATGAATCATTCATATTGTGAGCCTCTCTGAGCATGATGGGTGCTGCATCACTCTCCCAATCTCTTTGCCACTAATTCACTTTTTTACCCCCACATTTCCTCTGCCTCTTTTTCTCAAGTCTGCACAACTAGTAGGATGCAATCTCATTTTTCTCCTTTATTTTCGTTTTCAAAATGTATTTTAAATCATTAGAATTAAATTTTCCAGGAAATGTTAAATACAGGGACTCAGACTGTTCTCTGCAGGGACCACTGCTAGGGACAATAATAAAAATGCTGATGTAAGACAGAATGTAAGGCGTGATACCTAGAAATTATTACATGTGGGAATGTGAATGAACTCAACTCGATCATGTCCAAGATCTGTCTATCACAGGGCATATATATATATATATTCGTATTTATTTATTTTCTTCTACATATAAACTACTAAAAGTATATTAAAGTTGAAAGTATCCATTGAAGTGAAAATACAATGAAGGGCACTATGAGAGAGCAGACATTTGCCAAGGCATGCCATATTTTACAATGTTAATACAATGTGAATTTTTCACACCATATGAATAGAGCACAAATGCCCGGGTTAGTCCGACATGCAGACCGACAAATTAGCAGACAAACCCCAAATTTAGGATGCCAGTTTAAGTCCCTGCCCCTCAGAACTAGAAGGGCCACATCTAGTTTTATACCTACCTCAACTCCTCTACTTAACTTTTAACCCCCCTCTGACTGGTGGAAAGAGAAAAAATTCCATTCGCGAGCTTAAAGCAACAACAAAAAAAAATCAAATGTGTGATTTTCGATTTTGCCCCCGACTGGTGAACCATTGCGGTCACGCATGAAAGAGTGAAGTAATACTGATTGGACCCCTAGCTGAGTCATTAACACCCCTATCAGGTCAGCAGTTCTTTTCAAAAGGCGAATGGAAGTTGTTTTAGAGTATGTAAGGTGGTTCCTGTTGCTTGTGTATGTCCTTTGTATGTGTATGTGTGTATGTGAGAGAGAGAGAGAAAGATGTGTCGGGCAGAGATTGGTAGAAAAGGCAAGCCAGCATAGCCAGTGAGGCAGACAGAGAACGTAAAAGGGACATCTCACACTGAAATAGAATCTGTGATAGTCATGTTGGGAAATCCTCTTGTGGTTTTTAGAGTAAAAGTGTAGAAAGCTCTAACTCTAGGCGGAATGCTATGTATTATGAGCACGCTGACTGAGAAGTGACATTGCTGCAAGTGCACGCAAATGTTTCACTTTCACTGCCAAAGTCACTCTCATATTCTCTTTGAGAGGAACTAGTGGTGACCCTTGTATTTATTTTCTTATTCTCTTAGTCATGATGTAGAAAAAAAAAAAGAAATCCTCTCCGGATCATCTGTGTGAAATGCAATGAGGTGATGTTTTCTGCAACAGACAAAAAGTATTGTGAGGATTTGTCCCTTGCTCTCTGTATCATCCCTAGATATCCTCAGAGGCCATGTGCGCTGCCCCAGATCGGTGTTGCATGATTCAGTATATGTATCAACTTAATCCCTTTTATCCATATGTTGTCAGGCTGCAGCATGAAACTATATATTGTCCTCTCAATCTGTTTCACCCCATATCTTCTGCGTGTGCTGCAGAGCATAGTGCAACATAAAATTGACTTATATAAATGAGATTACACATACAATATTTATTGTATCTCTCAAAGCTTTTCTTGGTGTACGAGTGTGTAGCACAGCTCATTTTCTCTGAAGGTATTTAACTTAAGGCTACAACACTTGCGTGACATTTTAATCTTGATAAGTTATATGTTAGTGGAGTTAATTTTAACATATCAATTTGTGTCTCATCAATAATAAAACAAAATCACATTAAAAAAGCTCTCTCCATATTTAAATCCATTAATGTGAATGATGCAAGATGTGAAAAGGTCACAAAAGGTTCAGTGCTCACAGAGATCTATCAGTTATAACAGGACCCATAAAAGCACATCTTCCATCGCAATGGATAATGTCTTCCACATCCGTGTACTCTGATAGGGCCAAGTCTGCAGATACTGTTAAGTTGAGGTCGAAACTTCTGTTTGTTTGTTGTGTTCGCTGTGTTTTCATGTGTGTGTGCTCCCTCCATCACTGGAAGGCAGGATGTTTATTAGAGCAGCTGGAGTCTGAACGCCCTCTGATGTGGCACTAAACTTTAAATTACAGACTTTTCGGGCCAAATTAACCCTCTTTCTCCTCTCTCTTTGGTAAGGGGTATGGCATGCACTGCCACATGTGTATTACGAACATGTGAGCCCTAACCTGCATTTATGATACACTATAGATTACGCTATAATCTGTATCTTTGTTTGTGAAACTTTGGCTTGGGTGTGCGTGTGTGTTTGTGTCTGTGTGTGTGTGTTTGTGTGTGTGTTTCCTCCCTCCCACATGGACCAGGTGGCACCAGGAGGCATCCCTTCCGGCTTCCACTTTTGAACACACTGAGACACACAAGCTCATTGCGGTGGATGACTGCACGTTTCTACGGATGATTAGATTACGTAAGAAAACACTGCAGAGCCCTAATAGTTGGTAAACCCAGATTACGCAGGATTATCATCCCTTTTGCTCCGCCTCTGTTCTCCCTCTGTGTGTATGAGTCTTTGTGTATGTGTGTCGGTGTATGGGGAGAGTGGATGACAGTAGATGAAACGGGAGGAGGATGGGGGAAAGGGGCGATGTGTGTAGCTTGTGGGGTGGGGTAGGGGGGTCGAATGATGCCGCAAACACCAGAGCCAGATGGGACAGAACCCCTAAGCAGCTTAGAGTCACAGTAATCACGCAGGCTAAGTTGCCGTCAATAGTGTATGTGCATATTTGTGTGTGTGTGTGTGTGTGTGTGTGTGTGTGTGTGTGTGTGTGTGTGTGTGTGTGTGTGTGTGTGTGTGTGTGTGTGTGTGTGTGTGTGTGTGTGTGTGTGTGTGTGTGTGTGTGTGTGTGTGTGTGTGTGTGTGGCATGCATGTAGATGTGCATGTGTAGTTTCTCTCATGCTTTAAACTTGGACATGCTTATACAAACGTTGAAATCAGAGAAAGAGGAATGACTAAGAGATGGAGCAAACATTCTCACGCAATCAAGATATTAGAGGAGAGTGGGAGAGCGGAGCTGCAAGTGTGGAGAGTGTTAGTGCTGTGGGAAGAGATAATTAAACATTAAGAGATAATAGAGACGAGCAGGTCAAAAAGGTGGTATTATTTTGTCCTTTGAGATATTGCCAATGAGATATCGCAAACAATGGACTCGGAAATGACAGTGTGTATGTCACGCTACATGGATATGAGCCTCAGGGGATCAAGAATCAATAATCCTCTGTCAATAGCAATCTAGCTTTGAATTTCTGTATACAATTGATCGTGAAGGGTTTGGTCTGACCATCATAGATACATGTCATGTTTATTTATATATGTTTATGTCTATCATTCATTTTGTCATTTTGTTAAGTTTTTGACTGTTGTTGTTTTTTGTTAATATTTTTAGGATTTCTGTTATCAATATTTTGTTATGGTGATTGTGGTTTAATGTAATTATGCAACGCAATGTCTAGATGCACAGGTTTTGTCTGGACTCCAGGTAGAAAAGCTGTGGCAAGGGCCCCAGCTAATGGAGAACCCAATAAATCAAATCAGATCCGCAAAGTAATATCCAGTGATTTTCATGCATTCAGAAGAAGTCTGAGGGCAAACATGATACGGCAAGAGCATTTAAAATATGCACATGTATGATGCATAAACACACAACAAACATAAAGAGCACCCATGTAATTTCAAAGCATTTCTGTTGTGCCCCCCCCCCCCCCCCCCCCGCAGTGAGAGAGGAGATGGCCTTAAAACTACAAAAAAAAAAGAAAACTGTAAAACCCAGGAGAGAAGCTTGCATGAATGTATTTACCTACATGAATATTCAATAATGGGGCTGCAGCACTTCACAAAGGGAAGTAATCACTGATTTATTTATTAGTGTTTTTGACATGCTATGCAATTATGCCACTGCAGGCAGGCTGTTGGGCTGCTCCTGCCCAAAGCTGTGTGTGTGTGTGTGTGTGTGTGTGTGCGTGTGCGCGTGCGTGGCAGCAGCAGCACTGGTTGAATTTAAAGCTCTGATATTGATTTAAACGGATCAATAGTGATGATTGTTCTGTTTCAGGCATAATAACAGTGATCAATGAACGATGGATTAATCATATGCCGTGAAAATTCTTTGCATTGTTTCATTTTTAGAACAGAGTCTCTCCAAAGGAATCGTTCTTTGTTCATTCATAGGCTTCTTTATTCCAATTATTTCATTCAAATGCTAAAATCAGATGCCGTTCTCCCTCTCTAACTCTCACATCAACTTACCTTTCTTTCACTGCATCACCCTCTTCTCTCTCTTCCTCTCCTTCGCTCCCTTTCCCAAGAGGAGAGTGAGATGACAGCTAGCCCCACTCTCCGCTCATTGAACATTCAGCCTTGCTTTTGATGGAATTAATTTGAATGTAAATTATGCTGTGATGGAAAAGCTTTCATTGG
Organism: Echiichthys vipera; assembly: GCF_963691815.1. Lineage (NCBI taxonomy): Eukaryota > Metazoa > Chordata > Actinopteri > Perciformes > Trachinidae > Echiichthys > Echiichthys vipera. The sequence continues at coordinate 7,926,654 of NC_139830.1, read as the reverse complement.
CCCAGTGCAAAATTTCACACAGCGATGCCACCCGCGCTACCCCCTGATGTCTGAGCCGTCCGCAGACAGAGAGAGAAAAACAACAAAGCGCTTCAACAGTATGGAGCTATTACTTTCTCATTAACAGCTGCGGTACATAATGAAATTACATATTCACTCAGTGGGTTTAGTCAATGATTTGATCAATAAATGTCTTAATGTCTTGTTTGTAATTTTTACTCTTGACCAGTGGAGCCATTTGTGTCATTATGGCTCTTAATGGACAACGCAGCATACATCTTTTCACAGTAGAATTTTACTATGAAGGGAAATGTATAATTTAACAGATATGAGAAAAAGAAGTCATCAAGAAAAGCTGTAAGATTGAAAGAAAACATTAAGATCAGAATAATACAACTGTAGTTACAGGGAAAAATGTGTGGATGTGTGGATCTGCTCAATCATGGCAGGTCTCTGAATAAGTCATGTTACAGGTGGAGTAGTGACCCACAATGTGGAGGTGCCATAGATTAAAAAAAATAAATTGGAGGCACATCTTTTTCACACCTATCTGCATCTCATTTTTCTTTTTTTTCTTTTTAATTTTCATAGGCTTATATTATTTTTGACAAACCAAACTCAACGACAGATATTATAAACAATTTAAGCGTGGGTGTTAGTACAGGTCAAGTCCAGGTTACATTTTTTCCCCTGCAGTAGGGAGACCCTCTGTTTTCATTAATGTAGTGTAAGTGGGGAACCTTGTATTGCAAGGTTCATTTTCGTATATAAAAAAAAGTAACCACAAAATTCCTTTCCTCTCCTCCTCATGTCGTTGTCACAAATCCTTCCCTATTTTCCCACCTTAGTTATCAAATACTAATAACTGGAATTAGAATATTAACATAGTCACTGTCCAGTGAAAGACAAATTTGGTGATTCAGATTTGTTCAGATAAGCAGGATGTTATCTAACTTCTTACAGTTTTTCCACAATTGTTAAGACACGTTTCTTGAAACCTTCCACCCATTTCTCAAAACTGTCAATACAAAGTCAGATCTTTAACTTGCATATGTCACCGCAGCTCAGGTGACATACTGTAAGTGTGGAGTCTTGTCAAGGCTTGATCTGGCACACCAGAGGGTTTCTCTCCCGTCGTCTGTCAAGGGATGTGGAAAAAGTATTTTTTTTTTTTGTGAAGTCCATTGCATGCAGGAGATTTACCCTGGTAAAGGGGTTTTGGTCATAGATCTTCCACTGCTGCTCTTTGTCCTGCGTCCCTCATTGTTATTCCATGAACAAGAATATGGTCTATCACAGTTGCTCAAGTTTTATTTGAAATTACTGTTCCTCATCTTCCTCTTCTTTCTCCTCATCCAACACCTCTTAAACATACAGTACTTTTCCTTCTGGCTCTCGGATGCCATCCATACAGTCTATGGTGTCACTGTCAACATAAAAAATCACTGGCTTATATTTCATTCAAGTGGTTTATCCCATCCCAGCAACAAGTGTGAACAATTTAGAGTTGTGTTAAAACAATGTCAACTTTGTTGTAGTTTTGATCAGCTTCTGCTGCCATTGTTCACCATTTTACAACAGGTGCATCACAGTGCCAAATGTGTGTTTAGAGTTTTGCCAAAAGGGGGGAATCACGTTTGGGAGTTGCATGGTTTTCACAGAACATGCAACAATGATAAGATGTAAGACACAGATGAAAGACATAGTTCCTTGTTAACATAAAAGTACAAAATATTTAAAAACACAATGTCAAAACCAGAAGTGAGTTAAGTAAAGGTTAAAAAAAGAATAAACTCTAGGTCACAATAATTAGATCCATACATTTATCCCCTTCTCAGTCCACGTTAGACCCATTTAATATCCTATAGAGCTACAATTTATATTTGCCAACATCCGCACTTGACCCCTTTCACACTAATCACTGTGTTTTACTAGGCAGCTCCAGCCTCCTTCATGTTCAGAGGTCTAACATGGCCACATTTACCATTCCACGTCTTTTGGACCACCATTGATTTCCAATATCCTCCCAATGTGAACATTCGGCCCGTTCAACCCCAGCATCATACATCACCCGACATTAAGGCTTCACCTTTTATATCTCTCCCCTTATATCATCATATCCCTTACAGACAACATTGCCTTTACGGTTTGCTCAGTCCTTCTGATTTCAAACTGATGCCTCTCTGAATTACCACTTAACTTCCCTTGTGAGGACGACAGTTATATTATTGAAGATATTTCTTAGGATGGAAGACGTTCTTAAAGATTTATCAGCCTCTCCGATGATGCGAGCATCCGCCTTCGTTGAATCCTCCTCTTTCAACTATACGGCCTGGGCGTAGACATGTGAAGCAGTCAAGATGTCACTTTGATGTTTTGTAAATCCTGCTCCTCTCTTTTGACTCTCCTTGGATAGAGGTATAAGAATCTCATATCTTTTGGAAATCGCATGCACTCACTGTTCTCTTCTGGGCTCTTTGAGACAGGAATAGACTGATGAAGTGTGTGACTGCCTCCACAGTAATTATGTGATGAATGTGTTCATTCTGTGTGTAGCCCCAAGCAGTGAATAGCTCAACTGATTATCGAGATGTGTGTGCGTGCGTGCGTGCGTGCGTGCGTGCGTGCACATGAGAAAAGATAGGCTCAAACAAAGACTCTTAAAGAAAGAGGACAGCGTGCATGTTATTAACTCTCCGGGACCCCGCTGTAAATCTGATGTATCAATGAATGAATCATAGCAGGTTCATACAAAAATTGTAAGTAACCTGGCCCTCCTTGTGAAAGTCTTGTTAGCCAAATGTGCCACACCCTACCTACTGTGTCATTTTAACCACCACACATTCAGAAATATTGAGCCAGCTGTCAGTTTCTTTCTGTGACAACACTTTTTCTCTGCGCTTTGAGTGAAACATTAAGGCTAACACATCAATCCTTCACCATTTTAAACCCCCTTAGATGGATGTTAAGCTCCATTAATAATACTGCGGTCTTGCTGTCCAGCTCATATGGATTTTGCTTCATAGACGGTATATAGTTTGAGTGACAGAGCTAGAGAGTCAGAGGTGGAGAGAGTGTAAGAAGGATCATAGAAGGATAATGTACAATGGCTCCCATATCTAGCCCCTGAATAGAACTACATAACTGTAAGCCTCCAAGGGCCGGACTTTAGCAAACACATCTGTATTGTATTTGGAAGACCTGACAGGTAGGAAAAACGGTAATGGGCTTTAGTCTCAGATGCAGCTGTGGGTGCCAGATGATCTTTACTTATCTTAAATGTGCAGTAGTAATATACAGAGTTGAAATCTAAGTACATTTACTCAGGTACGGTATACTTGAGTTTACTTATATTTAAGATTTGTGTACTTTGCTCAAGTACTTATTTATTTAATTTTTACTACATTTTGTACTTTTTTCAGGACAGGTTTCTGTTGCTCTGGTGGTAGAGCGAATTGTTCCCAAATCCAAGGGTTATTGGTTCAGTCCCCAAACCTTCTGCCCACAGGTCGTAACAATGGTCAGGGCAGCATGGTGTATTGTTATGTGCTAGCATTGTTAAAAGCATATACTGCATACGGCATATATGAATGCAGTCCTTTACCCTAATTATGTTCCACTACATTATTGTAACTGACAGCTGTAGGAGATACTATGACACAGACAAGCACCATTCTGTACAGAGTGAAAGGCCGAAACAATGCATGGTTCACTTCAGAATTAGCTAACTTTCTTCATGAGCAGAATGAGGCATGGGCAAAAGCCAGGAGAAATAGTCTTGACTTCGACTGGCTGCATTTCAGACAGCAGCACAATGCATGCATTGTTGCAACTAAAAAAAAGCCAGACCATCAAATTCTTTCAGCGATTTTCAATTGGGTTTTGGTAAAAAAAACAAAAACAGCACAACTACAGCATCTTGAAAGTCATAGATTACTTTATCAAATCTATAGTTAACAAGCATTAATGTGCAGCTCTTATTATTGACCTGTCTAAGGCCTCTGATATAGTAAATCATTCATTCATGAAACAGATACTTATTCGTAAAGGACTGTCAGAGCAAACTGTTGGTTTGAAAATGATCTTTGATACAGATCTCAGTGTGTGCGGGCAGAAGTTTTTAATTCCAGCTCAAAGGGCATGCCCCAGGTATAGGTAGTCGGACCTATACTATTCATTATATATAAACAAAATGTTTTCAGTGCAAATGTAAACTTTTATGCTGATGACATTGTAATAAATACTGGTCTGTATATACACGGAACCAGAATGTCAGCTATAACTTGCTGTACAACTTACCTTGTGTGAGTCAGAACTTGTTTTTAATGCAGAAAAAACAAAACTTTGATGCAAAATCAAAGCCACCAACTATCACCACATTACTGGGCTCTGAGACTAAGTCTGTATCTCAGTACAAGTATCTAGGAATAGTAATTGATGACTCAAGCAACTGGTTAAAAAAACAAACAAAAAAAACTGAGGCTGAAATTGGGTTTCTATTTTAGAAACAAGTATTGCTTTTCCTTTGAAGCCAAAAAGAGACTTGTATCGGCCATATGTGTGTGTGCTGGACTATGGTGATGTTGTACACATTCAGGCATCAATCCACACAATGCCTACAAATGTCATCTTTGTCCGTCTTTGCTTCCTTTTAACTTACATACCTACATCCTACAGACAAGTATGGGAGGCATTGACATAGACGAAACATATCTGTACTGTAGTATTTTACACTGTATTGTTAATTTAACAAAGACCTGAATACGCCTCCCTTCACTGCTGGTAATATGATAAGGCTCTCATATAGGTTGTATACATGACTAACACAACCACAGTTACACACCAACATGGACACACACACACACACACACACATTTAGTCGGCCTTTGAGGCCTACAACCAGCCAACCGCCTGTCAGTTAGGCCCTGAGGATTCTCAGTGGACGCTCACACACACAAAGACGTGCAGAAAAGATCAATGGGCTTGCGTTTATCGAGCAACATATCCCCCCCTCCCTCCCACACAAAAGCACACACCTCCACCCTGTCACCCCCTCCCCCCATCCCCACCACCAAGTCTCTGACCTGCCCCTTGACAGCCAATGCGGTGAAGGTATTGATTTCCTCATATTAACTCAGCCTTCTTGAAAAGCCCTAGGCAGCAGAGGAAAAGTGAGAAGAGGAGGGGATGAAGAACAGAAAGATGGAAAGAAAAGGAGGGAGCTGAAGCAGATGGAGAGCATAAAGCAATGCCTGGTTCCTCTGATACTGTACATCATGCTCAAAAAGATTCACATGTCAGATATAAATGAGGCCTAAACTTCAGTATGTTTGATATGCATGAATCACATGTGCTTCTGAGGAAATGGGGGATGGTAGTTGCAAGTAGTAGTGAAGCTTACAGTATGGACACACATCTTACCAACTAATATTTCCTCCATAATTCTACTTGCCTAGGTTGCTTACTCCCTTGGCAAACGAAAGGTGTAGCCATGTGTCCCTCTTTGATGCAGATGGAGTCACCGGCTGCTTCTTTTTACCTGTAAGCGAGGAGCAAGATGGAACGATGTAATGCATGCTCTAAGATGCACAAAATGAACTCTTCATTCGCACAAGAGTTGATAATTGTGACAGAATGCAGGACTTTAGTCATTTATTTCAGAACTGAAGCAGTGATGAGAAGTTTCTGTTTGGATACTTTTTTCTTCAATGGCAACTGGAATCAATTATAACCACCACAAAGCCACAATTGTCAAAGGCCCTGTAACCCGGTGTCTGGACTGCAAGGGTATCAGATGTGCTTTTCACTTGCATGTCTCACGCAACAGAAACACTCTCATTTTAATCTGTTCAGATGTCAGTACCTGCTCCATGCAGGCTCGTGTCTCTCTTTGAAAATAAACGCAGCCTGATGCATTTAATTGTGCTTCAAGTCTATTTTTCTCCACAACCATAAAGGCGATGTTGATACCATAAAAAAATGCGGAATAAATATATTTGCATAAATTTTGCAACCTGGGCTCAGCAGAGCATGCTGTGTCTGGTTCCAAAGCCATAGAGTAGCACACTCCGATTCTGTGTCGACAAGACACAGAGATGTGTTGATGCTTAGGAGCTACAGTGTTTAACCTACACTGTCAACGTATTCTCATGGACAGGCTCTTACGAAAAGTTATGCACAGAAATTCGTAAAACACTGCACGGAAAAATATGCCTGTGCACCATAAATCAGCCACTAAAAGCTGCCGGGCCGGAAAATTGTTGTGACAGTAATGGGCCATAAAAAACTTACATGACCGATTTTAGCAAACAAAAGGTAACGGTTACGGTTAGGCATGAAAACCACTTGATTAAGATTAGAAAAAAGGCCAAAGTTTGGTTTATTGCATCCATGACACGAACGGCCACCATCCAGGAACCAAACCCTGCTCCCCTAGGTGAAAGTCCTGTGCTTCTGGAGCCATCACCCACACAAACCTCCCTACACATGCAGTGTCTCGCTGAGAGACAGATAAAATTCACTGCACTCACCATCTCAAAATAAATTGTAACACCTATTCATTTCTCCTCTGATTTACCCCGAGGAGGAAACTACTGTAGTTAAGACTGACTAAGATGTAGGCAGTTATGTAATGAGTATTTGACCTGGGCCTGGTGTGGAGAGAAGAATGTAGTCACGTTAGGGTGTTTAAAACATTAGTGCATTTGGAGGTGAAGCAGATCTGTCCGCCGAGCCTAATGGACAGCACGTGCGGCTCCTCACTCATCAGCTGTTACTCTCTTCTGCCTTCCTTCCCTCGTGCTGTCTCTCACACGCCCTTTCTCATCATGCACACACACTTATTTTCACCCATTTTTTCTTTTCATTGCAAACTCTATCTTTGTGGAGGAGGAATAGGAGGCGTGTTTGCCAGCCATATGGCAGTGCCAGGGGCGTCCGGAGCAGATGTGCTCTGCATTGGGACTCTGCTCCATCAAGCGCACATGCACGCACACACACACACACACACACACACACACACACACACACATATAAACTCAGACACACACGCGGAGGCTTACGCAGCGCCTGTTTCCGAGGAAGAGGTCATTGACTGACAACAGCATTATCTAACTCCCAAAGTGCAGCCACGCTGGATGCAGGAGTGATAAAACCCACTGAGCAACCTCCTGCAGTTCTTAATGGCAATTTAAATTAAATTAAAGTCAATGAGTATCTCCCTTTATCATTCAGTTATCTTTAATCAGTATATGTGCTGTGTTTCTGACCTTAATTTAATACATATTTGGCAACATATAAGTATTCAACCGAATATGTACAAACACACTCAAATGGCATAAAAACGTTTGTACAATGTGATGATTTTTTAACACAGCGTGCTGCAAGAAACCTTAATTTTGTGATGCTTGCAGGCCAGCAGAATAGCCCGTTTGTCACAAAAGTTAAGTTTCAGGATTACAGAATGTCAGATAAGTTTTTATGCATGAGTGTACTGAAGGTAGGTCAGCAGCTCAAATAGTTTGGTGATAAGAGTGCAAGAAAACTTTGGTGTTTTTGACTTCTTGTTTCCTTTGCTGTCTGGGAAAGAGCCATTGCCTGAAGAGCACCGACTCAGCATGTTTGCATTGGGTTTTTTTCTAGAGCTGTTTTTTGCTGAATAGTAGAAGAATGATGGAGGTGTGTGTGTGTGTGTGTGTGTGTGTGTGTGTGTGTGTGTGTGTGTGTGTGTGTGTGTGTGTGTGTGTGTGTGTGTGTGTGTGTGTGTGTGTGTGTGTGTGTGTGTGTGTGTGTGTGTGTGTGTGTGTGTGTGTGTGTGTGTGTGTGTGTTACAGTAAAGTTTCCTCTGAATGAATCGGGATGTAAATTTCACCAGTGTGCAGAATGAGAATATAGGCTGGCTCCCAGTGTTTGCTGAGTCTGCGTTTGACCTACATCAAACATCCAAAAGCAGAATTAGTTAGAAAGCAAAAGCATCAACCATTCTGGTCAACACCTAGGCACAAGCACATATCAAAGGGTTCGGGCAAAAATAGCCAAAACTCCCAGCACAGAAGCAGTTTCTTTGAGTTTTCCCCCAAATTAGTGTTTCAAATGTACTAAAGCGTATTATTCACATCCAATTAGTAGAAGATCAGAACTGGTTGAGATAGAAATCAAAAACAAGACTGAGGCAGTGATTGTGCCAGTACTTGTATTATAATTATGATTGATGGATGTTTGATGTTCGTAGATGAGTATTTCCATTTGGGACAGCTCTGACGTGACATCTTATACTGAGATATTTTTTTCCTGTAACAAAGGCTATCAATAGAGTTATACATTTAATAGGAGGTGGAGGTTTGCTATTATTGGAAATGCTTAGTTGTGTTATTAAATATACGTTCTCACTTTGCTTGTGTGTATTACACTTATGCATCATGCATCAGTGCAGTATTCTTCAAGAGTGTAACTGGAAATGTCTGTTATATATAATATATATATAGTGTATAAACTAAACAATTAATCAATAATTACTGCGCTGATCTGTAAATGGTGTCACCAAATGAGACAGGGTTGAAATTAAATTAGTTTAAAACAGTTTTTTGAAGGTAATCAATATGTTTTGTTATATCTTCTCTAAATAACAACATTATTTTGCTGATCATATGTCATGGTGGAGTGAGAGAGCAGCTGTCCACAAGGAGATCGCAAACCTTTATGACACACTGGAAAGTTCAGGAAGTAAGTGTGTGTGTGTGTGTGTGTGTGTGTGTGTGTGTGTGTGTGTGTGTGTGTGTGTGTGTGTGTGTGTGTGTGTGTGTGTGTGTGTGTGTGTGTGTGTGTGTGTGTGTGTGTGTGTGTGTGTGTGTGTGTGTGTGTGTGTGTGTGTGTGTGTGTGTGTGTGTGTGTGTGTGTGTGAGAGAGACAGCTGGTGAAGTGCAGTCCTCGGGTAAATGTAGTGCATGTTTGACAAGACTGATCATATGGAGTGTGTAAGAATAGATTTTATGTCTTAGTTTTTGTTTTTACTTAATCATTAGGAACGGAGGAAGGTCAGAAAACAGCAATGCGAAGAAAGAGAGAAAGACTGGTCATGAAGGACACCATTTGAGAAGCTGCCTCTGCTTGCACTATGGCTTTAGAGATGCATTAATATCTGGTGTCTGTTGACAGATGGCATGCTAACAGGCTGAAATACAATGTTGGTACAAGAGAATTTCCCAAATTCCACTAATCCGATCCTCCTAAAAAAAGAAAAAATCAAAAAAAAAATCAAAGCTTTATCAAGTATGACAGATAAAGATCATTTTTCAACTACACTGAAGTTCTAATAAATAGCTTGTAACAGATAAAGTGTGTGTTGAGATCTGGCTCAGGCAATTAAAGAGGTGTATAGGAGATACCCATGAGATTGTCCTTCCTTTCTTCCTTTTTCAATGTATTTCATCTCAAATGCAGCTTGTGTTGTCTCAGGTCCACAGTCCTGTGATGTTCTTAGTTCAGTTAAAGTATGAAGGCTGAAAGACCAGTGTGGAGCACGATGTTCAAAGAGTATCATTTTCAGTGACAATAACAACAATGATCGTAAAGGTTTAGCTTTTATACTCCAGTAGTCTGTATTTTTCTAGACTTTGTAGTTATTAAGAAATGAAGATGCATCATATATCATTACTATTGTTACTTTTAATATATCAACCATGATACGCAAAATCTGGAGCAGTTTTAAGGTTTTGTGTCTTGCTCAAGGGCTCCTCAGCACTGCCCAGGACAAGAACTTTGTCCTTTCCAGATGTCATTCCACACTCCTCTGACCCTCAGCTTCCCAAGCCCGACATTAGTCTCACTTAAGCAATAAAACAATTGATTCTTAAATTGAACCGTACAATATATGAAATCGTTTGTGGTACAGGACTTTGCACCCCCACAGCCTCAGCTGCACCTTCAAGCCTCACTCTGCTGCTTTCCTCCGATAATACACATCAGTGGCACAGAGTTGTGCAGGGGTTCATCCTGAAGGTGAGCCACACAGGGACTCAAATGGATGATAAATCATTACGGGCCTTTATTGCTGGAGAACTGCACTGACCAAATCACCTGCAGAAGAGCGGCTGTTCCCAGGAGGCCCGGCCAGTGTTGGTGGGCTTAAAATCACTGTTTTTGTACAAGAGCTACTGTAGTGAAGTAGAGGAAGAAAGAGCAAAAATACAGTGCTGGGCAGATCAAAGCTGGCAGAAGGAGTAGGAAAAGAACCAAAGAAAATAACAAAGAGGAGTAAGATAATGAAGTAAGAGAGCAAGCTCTGCCTACAAGCCAATTACTAACTTAAGTGCAACAGACAAGGTTACCTTAGGCTAAATGCTGGCTCCAGGAATAGTCCTCTAGTATTATCTGTTGGCTGGCACTGTGAGGCTCTGGCTGGTTGACTGAAGAGCTTAGACTGTATTCGCTTTAACCTGTGTCGTGCAGACAGTGGAGAGAGTGTCAGTGGACTAGTCTTACCTGCTGATGTGTAGTACAGAAAGGGAAACACTGCTGCCTTTTCACAACACAACAGTTTCAGGGCCCATTGGTTTCACTGAATAGAAAAATGTAAGATAATACTTTTGTAGTAGTTGTGTGGGTGGTTTCTTTGATTTATTTAAGGGTAAAATACCTGATAAAATTCATGCAATATTAACAGTGATTGTGTAGTGTGTCCAAGTGAACTAAAGGTATTTTCATCTTGGCAGTGCTAATTAAGATCTGTTGTCCTGCTAACTTCTACCTCTATACTACTTATAGACATGGAGACATGTCTTCATTCGGACATCTTTGGTAGGACCAGGATGTTGTCACCCACTTTAAACGGACTGGAGGACTGCAGCTGCCAAATAGCAAAACACAACCTCTTGCCAATCATGTCATCTTACTGGCAGCTCAGTATGCTTGCCAGGATGTTAGATTTACGTGCAGACACTGTGACAGGTTTGCCAAACATGCAAGTCTGACAGGGAATGGAGTTACTACACACAGAGAGGGTATGAAAGGCTGTGAGGTGGAAAAGAGTCTGTTTGTTTGGGGGAAATCCAGGTCTGGTTCCTCAGCTGTCATTTGAAACAACATACCGAGCAACATGTGCTGGCAATTTCAGAAACGGCATGTTTTTTTGTGCTTTTCGTTATGCTGTATGAGCAAGCAGGGGAGTGATGTTTTTGATTGGAGCTGTATCTTTGTGATTAGTGAACTCTGCTGAAGTTGGTACGTTTTTTGTTTTTTTTCGGACATTGTGTTTGTGTGTGTGTGTGTGTGTGTGTCCAGGGCTGCATGTGCAGAGCCATCTGTTTGCTGCTTTAGCAGTAGTCTTCCAATGCCCAGGCTTATCTGTGCACGAGGGCAGTGGCCTACTTTAACCTTCTGCTCGCTCATTGCACACAGCCGGGCACACTAGTTTGGTTGATCACCAGTTCACAATAACTTTCTGTCATTAAGTTTGCAATTGCAATCAGTCTTTTGATTGTTTCAAAAATTAGCAAAGGGTGGTAGACTCATTCCAGATAAACACACATTAACATACAGTACTCAGCTTCAAGTCTCAAACACACCTTCTTAGGAGTCAAAAGTGGGGACATTCTGCTACTCATGTTATATATGCTTATTTGTACAAGTGTTTAGCATTTGAGGTGAGTAATTATTACAAGTCAAAACTAAATTTATTTTTTGACAGTCTTTCAATGAGAGCAAATCACATTTGCTATACTGTAAAAGTTACATATGTCTAATGCATTCCAGAATAATCTAGTTGTGTTTAAGCTAAAAAATGATTGAACCGATGTGACTCTTGGGGTTGTAAACTAAATAGTGTGACAACATGCTATAGCTTGTATGTGGGCCATGGGGTCTTTTGTTTATAGTAGTAACACATTAGGAGCACAGTAAGCCAGGCTAGTCAGACTCAGTACAGTTTAGAGGACAGTATTAAGCTATGTAGGCTAGTCAGCAAGCCCTGTTAGGGAGTTGGCTGTTGTGGCTAATAGGTCAACTAAGAGGGGCGGGGCAGGGGATGAGGGGCAGGATGAGCAAGAGATTTTTAAGGCTCTTTCATTGGGTGGGGGTTTGCCGGATTGACAGGAAAGGGAGACATGAAGGAGACAAGAGGAGTGGAAAGGAAAGGAAGGAAAGGAGGGATTAAAGGGTAAAGTCATGTGAGCAAAACCTCTGGCAGATCATCTGAGTTTCCCGTGACCCACCAAAATCCCTCACCCAAGTGTTAATGTTCACAAATAAGAGAGAACAATTTCACAATCAGATAATTTAATTGAGGAAGTAGCCTACTATACTAATTCCTGTACCAACTTCCTGCATACACATCATCATTTTGCATTTACTGTAGTCTATTCTAATTGTGCAGTTTTAATAAAATATACACAATCTTTGAACTAGGACAGTGCATGCAGTAAAAAGCTGAAGAGTTTTTTTCAGCTTTAGTTCATGCAGTTCTGTTGTAAGCACGATTTGTGTGTTCTGTACACAGTAGATAGGACCAACATTTGCCTCTTTGTTAAATATGAATGAGGACCTTTCATGATGTGGTCCCTATGGACTATGGTTATAAACAGGCCTGTCCTAAAGGCTCAGTTTGTTTACTCAGATGTGACACATCCTCTTACAGCCCTATCTAAATATAAAGTATTAGGTTGATTGCTAACAGATAAAGTTTAAATAGTTACTGAAAATATTACAAATAAGAATCCATGTGATATCAAGAGCTTGGCCGATAGAATGGCAGCATAGTTTGCATCAGAAGCTCAAAGGAATAGATTGGCATTTTGGAAAATACGTTTACGTGCTTGCCGTTCATTTGTTGAGAAGATTGATACGACTCACAAATGTCTCTACATTGATAATGAAGCTACATCCAGCTGCTAGTTAACCTAGCTAAAAAAAGAAAGAAAAGCCAAGTCATTGAAAAAGAAAAAGAAAACAAGAGAAACAACATAGTCATCCCGTATGTGGCTGGGGTATCAGAGATACTAAGTAGGATCTTCAACAAACACTGCATCCCTGTGTATTTCAAACCCAGTAACACACTCAGACAGAGACTAGTACATACCAAGAACAGACACACCCACAAACACAATATGGTTTATGTTGTCCAATGCAACGAGGAATGCAAAGATCTCCACATTGGAGAAACAATAACAACCACTGCATGAACGCATGGCCCAACACAGGAGAGCTAACTCTTCAGGCCTGGACTCTTACATCTAGAGGAGAAAGCCCACTCCTTTGATCAAAACAATGTCCACATTCTGGACAGAGGGGACAGGTGGTTTGAAAGAGGAGTAAAAGAAGCTATCTATGTAAAAGAAGAGAAACCATCGCTAAACAGAGGAGATGGTCTGAGACACCACTTATTTCCAATTTACAATGCAGCCCTTTCATCGCTTCCCAGGAGATACAACAATCTAACCTCAAAGAACAGCTTTTCACAAATGGCCTCCTGTGACTCCAACAACTTGTCGTTATGACCCAATAGAGCACTAAAGAAGTTGAAACCTACTTCCCACCAACGACTATCACTCCAACGACAGTCGTTGGCACTTGGAGCACAAAGGGTTCCAGTGAGATCATCGGCCTTGTCAAAGGTTAAATACCTGTATGTCTACACCAGATAGTTGGACCAGTCCCAGCCTGGTCAGATGCGTACATGAACTGATGAAGCCTCTTGGATGAAAGGTGAAGCGTCTAGCTAGACAAATAACGAAGTCCAGTTGCTTTTGACTGAAATTGTTTTGGGGATAACAATGACCTAGAGAAATGAGAACATTCACAGGCTTTTTGCTCCGCTGGATGTTTATTGTTCAAGATTGCTGATTCGCTCATTTAGCTGTCAATCAAAAAAGGATTCTGCCTCAGACAGCTAATTCAATCATCATGCAGAAGCAGAGGGTCTTGGCTAGCCCACTGTCCCATAAACCCCTAGAGAAGCTGAGTGTCCGTCTAGGGGGACTAAGCCCAACATTTATCCAATGACCGCTTAGTTTCGCTGCAGTGGAACAGCTCTACACTTCCCCATTGTAGTCAGTCGAAGCTGAGCTTTTGACTCTGTAAAGAGCTGTGGCACTGAATGAGAAGGAAGTTGCGCTGGTTACCTGGGATATGAAGCTGATTCTGAACAAAAGATGAAGGCTTTCTAGTGTGTATTAAGTCCATCAAATGTACACACAGCAGTACATATTTCACCACCTTTTTTGTGACATTTTAGGGGAAGTTGAGCTTCCCTTGCAGTCTTAGAGCAATGGCCACTGGTTGACAGATTTTTTTCACCTTTGGGGAGAACCAGGCTGGCGACTTTACTAGCCACCCCACAGTTTCCAGTCTTTACGCATTCACATATTGGCTGGCTTCATTCTCAGCAAGAAAATGAAAAAACTAAATTTCTAAACCATTAGTCTTTTCAAATGTTAAAACTTGCCAAACTATTCAGAAAGTAAATAAAATATGTATATAATTTTTCTGTCATTGAAGCCGACAAAGAGTTGTTCAAGCAGTATACAGTAAATAAATACCCTTTCAGGATGGAAACTAAATTGGTTTGTGACTTTTCTTACCCTCAGCAGTGCTTTGAGCATGGTGCTTGATGAGTTTCCACCGAGCAGCTGGGTACACAGCTATACCACCTGAGTTTCATGCGGATGTCTTTGCTCGCTTGTTGGTTCGCCCTGGTGCCTCACGGGCAGGGGCAACATCACAGGGTCCGCCATACATGAACACAACTCATCACGAAGCCCCTGGGTCTACTGCAAGAGAACGGGACACAGAGCTTTGTTTGTGTGTGGGCACAGGTGTTGGTGCACATGAATCCTTGTGTGGATGTGTTCATGCTTGTGTTTAATTTCATACTTTTGCTTTTTTTTTTTTTCAGTCCATGCAGTATATTCACTTTTTGTGTGGAGGTTAAATCACCAAGGCAATTGCAAATGGCGTTTGAGTCTAAGGAGAAATTCTTAAAGGATGCAGATTAAACATGAAATGTGATCAGAGCTGCCAACTGTCATGCCTGAAGCAGGAGATACATGATTTTATGCTCGATCTCTCATTGCTGCCTCTTACTGTTCTCCTCTCACTTCTTAAGAGGTCTCACGCTCGGAGAAAACGCAGCTGACAAAAGGTGGCTATCACGCACGAGGACTGCGAAATTAATGTTGCTTTGTGGTTTAAAAATGTGAATACTATTGGTATGTCACGGAAAATTTGAGGTTGAAGTTGGAGAATTCAGTCATTCACTGTTGCCTGAAAAGAGGAACATACTTAAGTGTCAAAGAAAAACATTATATTTGACACCTTTACATGTCTATTGCTGTGTTGCCTTTCTTTAGTCAGACTTTTAGCACCATCATCAATCATCTCACATAAACGTGTGTGTGTGTGTGTGTGTGTGTGTGTGTGTGTGTGTGTGTGTGTGTGTGTGTGTGTGTGTGTGTGTGTGTGTGTGTGTGTGTGTGTGTGTGTGTGTGTGTGTGTGTGTGTGTGTGTGTGTGTGTGTGTGTGTGTGTGTGTGTGTGTGTGTGTGTGTGTGTGTTCGTGCCCTCCCACTGAAGCTGTGCCAGAGGATCATCACAGCATCAGGGGCATCTGTTTGAAACTGAAATAAAAGTAAAGCCTATGAATAAAAGAGCCACATGAATAAAAACACAGGATGCAAATTACTTGCCAAGCAGGTGTGTTTGAGTGAGTAAGAGCGTGAAGGTGTTTTATTCACCCTGCATTTGTTCTCCATCCCATCAAAGCTGCACCTTAGTTTGACTAAGCACACACACACACACATGCAGCACACACACAGGAGTTCCATGCTCTCTGAGGTGTATGGTTTTCTCATGCATTAATCAACAGCAGTTTTGACACTTGGCTCCTGAATGAGGAAAGAGGGCTGTTTTAACAGAGCCACGTTGTTCGTTCTCTCCTTCACTTCACCAGCACTGCTAGCGCTGCCTGGGGTGACTTTATCAATTAGACCTCTCTGGGTACAACGTAACCCTCCCTCTTTTCCTCCTATTCTCCTCTATTTCACTCCTCTTTCTCTCTTTCATTTATTCCTCCTCTCTGTACCTCTGTCTGACTTCTGTCCCTCTCTTCTATTGTGCTTTCTTGTTGCTCTTCTCTAAATCCTCAATAGTTTGTCCTTTGTTTCTTCCTTCCTCATTCTCTTTGTCCTTTTTACTCTATACAAAACATTAAGGTACAAAGCCTTTTGACAAAAATGACATCAGAAGCCAACAGAATTATAAAAATCTACTTTTTTCAATGTGTAGAATAATAGATTTTATTAGGATCCACATGGTCCATCTATCGCAGGTGTAATTCACAACGTGAGATGATAGATTACTGTTTATAAGAGGGTAAACTTGCACAAAGCCTTCAATTTACCTGTGCAGATTAGCAAATGCATGCCTTCCTTAGCTTTGTTTATGAGAGACAGGCAATGTCATCATGACACCGCTCCTTTACGTGAATGTTTGCAGCTCACAGATAAACTGATCAATTGACAAATATGTGCATTTTGCAAACTGAGTCAACTGTGAAGTAGTAATTTTGTTCATCTGCATTTAGGGAGCTGCTGTCGTCAATATATATATTTTTTATTTAAATCATTTCTCATTCTAGTCAGAGGGCAGTTGACCGAACTGAATCAAAACTACTTTTCGTCAGAATAGAATGAATGAATGGCCTAAAAAAGGTCACAATGCAGCACTCATCTTTTACAGGTAAACATAACTGTGGGCAGTGGATGGTCAGCATCAGGCATGTTTTTGTTTTTTTCTGTCAGCCAGGCTGGTCTGTGTCCTGCTGAGCTGTGCCTCAGGGCAGCTCAGGGCTTGCAGAAAGAGCAGGAGGGAACAAGTTGTCTGTCGAGAGAGAAATGAAGAGTCTTGGATGGTTAGACCTCACAAGATGGACAGCTCATTTATATCACATATGCACACCAGCCTGGAGACATGAAGACGACTGCAGGACTCTGTGCTGCACTCAGCCCTGGGCAAGAATAGCAAAGAAACATGCAAGAAAAGCACAAATAAGAGAAGAGCCTCTGCAGCACAGTTGTATTTTTTGTAGTACCACAATAGCACAAAATGCATCATACTGTAATGAATGCATTTTTTTTTTTTTTTTTATCAGGGTGGCCATATTTGACAATGAACCGCTTACCATTCACCCCTCACATATCAAAGCCCTTACAGTATGCGTTCTCCAAGAGCAGTTGTCTACCAGACATGCTCCAACAGAAGTCCTGAAGAGCTGGCATAAAGCTTAGGCAGAAGTGTGTGCAAGAATGAGGCAATGCCAAGTAACTTTGTAGTTTAGTTGGTGAGCTGTCGAGCCATTCCTATCTCTGTCTCTTAGATGTGTCCCCAAAGGGCTGCCGTACATGTCACTTATGACACACACTGATATTTTTTTTAATATGTATGCATGGCAGTGGGTGGTATTTAATGTGTGTCTGTGTCGGAGGGCGTTTGTGTACATGTGAACAGTGTATGTATGGTATGTGTGCATATGTTTGTGGTTTTGAGAGTGTGTAAGTATGTGTGTTTCTTCTCTGGTCGTGGGAGCTTACAGGCCCTGTGCGCAGAGGTTCCCTAATCCAGTGTTTTGAAATGAGCCCTCCAGCTGTTGTGGGCTTGAGAGACCGCTGCCTTGGAGGAGGCTTAGGGATAATAAGATGCTGCTTCAGTCTCCATTCCTCTAGGACCTCCTCTTTCATTCATTTTCTTCTTTCTTTCTTTTCTTCAATCTCCCTCTGTCCTTCTTCCTCCCTAAATCCAGCACATTTATTATCTATGTGGCCATGAGAATAAATGCCTACACTGATCCCATGCTGCCAGTAGATCGCACATCTCGTTATGGTCGTAACCTTTTGTGTGAACTTCCCTTTTGCCTTTAATCCTCCAATAAGAACATAGGTTGATTGTTTGCACAAAATGAACATTGTCTAAAGAGGATATAAGAAGATCAGATTAGAGTGGTGACCTAAGACTTTGTTATGCATTATATTTATAATGATGGCCTTTGATCGCAGATGTCATAAGGGTTGATGGCAGCTCATTAGCTGCATTGTGACATACACGCTGAGGAAGCTGTTGCACTGCTTCATGTACAGTCTTATTATTTAAGCAATTGAGTTACAGTGCATATTGACATTCCAGTGGAATATAATGTCTTTAAGTGAAATTGCTGCATAATTTATGGAAAGTCTTTTCATGAATATATCTCTTATGAACCATAACTGAGCGGAGCAGTTTGAGCGCTGCCTATCTTACTCGTGCCAGCAGTGAGCCTGCAGGGTGTGTGGTGTCTGCCAGCAGAAGGGACGCGTAGGAAGTCTGCAAGTTTCGGACAGACAGAGCGGGAGCAACAGGCAGTCTGTCAGCTAGAATATGATGGTGATATTCAAAACCCAAATACGGCAGAAATTACACTTAAATCCTAAAATGCTTAGCAGATGGCTTACTGTGTTTTTTGAGACCTAGAAATAATAAAAATAACTGGATGTATGGTTGGTTGTGACATGTATATTTTCCTGTGTGAGGTGATCATTGCTCGCACTTGACATCTGGCTTGACTCCTACGTAACACACAAATGACATGCTGGTGGTTTCTACTTTTGGCTTATGGCAAGATCATCATCTTACATTATCACTAACAAGGACGATTCACAGGACATGATCAATTATCTGTAATCATATCAGTGCCATCTTCCTCTTCACCATGCTTAGATAAGATTACTTCCCATTGGGGTTTTTGGACAGGGATACATGCTTGTGGGGAAGATCTAACTTAATTTAGGCTTTAATGTCTTTAGCTCGTCTAGAAATAGGACGCTGCATGTACATATTTGTCTCTCTAGGTCTGTTGCAGCTGACAGATGTGGAAACCGGCTCCTCAATTTCTTAGTTTGAGAGGATAGACCTTTGTTTCACAAGACAACAAGCTATCATAGTTGCTTAGTATGCTGCATGTACACAGGAAGCAGCAAATAGCATCCAAAAAACCATTACTATCCCCACTTGTCATGTTCATTTAGTGTGTATTGATACAGACTGTGTTCCCATGAAAGCAGCGAGAAGCAAGTTGTTTTAGGAAATGAATAACTCAAGAGACAGCCTATCGTGTTTCCCCATTTAACTATTACATATTTCATGTGATCCTTCACAGTGTGGTCTAGATGTTTGTTTAGTTGCTTAAAGCATTTCAAAAGAGGAGCTTGGTTCAGAAATCATGTTTGCTTTACTGTAAAGATGAAAAGGCAGTAAGGCGCACTGAGATTAAACATGACTTTTTGCTTTTTAAAATATTGTACATTTACATCTACACGGCAGAGGTTCTGCTCATTATTACTTGTATTTGTAGACATCCCCTCATCTTTCTATGTATCTGACTTTTCTTTCTCTTTCTCTATCTCCGACCTTAAAAACTTTCCATTTTCCATTTTCAGATGCATCTGTTGTTGTGGGAGTTCTATTTGCTTCTTTCAGGTGTTTGCTTTGCTCTCTGTTTTCTTGTTTTACTCGTTAATGCTGCAGTGCTGTATGTGTTTATCTAGTGTGTGTCAAAACACTGATCAATGTCTCCTTCCTCCTGCAGTGTGTGTGCGGGCGCTTGATGTGACGGTGTCCCAGAGCAGTATCCAAGTGGCCCGCGGCCAAGCAGCCGTCCTACCTTGCTCCTTCACCACCAGCGCTGCCCTCAACAACCTCAACATCATCTGGATGGTGATACCACTGTCCAATGCCAACCAGCCAGAACAGGTACAGTGTACATCACTGATGCACCCACTCAATCACAGTGACACAGCATTTCCTTGACCTTCAGCAAAGAAGCGTTCAAAATCAGTGTTGGACTAAAGGACTGTTGCAACACATATTTTTTATATTTGGACCCAGCAGACAGAGTTTCTCAAATCAATTTGGTTCTTATTTACTGTAACTATAAATGTATGTAAATGTTAAACAGTTAGAGGCGGTAAACAGAGCTGCAATGCACTGTTTGAGGAGTTTACTGAGATGCATGTACTGTAACTAATGTCTTCTAATGCAACCTTGCTCCATACGCATCATGTGGAAATCTGTACTGCTTCCCAACACCAACCTTACAGTCAAAGCAGGTACACAAGACTTGATCTGTACAAAGGTGTGCTCAGATACAGCGCAAAGAGAATTGAAATACTTGAGAATTAAGAAATATTCACAATGCATCCACAGAAAGATCATTTTTGGGGGCTTGAGGGACATTCAGCACAGCTACATGATGGTTCTCACTCACAGTGATGGTCATCAAAGAAAATCAAAGATAGCGTTGTACTGTATATGAAGAGCTCTTTTCCAAAACGAGATAAAAGCCAAATTTAAAAAAAATTAGTTTGTCATGCCACTTTGCTGTAAACAGAACCTTTTCACTGCTTCATCGATGTTTCATGCCAAATCTCTATATTTCCTTGTTTAAAATGGTCCGCAAGATGCAGTTCCTTTCCAAACTGCGACCAGCGGCAAACCTATTTTTAGCCTAAATGCGATACGTCCTCTCGACCAATCAGAATTCAGGGAGCATTCTATGCGATCCAACATGGCGGCGCTCTGAAGCGGGAGAGTTTTTTGTTTTGTCCGTCCGTTCAACACGTTCAGACTGAGCCATAAAACATTTTGACAAGATAAATTTGCCAAATGTGTGGGTCTAGGAAAAAAAATGTAATTTTCCTGAAAACTATTAAAATGGATTTATAGTGTTTTGGAAAAGAGCTCCTCATATATATATATATATATATATATATATATTTGCATATGTATGCCGAATATACAGGGCAAAATATATACAGTCAATACTGTCAATTTTGCGAACAACACAAATATACAACATGTCTCTTTCCGGTGCATCTGAACGCACCTTTAGGATATTAGTTACAGTATATAAGCTCTAGGATAGATGATAGATGGCTGTGTAAGAATAATATAGATGTAGATGTAGGTGTACGCTTAAGGTGTGTCCATAGTCTAGATAACTCTGCCACTTTCTAAGTGTTGCCTGCAGGATAGCATGTAGCTCTTCCTTTTTAACAATGCATCAACTGTACGGCAAAGCGCACCCTAAAGCTCATTTTACTGTTTTGTATTTGTTTGGGAACATTGGCAGCAGTAAAATTCCCACATGAAATCACTTCAGTTTTGTCTTATTGGCCTTAATTTTGTCCCACTGGCTTCTCACCATTATCCCTTCCTGGCTTGCTATTCTCATTTTCTTTGTTTTTTCTCTCACCTTCCCTTTTCTCCGTCTCTCTCTCTCTCTCTCTCTCTCTCTCTCTCTCTCTCTCTCTCTCTCTCTCTCTCTCTCTCTCTCTCTTTCTCTCTCTCCGTCTCTCTCACTCTCTATCTCTCTCCATCTCTCTCGCTCTCTACCTCTCTCCGTCTCTCTCTTGCGCGCTCTCTTTCGCTCTCTCACTCTCACTTTTCCTCTCCCCTTGCGGGGCTTCTGTGATTCCATTTGAGTTGTTTAACATGCAGCTGCAGGCCGTACAAGCTCACCTGCCTCCCTTCACTTTGAACCCCGATGCTGGTCGGCCGTCCAAATAATACAATCATCTTCTGCACTAATTACCTCACGCCCACGACAGGCTCTATATCGCAGCTGTTCTCACCACACACACAAACACCGGCACACACACAAACTTGCATTATACAGACTGCTGGTCCAAATGCAGTGCAGATCCACATGCAGAGCTTATATATATTTACTGGCTTCACACATACAGGCGCAGTTCACAATAGGAGTGTGAAAAATGGCATGCATGTTTCTATACATCCATAAAAGCACACATCACAGAGTGATGCTCTGATGTGCACACCTGTGGATAAGGGCTTATTAAAAGTAACATAAACATGTATAGGCACTTATTCGTGGTTGAATGCATGTGACTTTTAGATGCCAGGCCAGTGATGACGGGAGCTGATACATGTAGAAGGCTGCATAACATTCTCACGCTATAGCTTCACACTGTGTAGTATCACATGTGACATACCCTTTCAATGTACTTTGTACCTTGGATCATTGGGTACAAGCACAGTGATGCACACATGCTTTAAAGTGTGCACTGTTACAAATTGAACCTTAAATTTATATATACAGTGACGCACATGCAGTCCCACACAAGACGGAGCAATTACTATGTGAACTACAGTTTTGCAATCAGGTTGTGCATATGAATTTGGTGAGCTGTCTAAAAAGTGAGTGATGGAATAAAGTGCTGCGTGGGGCGACAGCACAAGTGCAAGGTCATTTTAGAGGAAGAGAATGTCATGAATGATTACAGTTGATGCTAAAAGCCATTAAGAATTACTGAACAGAATTCTGTACACTTGCACACCCTAACAACCTGGGTTAGCACTTTAGCTCTCTCGGCTCAAATTTGAATACCATGTTCAGATAACAAGAGACAATGCAACTTATTTAGCACTGTTAGAGGGCAACAGCACAAGATGTGCTGGCTTCTCTGACTTTGCAAACTTGAGCCCAGATTAATCCTGTTTAATATATTTGCTTGATGCTTTGACTTGCCATGTTGTTAAATGCTTCACCCTGTGGTTTACAGCCTTAAGCCTACATGGTTGACTCCACATTATAGGCTATATAACTTAGTGAATCAAGTGTGAGCTCCATTTATTATGTTTATGAGTGGAGAAAGCTTGCCAGTCTGGTGAATCTGGAGTCTTAATACATTCATTCATTCACCTTCAATACAAAGGACATATAATTGTTATTATTATTGAGCAAAGACAAAACTAATTCTTTCCTCCTGTTTTTAAATCTACAATCAATAATTTTATGCAGTGGACCAATTTCAGTCACAGGACTCTGAGGTTCGCCTCAGCTCCGAGTTTTAATGCATCTTTTAGCCCGTATTTTTCTTTCACTGGTTTGGTTGACTCTCACGGCTGTCGTAACGTAACGTAACGTAACGTAACATAACGTTTTTTAAGTGAAAACACTCTAATAACCCACTGTACACTGCCTTCTCAGCAACAAGCAGCCAGAGACACAGATTGAGTGACTAGCTGGTGAGACTGTAGTGGAACATTTACAGTAGCAACTAAAGAAAGACAGACACATGATTCCAATTAATGCTAATGTTGCTCCGTGACTGTTAAAACAATGTCAGGGGTCTAAATGGGTCAACACATGTCTGTCAACCCACCTTCACAACTCTCGTCAAAGCCAGGGTTGGACACAGGCCAAGGTCTGCCCAAGGGGAAAATGAGTAAAGTACACTATATTAATGATAATCAACTCAAGGAAAAAAGACAGAAGAGAGATGTACAGTAGGAAGTTTGCACACGTCCTACAGCAATCAAGAGAGAGGGAGCGTGCATATGGACAGACGGAGAGGTGAAACTGAAACTTGGCTTATCTTGTAAGTAATCAGTGACTGAATATAATACTGTGGTTTATCAGTGAAGTAATGGACCTACACGGAAGCGTAGTGTGAAATCTGCTAACAGCTGTCTCATATGAACGCTGTACGCCCGGAACAATCAAACTAGAATCTGTCTAAACTTCCGCCCTGTTGTGGTCGTAGTAAACTGTTTACAGTGGGTACCTGACAAGCTGAGCTCCAGATGACAACGTGTAGACATGCAGCTCATGCGTGTTTGGGTGCGATGTGTGTTCATGAAATGTCTGTGCATGTAATCTGCCTATCATTCCGTTGTTGTGATCAAACGTCCTGACCTCTTTCCTCTGGCCGCTAGGTGTGAGATAATCCAGATAAATACACACACGCACACAAGTAGACAATGGTTTTATGTTTCTGAGCCGTTGTTTATCCTCTCTAAACTGCTGGATATTTATGTTATTTATGCTCTAATAAAAGATCCAAGTTAACGCTCCTCTCACACCTGTGAGACTAATTCCTGAAACTGATTTTGCAGTTTTAGGAGAGCTTTCTTTGATGTGGTGAGCCTGACAGCTTTATAATGTCAGTACCTGATTTTAGTCGATTTCTAAAGGATTTCAGTCTGCTTAATGTATGTTTTTATTCAATTCCTGGAAAGGGGGCGGTGTTGATTTTTGAAATTCCGTGAAAATTGTGCACTTTCGGTGAAATGAGGCTCTGGTGAAATTGAGGTCACAGAGAATCTGTGGTGCAGAAATGATGTTAATCTGTAATTGAGAACATCTGTCACAGTATTTTAGATGATCAAATTCTGATCCTTATTTGAACCTAACAATCTGCCAGGGGATAGATCAAATAAAAGCTGCATTCATATGACCTGAAAATGTGTATTTTTTTCTCTCCTTGTCGTCTCCTTCCAATCCTACCTAAACAATTTCTGCACAGGGCACATCTTTTCAACATGTAAAAGGATACTCAATATTCAGGCGGCAGGTAACAATTATGGCAATATGTAAAAATACAATGGGATGTAATGCAGTAAGGCTCTAAGGCAGGAGTGTCAGAGTGATCCAGTAAAGGGCCGCTGTGACTGCAGGTTTTCATTCCAACCAAGCAAAACAGACCTGACTTGAGTCATGCAATCACCTGAATTGTCTTCACACAGTTGATTTGTTGGATCAGTGTGTTCTTGCTTGGTTGGAATGAAAACCTGCAGCCACAGCGGCCCTTTACTGGATCACTTTGACACCCCTGCAAAGGCATGTTGCTTTCGAAGTATCAATTCTCCTGTAGATAAACATTTCTTCCTTAATGTTATTCCTTCCGAGTTACACATGTAGGCATGATTTACTCCGTCCTCCTTTCTGTCTGTTTGAGGAAGTAACCTCTTTAAATGTGCATGTAGCACCTGTTCACATCAATGATACATGTTTCATTTTAAGTTATTTATAAAGTCCTTGACTGTAATGACTTGTTTGTGTTTCAGTAACATTTTTGCTCATGTTGAAAACTTTTTGCACATTTAAAACACATCCCACATATCTGGGGTCTCTGAGAAGTCGAGAATAAAGTTTCTTTTGACTCAACAGCCAGATTATGGTCCCTGGGATTTGAATATGAATTAATCCAAACCAACTAACTGACTAGTTGATCAATATTTTATCATGTATATCAGCATCATGTAGCGTGCCAACCAAGGGCTTAGTTCTGCGTCAATGTGCTCTCAGACTGTTCCTGTGGGTCCTACTGGAGGGGATCAGGGACCCTCGCACTGTCCCTTTGGAGAGGCTGAGGAGAGATAATAATCTAACTCATACACTCAGCAGTCTCATATACACTAATGTAATATCTTTTATTGATCCGTGCAGATGAAATTGTTTTTTTATTTGCTTGCCTACCTCCAGGGACACCAGTATGCAGAGTCAGCGACAATAATTTAAACAGGGTTTAAAGTGTATTTCTTCAGGACACTTGAGTATATTCTTGCTTGGACCTGTACCTTTATTTGAAGGACACATATCACTGACATTTCCTCTGCCAAAGAGTTATGTTTTTGGTTCGTTTTCTTTTGTGTGTTGGTTTGGTGGAAAGGCGTAGCATGGGCCGCTAAAGAACCAAACACTTTCATCAACATGCAAGATAGGGCATGGGCTTGACGGAAGCCGGTGCTCTCCCAGTGCCCTTGTAGTTTATTTATGTCTTAATCCAAAATGTTTACCCCTTAAGTTCTATAACAGTTTGTTTGGTTGGAATTTGTTGCTAATGTAGGAATGAAAAGCCCATTGAGGCATGATGCTCAGCTGGGCTACACACTTTTTTAAAATCAGCACTTTTAAGCAATAGTAACTAAAACATAACTTCAAAAACTAAAGACCCATTTGTTGTGTTCTTGAATACTACACAAAGAAAATAGAAACAAAGCAACTGGCTGATCATTCCATATACTTTCAGTACTGTATGCTTTAGAAAATGACTGTCAAAAAAGTTAAGTGTATACACATTATGTCTTTTATGGGCTAAATCATGCATAAGCAGCAGTTTGAAGAGACTGTGGCATGGATCTAGGCCCATATTGTTCGGACCATGTCTCAGAGGATAGAAAGAGATAACAGTAGCAGCTTACAGTCAGTAAATTGACGGGACGCTGCGGGGCTTTAGAGGTTTATTCAGGCTTTATTGAGGGGATGGCAGTGTCCCTTATCTCTGGGGCCAACAGGGTCCTCCAGTGTCAGCCAGAAGTAGGCTATGGTTGTGAGACACAGTGCCAGATAATATATGAAGGTTTACTGTGTGCATCCACTTGTGGCTCACACTTACAGGCTGGATGTAGAGCAGGAGAATGGGATGTAGTGAGTGAATGCCTGCAGTGTATGTGTGTAGGGTTTTGGGAGGGAAATTATGTAGTAGAGGTTTACCGCTGGGCCAGCAGCGGGATGTCCAGTGAGTCCAGCTGGAGTTCTTAGGGCCGTCCGCCATTTGAGTCCCAGCCATGACCTCTTTTCTCCCTGCGCACAGCAACAAAGCCAACCAGGTCATGCGAGAGGATGAGGTGATTTATACACACACATAGGATGGATTCAGCACAGTATGACAGCGACATAACATCAAGAAAATAGGTGGAAAATGTTGTAAGCTGGAAAATAGTCACAGAATACACAGTTGTGTGCAGTTTTTTGACAAACCGTATTGCTGATTCATTCATTTTTGTTGCTTTTAACAAAAAAAAACAACGTCAAACTAAAACCCACAGAGAAAAACTGCAGGGACAGGAACTATAAGATGCACCACAGGTTTGGGCCCGCTTTAATCCTGCACTCCCTCATTCACACCCACAAACGCGCACGCACAGTGTTTGTAAGGCCGATTGATTGGATCACTTTCATTGAGCATGCAGATTATATTGTTAGGTCATCAGGAGTGTAGAGCCAGGTCATACAGGTGCCATCTGTTAGAGAAGGAAACAACGACAGACACACATAACAGGAAAAATGATTTATAGGGAAAAAAGTGGACAGACCACCCAGTTATTAGACTAAAAAACACTCTGTGGCAGAACAATCACACACTTGCAGACAGCTCAAACTGATACACTCCCCATGAGTATATGAATATACACTGAAACACACACCCACACACACACACATAAGATGCAGGGTCTCATCACAGCTGAGGAACTGCTTATTCATCTGCACATAAGAGGACAAAGCGAGCGTACTGCACTCAGGAAATTGCAGCCGTGCAATTTACAACCGGTGGACGACAGAGTCACATACACACTCCTGCATTTTCATCAGAACTATCATTCTCTCTTTCTCACACACACACGCACGCACGCACGCACGCACGCACACATGCATGCACACACACACACACTCACACTGGTGCTGGTTGTTTCCCTGGGTCTTTGAACAGTTCAATGAGGGCTCTTTTCACCAAAGTGAATAGCCCCTCTGATTCCGCTCTCTGTGTGTGTGTGTGTGTGTGTGTGTGTGTGTGTGTGTGTGTGTGTGTGTGTGTGTGTGTGTGTGTGTGTGTGTGTGTGTGTGTGTGTGTGTGTGTGTGTGTGTGTGTGTGTGTGTGTGTGTGTGTGTGTGTGTGTGTGTGTGTGTGTGTGTGTGTGTGTGTGTGTGTGTGTGTGTGTGTGTGTGTGCGCGCGCGCGCATGCCCGTGTGCGCGCGCCATACCATGTGTTTGCATGTGTCCTCTTCATCTTTTGTGTGGGTCCAGCTGAGGGGTGAGAGCTGTTTTGCATGCGGCTCTGCCTCACAAACGAGCTGTTCAGTCACAAGTTTGAGGCCTGCAGGAAGCTTTTGAACAAACTGATCCTTCATCACTCTTTAATTTGGACCTGAGACAAGCTTACCTCAACCCAAAGGTTGTGTTCTCATAGTGATTATTCTCAGAGGTTACGGGATCTGATTCCGTGTGTAGAGGACTTCGTCAGATTGCAGTTTATGTGTCCAAGTTCAAATGTTTTCAATTATGCATAGCATTTAGTGGATGCTTTTATCTGAAGAGCCTTATAGTACCATGTAAGCGTATTTTTAGTATGTACTCCTTACCATGGAATCTACCCACTGAGCTAGAAACAACCACTTACAAATAAAATGTTTTTCTCTGTCTGTCTGTTTGTTTCTTAGAACATAAAAGTCTGCTCACTCCTGAACCTACTCTGTCCACTGTCAAACTCTGTCAAGCCTCATAGTAGAACTAGGTCTCCCTCTAGTGAGAGATATATGTAACAGGCCACTAGAGTACATGTCCAAGAATCACATTCATGAAGTATCCCGATCCTCACAGTGACAAAAAGTGTTTAGTTCTTATGATTATACAATACAATATATACTGGCATCATCTGCTATACTTCATAGAACAACAGAAGCAGATTTTGTTCTCTGGATTGTTGATACCCAATTTTTATTTCTATTTTCTTTTCCCCTTCATTTATTTCTCTGATCTCTGCTTTCCACCCTTTCACATTTACTTTTCTATCTACCAATTCACTTCAACTCTGCTCTTTTCTACATCTATTACCTTCTCTGTCTCTTGTCCATCCCCTCCCCATGACATCCCAAATAGGTTATAATTTACCAGGGAGGCCAGGTTTTTAGCCTCGCCAACCACCTCAATGGCCGTGTGGGCTTTGTGGCAACCATGCCAAGTACAAGTGCCTCCATTTTCATCAACAACACCCAGCTTTCCGACACTGGGACCTACCAGTGCCTGGTCAACAACCTCCCAGACAGAGGAGGGCGCAACATCGGCGTCATTGGACTCACCGTGCTGGGTAAATAATCGCATGTCACCACAGAATATTCTATCTATATCTACTATCAAGTATTTCGTTGTTTGAAACTTTCTTGCTTTTGCCCTTAACTTGGAAGGAGGTTGACACTTTATTTTCAGTTTGTAAGTATCCAGAATAACAGAACTATATGAAATAAAGAAGCATGCAAGCACTGTCGGATTAATTAGTCTTCAGCTTTTTTTGAATATGAAATTTCCTCTGCAATAGGGAAAACATTAGATTTGCTTTGTAAAGTGGCTAACATGCTTCCACCACCCACTATCTCCATCTGCTAGTGCCCCCCTCACTGCCAGCATGCCGAATCCAGGGCACGCTGGATGTAGGCAGTGACATAATGCTGATCTGCAGCTCAGATGAAGGCATTCCCACACCATCCTACTCCTGGGAGAAGCTGGACGCACTACCCAAGCTGCCGCACAACGCCATGCAAGGTATTACAAACAAGCTGGCCGTCGGAGTTCCCTTTTGCCCCACCTTTGCTGGTAAATCTCTCACACATAGCGGAGCTCAGACTCAGCAACAATCCCATCATCAT
The DNA here is from genome assembly GCF_963691815.1 of Echiichthys vipera. NCBI lineage: Eukaryota > Metazoa > Chordata > Actinopteri > Perciformes > Trachinidae > Echiichthys > Echiichthys vipera. The sequence goes on along the minus strand of NC_139830.1, from coordinate 7,897,413 downwards.
CGCCACCTGTTATGTGCCAGACCTAAACTACTGCCCGCCCCCACTGATCCTGCTGAGGGGTGATGATGAATGGATTGAGGGATTCAAACCATGTGATTTTGTGAATGAGTGTGTCAGGAATGTTATTAACCCAGATGATTTGTGGTGTTATGTTCTTCCTCATTCTCATGCTGAATACCAACTCTGACGCACACTTCTTTTTTCTTGTTTACTGGGCTAGTGCAATCACAATGGCCTAAGCGGTGACTTTAACACCCAGCCAGGTCTTAGAATAACCAGAGCAGGTTCATTGGAGTTGCACTTGGTTTTCAGCATCAGAGAGCACTGGTGTAGTAGACTCTCCTTTCTTCTGTGCCCATTACGCAATCAAAGAATCTTCATCACCAGTCACTGTCTTTGTCTGTACACTACTGATCAGTGGAAGGCTACAAAATGTAACATTAAATGCAGATGGCAGATTTCCACAACAGTAGTCTTTAATCGTTTGGGTGGGAAAAGCCTTTAAATGGGTTAGGAAAAAGCTGTTATGACATTAAACTAACCAATAGAGTCTATCATTAACTACACTTACACTTATGCTGTTTGCATTATTTTCTCTAAACCCTGATTCAGGAAATTAAATGAATAATTAATATTGACCATTAGAGAGAGTTTATTGAGATATTACAACTCAAGCAATATGAGGAAATCCATATCAAGACCAAGTTATTAATATTGTATTGAAAATCTTAGCGCAAACATTCAAAATGTTTCACTCTGCCTTCTTCTTCTGTTTGCATTTAATTCATATTGAAATGAGGATTTGTCAGCGTCCCTTTGTGTGTTTTGACACAGACAGCTGTGACATCTGTCATGTCATTGTCTCATGATCGTGAGATCATGTTCGAATCTGGCTCACTCTCTAAAACTCAGATATCCAGGAAATGCTGCGGCCTTTGTCATGAATCCAGTAGTGTACAGCTCTATGATTCTAAACTCAACCCATTTATCATTTGTGAATGAAAGGAATCTGCCTTACTTTTTGACTGCACAGTATATACTTCTCATGCACACCTTGTATCTTGTATTAAAGCTAAATATCACCCTCTATTGGTAGATAGTAGAAGTGTTCAGTTTGATGTATTGTTAAACTATAAACATGCTTAGTATCAGATTTTTAAATTAACTCTTTGTGAAAATACTTTTTTGTGCATTGCGTCATAAGCGTCGACATGTATTTTTGATGCCACTTTATTTGCTATTTGGCTCTGTGTGTATCCATCAGACCAGATGCAGGGCACTGTAACACTGAGAAACATCAGCACCAGTACCTCAGGACTCTACCAGTGTACCTCCAGCAATGTTATTGGCAAGAGCACTTGTCTGCTCAACTTGCAGGTCATAGCACGTAAGTACTCTCAAACGCATTGCTCCTTTACCGCTGGATCCACGTGGCACTGTTCTTGTCATATATAAATATAGCTGGCTGTGTTTTGGGATGCACATTTATAGAAATTAAAGCCTCATCTCACTCCAATTCTGACATGTGGAGTAAATTTAGAAGAATTCTCCCTGAGTGACACAGACAGAAACACAGGCAAACAAACTACACAACTAAACAAAGGACAAGAGCAGAACATTTTGCAGATGACAGTTCCCCCTATAACTGGACCGATTTGATAAAAAAAAGATACAGATTTTGTTCGTCATATACGGGGTCAGACAGTTTGGATAGCTTGACAGGAAGGACTGTAACATGTTTACATAGGCTTTTTTCATCTGACAGTGTTTGACAGGATGACACTGTCAGAAAATAAAGGCAGACAGCAGAGTGCTGAGTCTGACTGTCAGTGACAGTGGGTTTTAGTCATTGCAACACGGTGCAGATGTAAATGCTCAGAAAGACTGTGTTCTTAAAAACTGTTTGGTTTCATTGCTGTTTCTATTATTAGAGTATTATTTGAACAATGAATACATAAAGTCCATGCTGGATTTCTCTGTTTCTTTCTTTCCCATACCATAGGATATACAGTGCAGCTATATAGCTAGGTATATGTGTATCCCTTCGGTTCTGAAATTGTATGGGATATATTATGCCCATTTTCACGTTCATATTTGTGTTTGGCTTTCTACTGAAACATGTTTACATACTTTAATGTTCATAAACACAGTTTTTCTATTACTGTCCGTCTAATATACACCTGTCTGAAAAAGCTCAGTCTTAGTGCCTGTCTCTATAAGCCCCCCTCTCATGTATAGTTGTCACATCATAACCGTACAAAACTCCTGACAGCTTGTTTAAAGGCAGTTTCTGAATATGGCTTGTGTGCATTTCTCTGCGATTTGATTGTTTTCATGCTTTCACAATAATTATACCGACTCGACCTGCTTTATAATCAAGGGATTCTTACTTTTTTAAAATATGGGACCTTTAACAGTTAGAGTTATATATCCCCAAAAAGATTTGTTTGCTGTGTGTGTCTGCCATAATCGAAATTCTTTGAAAGTGACTCTATTTGCTGGTTAGTTTTCTGCAGCCCATCCAGCTCTCTCTTCAGCTTAGGTCGATCCTGGATGACTTAAGACTGAACTTCACTGAGATTTCTTTTTGGCAAACTATGGTGAAACTTTCTCCTCCTGTCTCTCTGTCTTGCAGCCCAGCCTCAGAGTGTTGGTCTGATAGCAGGCACCATCGCTACAGGAGTTCTAGCTGTCATCATCTGTTCCCTGTTAGTGGTGGTCACACTTTTCTACTGGAAGAACAAAAACAAATACGACGAGGAGGAGATCCCCAATGAGATCAGGTAGGGCTTTGATTTGGTGACGCTGTTGTAGTCTCCTGTGCATATAGACAACAAAATATTAATGGATGTATTGGATATAGTGTCTCAAAAAAGGGATTGCTTGCTATGTATTCCAGACTGGCAGGGTGGAGACTATATTTGTGGCCCCTCTGCTGTAATTCAAAAGGCAATAAGATAAAGCAGCAGCTTTACATTTCCTACTGTAGAACTGTAGATTAGCATGTCAGCACGGCAATCACAAAGATTCAGCCCAAAGAAACCCGGACCAGTTAATTGGATTTAAAGTTAGGGGAATTCAGCTTAGTTTTATCTCCTGACAGCAAATGTTTCCATCATCAAAAGCTAATTTGTCTGTTCAAACAGTCTGTGAAGCTATGTCAGATGATTAAATGGGCTGCAATTTCTCCCTTAAATCAGTCCATGAATCATTTGGAAGTTGTATCATTGTTCATATATCTGAGGTTTTGGCCGATTGTGATAACATCTGCCTCATTTGGAGCTCAACTGAAACCCTGCACTCTGCTTTTCTAACAGCAAATCCCAATGAGTATCTTTTATCTCACTCAAATTTTATCTGGAGCCAAACTCATCTAACAAAAACTACTCTGCATAAAAAATAACATTATTTTTATGAGCAAGTATTAAACAGACAACAAGAACTTGTAATGTAGACTTGGCACCTGTGTTGCGATTGCATTATTTGCACAGGTGTTCCAGTTACTTTAACAACCCGCTGTATATTTAGCAGTCCAGAAACATCCAAGTGCAAAGCTGAATAGATAAGTAGTACTAAGATTCTCAGTGTATTGCTCCTCGACTGCATAAAGGACTCTTTTAATTTTTAATGTGCCAATAGAGGATTTTGCACTAAATATTTCAAGGTTAACTAATTGGCTACGTTACCGCCATCATTCTTAATATCACTGACATCTTCACAATTTCCACTTATATTTTCTGAACAGAGAAGATGATCTTCCTCCCAAGAGGTCATCATCAGTGAAGGCTTTCCATGCAGACGCCTCATCCTCAGAGAACGACACACTGACGTCTACCAACACCTACAACAGCCGCTACTGGCACAACCCCAAACCCAACTATGACACCAACTCCTATACACGCTACAATGGAGACACTCGCCAGACCTTCTCCACTGCTGCTCAGGGTGCACATGGACACGGACAGGCTCAGAATGCAGGACATGGTCACAGTACAGTGGTCACAGCACCAGGCTCAGCTCCTCTGTCCCGCCATGTGCAGCCCACAACGGCGACAACATCTTCGTTTGCCAATGGCAGCCACACGCTCCCGCCACCCAAGACTCTGGTGGTAACCACAAACTCTGCCCCGTCTCCTCCCGCCATGGTGCGCAGCAACGGCTCTGTGAGCCTCAAACCAGTGGTGACCTCGGCACACGGGCAGCACACACACTCCTACGCAGTGAGTCAGGCCACGCTGGAGCGGATGGGAGCAGTGCCTGTCATGGTGCCCGCCCAGAGCAGAGCTGGCTCGCTGGTGTGAAATCTCATTTGGAAAACTGTTAGCTTTGAAAACAAGACTAAATGAGTTTTTGGTTCTGACGTTTTAAACCCACTGATGAAAAATAGACTGAAAATGGGCTGAAGCAGCCCGCTGCCCATTACAACTGTGTCTTTCTCTATGTCTTGACCTCTTTGTCTCAAAACAAACTGGGATTTTACAGTGCAGAGTTCATTTAATGCCAATTCCTTTTGTAGCCAAGCACTGCATGGAATCTCAGCATCCCCTTATTGGAGGGATTTTCCCGGTTGGTGTGGTGGGAAACATTTTTCAACCACTTTTTCCTACATAACCTGGATTCCCAGATCTTTTTCAGGGCTGGATCATTGTGATGATTGTGTTTTTCAAAGCAACACAAGACATTTTCATCTCAGTGTGTCCATACTGCATGGTCAGACAGAAGTGAGCTCGGATTCCCACTTAAATGCATGTGTCTCTTGATTTAGGGAAGCAAATGAAGTCCATAATATTTCTAATAATTTCTTTTCACTGTTGTTCTTTTGATTGACAGTAATGACAGTGGTGAAGAGGATTATGCATTGAAAAAGTGAATGTTCAAACATCTGTTGGGAGTAACCTTAAAGATGAAAGTATAAGAATGGAATGATGTTGGGGAAAAGGCCTTAGAAGCTAAGGGAGAGGGGTTTTATTGGGTGCAATACATTGCATATTTACCTAGTTGAATGCAAACATTGTAATTACATTTTCGCACTTTCCAGAGCAATTTTATATCAAAACTACTCTCTTATGAACAATAACTCAGCCTTTTTAATGACATGCTTTAACTATACAAATTATATCAAAACTCTTCTGCACATTCAAAATACTGGTGATATTTGAAGATGGCACACACACTGGATTTTCACACCTGAAAGCTACTGTCCCCTTGATTTACACTTGAACCTGCAGATTGTTAAAGTCTTTGTTGCTGTGTTCTTCCTCGCTGTTGTCCTAACCTGGTTCATGTCACATCACTGCTGCTTTGAGAAGAGGTTGATAAGAGGATATCTTATTTCATAAATGCTTTATAAAGAAACAAATATAGATTTAAAGGAGATTTTGTTTTTCTTCCCCTTGACAAAGGCTAACACCTATGTTTTTCTACTGTACATATTGTAACTACAACAGTAGGCTAGATTGTGAATCAAAGAACATACATTACATGTCTGACTGATACATATTCTACAACTTGTGTCTTAATTTTAAAACAGTTCTTTGTTACATGAGACAACAAACTGGGTTTAATAATCAGTGTTATTGGTTTCAATGAAGGGATATGTTTTCATTTTCTAAGTATTGCCATTTCACTGCAAGGTCTGAGGTAAACACAGTATGATTTGGCCATATGTTTAACTATAAATCGTAGACACATATGGTGGAAAGCATCACTGTTTCTGACCGGCTGTATTTATATTCTAACCAAATCTCACCTGTCTGTTTACTGTCAAAGTGTTCCCAAATTTAGCAATCCTCATTTCTTATTGTGCTTTACATGAATGCACAATACTATTAATATTTTGTAGCTATGATGCAATATTTGATACAGCAATTATCTGTGTGTTACATGCAGTATTGGGAAGTGTGTTTTATTCGTCAAAGCAATTCCTCTTTGCGTCCGATATGAGTTTCCATTATATGTGCTGTTTTGGCATTTAAAGTTTTATTGAGACAAATGTATGTGCTAACATTACAAAACAAGTGCTCTGGGTTTAACATATATAATCTCATTCTCTATGGTTGACATATTTTTTTTCATTCATGTTTGTTTAGTTGTTTTTTTTTACTCCAAATGACTGCACTAACTTTTTTTTTAATGTGGGGACTATTCAATTTATGTATGTCTTCATGCAGTTGTCTTAAATGGACTCAACTACAGTCAATTTAATGAGAAAATAAATACAAAAATGGCAGAGTTTAAAGCCACTGTAGAGTGGTATGAGCTATGTTAGGCTGGAAACATGAATAAATAAAATGCTCTTTAAGCTCAACAAATATTTGGTTAATATGAGCACTACATACAGTACTTGTCAAGTGCAGTAGATGCACTTTTGTGTTATTGATATCGTTCCACATTGATGGAGTCTCAAAATAGACCTGCTGGTTTCCCATCACAGTTTGTCAGTAATCTAGACCTGCCGTTTACACAGACATGGTTCAAACAATAATCATGCATTTATTATTTTGCCTGGAAGTCATGTAATAAATGGCTTGTACTTAATACATTTTGTGACAACCATCAGTTACTACAATATGTACCAGTCCAGATCAATCACAAATTCATCTTTGTACACTTGGCCTCGGTCCGACCACAGCTACTGTTTGGCTTCAGTACTTTGGTTAAATCCACCTGCAGCACACACACATTCATTTTTAAAAACACCCCTCTTCCTTTTTGTTTGACAGTGTTTTCAGAATGAAGTCTTCTGTCTGTGTAGATTTCACTCATCTCACCCAGTGTCCCTGCCCTGAGCACTGGCTGACAGCATTAAAGAATAACCTTTCTTCAAACATCTCTGGCTTCATTCTTCCCAGAGGAAATTTCAGGCTGGAAAAGCTACACTGAGATTATTTCACTAATGCTGCCCTCTGTTTGCAGGAGCAATGGAGGAAAGAGAGCACAATCAGTAGAAAACTACTGAGAATTTAACCCAGATTAAAGAAGCAGCTCATCTTCTACCCTGGCCATAGGTTGGCGTGTGGTACATACGGTGGTTTATGGGTTGTGCATATAGATCAATAATTACATGTGATATATTGCCAATAGTAAAACCAATCTGTAAATATGTATAAAAATACATCTTGTTCTTATTGTTGGGTTGAGAAGAAATAGGAAAAATAACACTTGTAGTGAATAAAATATTGTTAATACATTCTAATCGGCTTCCAGCTCATTTATTTGTGCGTGTGTGTTTTTTTTTTTTGCCTTCCAGTACAATTTCCCTGCCTGCTTAATGTTTTTCAGATAACATTGGCATTACTCAATAATGAACAGCAATATTCAAAAAGAAGAGGAAACATGGTCATAGGAGTTTTATAGGTTTTGAAGTGGATTATCAACAGAAACACTGCTGTATCTTAGCTACATTCAAGTATAATGTGTACAGATTCTGCATAAATTGGTTCCTGTACAGTAGATTTCGGGAGGATATGAATAACACATTTCAGGCTTTGCTCAGCAAACTTTCTATGGAACCCATTCATTGAGCCGTCGGTGCACCTGCAGGCTGTTAAGACAACCACAAAGATGAGAGCTGTACAGAACAATATGAAGAATTTGCAAGTGGGTTATTTTCTTCATGCTTTTGTGGTTTCTATTCCCGAGACAGAGTGTGTAATACTGCAATAATGAAATGACTTCCCAGTAAATATAGAGATTTAAGATGTACATGCTAGTGTGCATAAACGATAACTATCTATGCCTGTTACTGCACATTGACTAAGTGTACTGCATGTATGCCATGTTATAGTGATATCTCATGCATTTTGGGGTAACATGCATTATCTCTTGCACTGCGTTAAAGCTCCAAATTATTCAGTTTGTTTTAGTTTGTATTTTTATGTGAGCATGGTATTGCTCTATTGGTGTGTCTATTGTATATTTGGCTGATTTATTTATGGGTATATCATTTCAACCTTCCTGCAATGGTAATCTGAAATATCTGGATAGTATTGATCAGAAACTGCTGTCCTTTAAGCAACCACTTGGGGGCAGTGTTTATACAGTCATTGCAGCCAGGACAGAAATATGTTGTTCTATTCAATTTCAAGGAGTTCAAGACAGTACATTCTGAACCGTCATTAGAATACACAAAGGTATCTTATGGTGGTGGTTGAAGTGTTAATGGACTTATCTAAATGAATTTGAACTGAGGGGAAATAACTTGCAGTTAACAGACAACGTATCTTAATGCAATCTTAATGGTGGTTTCATTTCTCATCTTGATTCCCATCAGTATTCCTTTATTCTTCCTCTAACCTTCAACTGTGAGAATCAACAGGAGTGAACTTTAGAAAGGCAGGATCAAAAAGGGCAATGGATGCTTGTGCTCATTACCTTGACACGATGCCTTCAGCTTGGTCTGTGGGTTTGTGTGTTTGTTGACGCAAACACACACTGTGTGTTTTCACAGTAGAGCTGTGGGTTATATTATTTCTGAAGCTGAATAAAGATGGATTAAATAAATCTCCCATTATAATATCACTTGCACTCTTTACCCCTCTTAATACAGTGTGCTCCATTACACATGTGGGTGGCTACTAGGTAGGTCGCTAAAGTTAAGGGTTTGTACTTAGCAAGAAGTCACTGTAAGATACTGTAAAAGCAGACAAAACAACTTGATAATACATTTAAATCCCAACTTAGTCCACTGTTACAACATATTTTGTTAGACATTGAAAATTACAGTTTACTTTATTGCTTGTTTCGTTTCAGTGTCTTTCAATTCCTTTTGAAACGTGCTGCCATAAACAACCTGTCATTTCCATGTTACATTTCTCGGTCTTCTGTAACTCTGACAGATGTCTTACGGATGGCCAAGTTAAGACAAAACATGTTTACCCCCTGCTAAGGCTGACTGCAGCAGAAAGCCTTTAGTTAACTAACTGAAGTGTCAAAATGCTGCCATGTGCTTAATGGTGGCCACAAAAGCTCAGAACCAAAAGCAAATATATTTAACAGTAAAGGAAGCTTCAGACTTTGTGAAGCAAGGTGCAGATCCAGGAAAGGGAACAGGGATGAGGAAAAAAATACATTTATTGAAAGGCATGGGAAATTTTGGACCTGAGCCTTGGGCTGTTAGCAAAGCCATGGCTGGAGAACAGAGGGAGCAAGGAGAGTTCTGGGCAGGGGTCCAGGGCAGGAATCCAGGACTGACATGATGGATAGGAGACAGAGGCCAGATTCAGAGCACACAGGACTGCAGGCGGGGGAGGGGGGAAGCATTAGATTGTACTGTTACATTGGGCTGAACAGGTGAATCCAAGTACAGACTCAGACAGAGCGAGAGAGAGAAAGAGAGAGAGAGAGAGATGTGGCAGCAGGTATGTAGGTAGACACAGTATGGGAAGTAAAGGGTGAAGCAGGTAATGCTGCAAGAGCAAATGTAACACTATGTAACTCCTATTTGCATGAAACATTTTTTCCCTATTTGTCTGTTTCTTGCTCATTCATTTTGATAATATAATTTGTAAATTGCTGCCTCCATACACACTTTTACATTCACACTTTTACAATCAAGGCCTTTTGACCGATGATACAGATGCTGCCCTCAAGTTTCTGTGGAAAATAGTACAATCAATAGTTGAGCATCCGTATACAAAATCATGTTCCATGCTTTGAAATGAGAACACATTTCTTATCGTATAAAGGTTTTCAAAATTGGTGCAAATACAGCCTAAAAAGCCTTAATGGACTCTTGATGGGTACCTTAAGTAGCAGGTAGGAGTTATGCATTTAGATGGGCACAGAAAGTGATATCAGAATGTCTGAGTGCCTATTCATGTTGATTGAACACAGTGAAAGACAGACAGACAGAGTGAGAGAGAGAGAGAGAGAGAGAGAGAGAGAGAGAGAGAGAGAGAGAGAGAGAGAGAGAGAGAGAGAGAGAGAGAGAGAGAGAGAGAGAGAAGAGAAAACCCATTTCTCAGCAGGGCAGAGAGGTAGCCAACTATGGAGCCAAATACGGCCAATCCAGCCCCTCTAGTTTGCAGGCTGAATGCACACTGCTGTTTCTGAGAAATCACTTTAGACATCCATTACCTGGCCCTATCTAAAATGTTCTCTCCTCTCTAGTGTTGTCTATAGAGAAGCCAAGCCATCTCTTAATAGCCCTTAACTGTGGAACTGGCACGCTGCCTTTCTTTCCGTCTCTTTCAGACCTTTGTGCCTCTGTCTGAAAACATAAACAATGAGCTCCTGTATGATGTGTTTAATTTGTGCCCGACGTGATCACATTGTTGTGTTGATGCTAGTACCTTTCATATGTTCACTAAAGGAGCCTAAATAAATGAATAAAGGAAATGTATTTAAAGCATCAGCAACATTGCCAACAATATGGTATTGCATAGATATATGTATGCAGTGATGAAAGTGAGAGCTGAACACAGTAATATCCAACATATGTGCATGAAACAACCACAGCCAATCCAACTGAGGAGTCAATTCATCATATTTAACCTCCATATATTAATTTGCACTGGGGTGCCAAAACCTTTGCCAAATAAGGCCATCAAATGAGTCACTGACCCAATTTGACAACTGCTTATTCTTTTATGTCCAAAACATGTCATGTCATGACAACATGGCAATCACCACTCTCCAAGATACTGATCATGCTGTCCTAGGTGCTACTGTACCACTTAGTTCCAATGACCGACTTCACGTTTTTTATCACTGGCCTCATCTCATTCACATAAATATGCCCATTCAGTATTTCATAGTTGCTTTGATTCAACCTCGCCTCCCTAGTCTGACTCTACCAAAAAACGGTTTGCTTGTCCTTTTGGCAGCAGTGTTTGTTTTTTTTTGCTTTGCCATGATAGCAAAACTTCTCAAAACTCTTGTCTCCAGTTGTACTTGGCTTCTGACTGCACTCCTCTTGAATAGCTGCTGTACTATAACTGCAGTATGGTTAGGCCATAACCACACAATTTTAGAATAGACAGGCAGTTCACAAAGTGCCCCATAGTTTTTACATTTTTGAATGCTTCCACACAGCCACTAAACTTGCATGCACATGGAAAACATGGTCTCATTATGAGTGATAATATACTGTGAACATTAATCTCAGCTCAATTGCAAGTCCGCTTGCAGATTTTCATTGTTTTTTAAGCAGTTTAAACAAATTTCAATAAAGGAACGAAGGAAAAATGGAAAAGAAAGAGGGTAGTTGTATTTTATTTACAAAATCCATCAGAGCAAAAAGTGAAAGGAATTGTATTTACACAATGGATACAATTGTAAGCTAGAAGACATGGATAAGAACAGAACGGAACAAAAGGGGAAAGGAAGCAGCAGTTTCTTTGGGGGCAATGTTGTTCTTGAGTCTGATAGAGTTGCAGAAGTTCTATAGAGGTTGTTAACCCCCTCAGTCAGAGGTCAAAGCACTCCATCTGGGAGAGAATTAATGGAGAATGGGAAAGAGAAAAATAAGGTGATGAAAACAGATTCAGCACAGTGATGGAAAGGTTCAGAGTTTAGAGGAAGAGAATGGCTCAGAAAAAACAATTGTATGTTTGATCAAGATTATAGGGTTGGATAAAAAACTAACTCTTGGAGATATCGCAGCGACACCTAACTGAATGTCAATTTCCAATGAAAAAGTCACCAATAAGATGACGCACATTGTAAATGGAATTAAAATAAATTATGTGATATACATGCAGTCAGAGGAAAGAGACAAAAAACCAAAGTGGCATGAATTAAATGAGAATTTATAACCTCTGACATCTAATTCTGTGCTGCTGTTAGTTTGTGTGCTGACTTCTCAAGGGCACCTGACATGCATTTAAAAACCTGATTATATTCAGGTTAAGCGCTTACTCTTGTTTCTCAAAAATCATGTTAACATCGTATCCTGGGTAAAATTGAAGTTTTCATACCCCGGTTTAAAGAACTAGATAACTCCTTTAGTAACCAGGTATTCGTGCATGTAAACATCTTACCCGGAGTAATATAGGATGTCCGGTCTGCACATGCTCCGGGGGTTATAATTCCCCCTCCCCACTCTGCGGCAGTGGCTTTGACCCGGAAATCGAATAGATCAGGAAACAACGGCGCCACAAACAATGTTAAAAAAAACATCAATAATAGAGTGTTACCTACACCTACACCTTAAACCGAGGGAGGACTTCGCTATTACATGTAACATCACTACCAAGAAGACCCGTTTCTGTTGTGATTCTGTCCAAAAGTTGTCCGCTTGTGATATTGACAAAGGTGGACCGCAAAACAAAACTATATTCCGACCAGCTGTATGTTGGGGGAGCGCCACCTACTGTATAGGAGGTCGAGTTACTCTCAGCATTTTCCCATTCAACCCCCTTTCATGTATGTATGGGGGTTGGAGAACTTCAATAATCCGGTTATTCCCTTGACCAGGAAAAGACCATTTCCAGGTAACTGATGTGCATGTAAACGCACACATTTGCTAAAAGAAGAAAGTTTGCTTTAAAGCAGCTTTACTCACCATTCAGAGTATTATTACATACATATTTTCCATATAAATATAAAGTGGAGTAATAGTGTCCTGAGCAGAGAATGAAGTCAGTATCCCCTTTCCCTTCAGTCCCAGTCTAATGACTTTTTCAGCCACACAGATATTTATCCAGCCCTTTTCCACTCATTCCCAGTTCGCCTAAGCACTATGTTGTTCATGCCTTTGCTTTCTAGCCAACTGAACCCAAACCCCAGCATGAACCTATTCCTGATCCTTGCCCTCTGGGTTTGTCTTCCTGTTTGGCCCCTGCCTGTGCCATGATTCCTGCACACGTCTGTAAACTTAAATATTTCTAAATATAATAATATAAACTTTGACAATAAGTCTACCAGTCTGCCTGCTTTGGCTGCATTTAGGATCTTTCCCAGTTGCCTCACACTCACCAACCATGACATACAGGTATACTGTCATATTTGTGAACTTTATCTCTGGTATAACACATTATAATCCAATTCATACGTTTGTATTGGATTAGTTGCAAGCTTTCATTAAAGTCCTTAACTGTTTCTTTTTTTCTGTCCCGCCCTGCAATTATTTTTTTTCCCACCTTAAAACAATTTAAAAAATAACTTTGCATGTGTTTGATTCTTACCCAGCTCAATGTGTGAAGTGACTTTACATACAGATTAAACATTCTCCTTAGCATTCATATCCTAACATGGTTATCTGCCTATTGTATTTCCATGCTTTCGTGTTTGTTTTGTTAATGTATGAATGTTAAATACTTATTTGCAAACAGGAGGCACATCGTGCATGCTGTAAGTGGGATGTGCGACAAAATAGCCTGTATATGCTCACATGCACACTGAAATTCAAACACTAATTCTCAAGATGTTCTGTGCTCCGCTTCTGCCTTAGCTTGAGGCACTATACAAAAAAGCGACAGCGCTAAGGATTAAGGCATTTTGTGTGTATGTCTGTGGGTGTGTGTTATACTGCACAACATTGGAAGGAGAGGGAAAACTGAAGTCTCATTCCAAACTCTGGCCGTGGAAGGAGCTGGTATTTAGAGTTTTGTATCTGTATTATACATAAACCTGGCGATGGAGAATAGATGGAACTTCCATTTCATAAATTAGATTTTTATGAACTCGTTGAAGCCAAAAATATATGCATTTAACTGTTGACATTAAATAGTAAAGTGGAGAGTGATAAGATGAAATGACTTTAGAGTCAAACACCAAGAATTAATTTACCTTAAGTGATTTTATTCTCGAAGCTTTGGTGTGACGTTGTGGTTTTGTAGTCAATAAAACCAATGCAGAGAAGATGGGGCACAATGTGAATGCCTTTAAGACAAGAATCTAGAGTTATGTTATGTTGTGTGTATGCAATATAACAATGCACTGATCATAAGGGAAATTTCAGGTGTGTTCACTTTCATAATTGGGTTACTGGAATAGATTGTACTTGTTTAAACCTCTCTTATTGTCTGATTCTTCTTGATTCTTCTCCCAAATGACTTAACTTTACATAAGAGGTGACCAGTCTCAATGCATCTCCAGAATTATGAAACATATCTTAACACGACCTGCTGACATCAGTGTTCTGGTGGGCATCCACAGGATAAAGAAAAATACAGTATTATACCTCAAACAGGGCCATTCATAAAGAAATATTATATTTTGTATGATGGCATTGGTGTTCCTGTAAGACACTTAAAGCTCCATGAAGTGTGAGAGAAAATCCCCTCTTGGAACAGTAAGAGCTTTTTAATGAAACACTTTTTGGGAGACATTTGAAAGGAAGTGGGGGATCATTCCTGCCTCCATCTCATCCGCTTTATAAGTGTTGAAGTGGTGGAGCCTCAGTCTTTTCTTTCACTACATGTTACCTCCTGAGAGAAAGAGAAAGGGATGATTGCATTTGAGGGAGGATATTGCAATGGCATGATGGAATCAAATTTAAGCCTTATGTCAAGGCCTTGCCACCTGTCACATAATCACTTTCCTTGTTGCTCGCAGGGTCTATTCACTCTCCCCTTCTGTGTCCGTTCTCAATCCTTTTCTAGCCTTTTCCGTCTATGTTTATCTTCTCTTTCGCCTCTCTTTGCCACCTTATCAGTGTACTCGCAGCCATATTGCATTTGTCCTCAGAAGTAGGAACAGAAAAAAAGTGTGATAAACATCAAACAATTTAACACTTCACATGTTTGACAGTAAGACAAGATAGCGTTCTACTGTTGAATATAGTCCTTTGTCTGTCTGGTACTAGAATTGAAGGTGAGATAAGTAATACATACTTGATTGTGACAGTGTATCATTGAAAATCAGACTGAAGCAATGACTGTATATTAATCAGGATTTATAATTATTAAATTTTTTTAAACAAGGGAATGACAGTATGTTTATTCCAAAGCAAAATGTTCAGAAGAGACAATGTACATACAACATTTTGAACAATCAGCAGTCTGTTGCCTTCTATATCCAAGTATTTTCTCTCTTAAGCTTCAACTTAAATCGGTTGATATTCTTCTAACAACAATATATTATTACATCTGACAATGTGAAAACAATGTGACAAAGTAAAAGGTCACTCGTACAGATAATTTAATCTGTAGATCTGCAGCTCCCCTCGGCTGAGATTCACTTGACTGGTAGCGACTAGCCAAAGAAAACAGTTTTCAGTTGTTTCATTCGTTGTCATTATCTTTCGTTGCCTTGGACTGAAGTCTGCAAATGCAATGACAAATAAACAACACAAAAATGCAAAATACTCACCAGCGAAAATATTCATACTAGTGATGTGCTCGGCCGCGTGGATCATTCGTCCAACCCAGTTTATATTAAACCACGCCCACTTCCTTATGACGCAAGTCTCAACACAGCGTTATTGGGCTGTGATTGGTAGATTGCTGTGACAAGAGTGGCTGGCTAGGTGCCAGCTTCTCAGCTAGCTAGTTTGCTAATTCCACCAGATACTGTAGATATATAAATATAATAATCTATGATTCCATTATGCTTTCATGCTACACTGTTTAGTTTCTGATTCAAAGGTAAGTATCAGTCAGTCAAACGGAAACTCTGCCTCTAGCAGCGGAGTTGCGGTGTTGACTCCCAGGAAGCGGAAGGTGAGCTCTAGCATCTGCTGCCCCAGGGGCTGTCGACTCATCAGCTGGGACCCGAGCAGTGAGCCGCTGCAGTCTGGTCCGGAGCTTTCCGTCCTTCGTATACTGGCACAGGGTAGAAAAAATATACTGATTTACAAATACATCCTGGTGTGTTTTTAAGCTCCATCAGCTGCCTTGATTTCCCTCCAGCTGCTCTCATCTGATGGAAAGGCAGCTCTTATTCTTTCATTCGCCTCCTTCCAGGCTACTCAAGTCTTTTTAGTGCTTCTTTGACTTCATCTGAATACAGACACTCTACAGAGGGGAGTATTTGTATTTTTCTTCATCATTCTTTAATCTCTTCATTTTTATACACTTACTATCAACCTGTTCTTGTTTGGATTAGTATTTAGTTGTCCATCCAATTCCATGGATACAAGTCCTCTCTTTGAGAACAAGGTTCCAATACTTTACTTAGAACTGCAAATAAATCTTGCTAATTCTACAATCTTTATTAGTAAATGTGTTATACATGTTGTAATTAGTCAGATTGGAGTCATACTTCCCAAGTCGTCTTTCTTAGTTAATGGTGGAAGCTTCATAAAAACTTCTAAAAACCTTCTAGATGCTTGCTTGATTTGGTTTTTGCAATTGTTGAAAAAAAGTTGATGCGCTAAATGAGATGGAATAAGTTTTGAGGTAGCAAACATGTAACTCAAATGATTAGTTGTTTACGCTGTCAGATTCTTCTCAGATATTCCCATAACGTTTCATTGTCTCCGAACATCATGGAACATGAGCAATTCTAGCTGACATAAAAGAACAATCAAAACTTCCCCACTGAACTAAATTCTTGGAGACCTTTCTCCATTTTTCTCTCATGGACTGTAAGATGACCAAGGCAACTTGTCTTGTTGCTTCTTGCTTAGCAACCTCCACTTCTTCTACTCTTTACCATGGAAAGAGATAGATTATTTGCATAGCCTATAGCTTCTTCTTCTGATGAACCTACCATGTAGCCTAGTTTATTCCCTCCAAAACAGCTTTTTTGCAAAAGTTTTAAAAGTTTACCTAAAATTTGCTTGACAATTTTAACAATTTCAGTATGATTCCCTGGAGTTAATCTGATGTGCTTTACAAATAGAGTCCCGGGCAGTCAAGAGAACAACTGGGCAGAGAATAGCTGACAACTTTGGCATCTCAGACCATCCAAGTGCCACAAAAACCTTCCCGTACTGAGAGCATTGACAAACAAATGCAGGGCAGCTGTGCTGGCAGGTGGCAGGTGACATAGTCGATCACATAATGAGGAGAGGAGAGGAGAGAAGCTCTCTGGAACTAGTGAGCCTGTTGAATAAACACTGAACACACATAAACATGGAAAATAGGGAGCCAGAGTGTGAGACGGCATATGGTCTGGGCATCAACATGACATGAATGCAGAGATTCCATATCCCAGAGGGAGGTGTTGGTTGCCTGAGTGAACAGGGAATGCAGCAGTTCAACCTGGGCTTTTCTTCTTTTTGACGCTGTGAAACTATTTATTGAAGGGTAGCTGACAGGCATTACCTGCTCAGTAGACTGGACTTGAATGAATTGACTGTTATCCTTGTAAAGAGATGAGGAAGTGGTAGAAAGCCAGATTGTCATGAATATGCAATAATGGTTTCGGTTATTAACCAACAGAATTTGGCTGGAATTTGATGCAGTAAAAATTGCTCCACCTGTTAAATGTTTGACTGGAACTAGACAATGCTTTCATCGCATTACTGATAATAGAGAGTAGAGGAGAAGAGACCAACTTTCAACAGGTATCCAGTCCTCTTTGATTTCCTGAACTTCAGACATTATGTTCTAAACTTAGCCACTCAGGGGCTACAGCAACAGGACTGATTTATCCTCACCTTTTGAATTGATATGATGAACTTGTTAGCAAACAGTTGCTTATTTACACACCCAGCAATTGGGAAGAAACATTGCCATTAATTTTAAGTTGTTTCTAGATACCCATGGGAAATTTAGGTCTCTTTTAAGTGCCTAATCCCCCATCATGTTCCCCAGCTATTCACTTACTGGGTCTTATATTGCGTGCTTAGCAGGTAATGTATAGTGGGTTTAGAAGGTTTTCATTGGATGCAGCATCTATGAGATCGGCGAGAGTGAACCATAACAGTAAAGCTGCCGTAGGTGTTAGGGTTACTTGTGCCTGCCCACCGAGAACTGCATGGCCCATCGCAGGATCATGCACAACTAAAGTGAAAAGGTTCATCACTATACATGATCCTTTTCACTTTTAAATTGCCATTATTTGAAAGATTGAGATCCCCCCAAAATAACACCACTTTAAGGTTTTGTGGGTATGAAGAATGCATGGCCACCAGTTTGGAATAATGGACGTGACCTAACGAAGAGTCCAGCATGGCTGAAAAAGTCTCTCTATAGTCTGCTAGATACAACTTAGGACTTTCCCTTTTCTGGGGTTAATATAACACACAATCAATTCAAGGGGACTGTTTCGAAAAGGATGAAAAGGTTGGAGGCGGTGGTGTTGTTGCTAGCACTGTCGCCTCACAGCAAGAAGGTTCCAGGTTCGCATCCCGGCTGGGGCCTTTCTGTGTGGCGTTTGCATGTGGGTGGGCGTGGGTTTTCCCCGGGTTCTCCGGTTTTCCTCCCACAATGCAAAAGACATGCACATGTTAGGTTCATTGATGACTCCAAAAATTGCCCGTAGGTGTGAATGGTTGTCTGTCTCTGTGTGTCTCTATGTGCCCTGCAATAGACTGGCGTCCTGTCCAGGGTGTACCCCGCCTCACGCCCGATGTCAGCTGGATTCGGCTCCAGCCCCCCGCGACCCCGACAGGGACAAGCGGTTGAAGATGAATGATTGTATGAATGAAAAGGTTGGAGTAAGGAAAAAAGACGATAGAAGAACAAGGGAGAAAAAGAAACACATGATTAATGTGTTGCCTAACATCCTGTAACTCTTAAAAAAAATCCTATTTCATTTTAAAATGTCCTGGAGACTACATCATATATCAGCATGAGGGGATAAATGTGTACACTGATGAACTGCTAATACTGGTAGAAAACATACTGTGATGCGTTCTCTGCAGCTGAGAGCTTAGCTCTGCCACTGCACTGTCTCTATCCATGGTGCTGAACTGGAGGGTGTAGAAAATCACTTCCCTTGGCATTTAAACAGATGTGTAACAGTACTGAGTATCAGTTGCTGTCTATTCACTATCCAATGACTGGTGTTGAATTAGCAGCAACCTTAATGCATTATACAGTATATTTAGATTTTGATGTTCTGCATGTCAATTGCCTTCACACACTGGCTTCATCCCCCTGAATAAGCAACAAAAAGAAATCTCAGTGGAGTTCACCTAAGTGGCAAATGCACAAAGAATAATAATTAATTTGGACTGACACAAAATACTTATGCACACTATTGCACTTTTTACACATTCTACCTGTTGACAAAAAGCAATAAGGCAATATTTCCTTCACCAATTAAATATCTCAAAAAGGTTTGATTTGTAGGCAATCGTGAAATTACATGGACTGAAAAATTCACCATGTTAACTGCATAACTACTTTCTTAATCCTTAATAGGTTTGTAAAAAAAATATTTTTCACACCAAGAAATCATTTCTAGTCTTCAATTTCTCGAGGTTACCGCGCGGTCACAATGCATCTTTGTTTATTGTTAACAGTGAATAAAAGAGGCATAAAAGTGAGAGTAAGGATCCAGCCTGGATGAAATGGGTTTAGAGTTTGTTGTTACACAAGCCCTGCTTTGAGACATATGTTTCCTCTTTATTGCTGTCCTTTAAAGATAGCATGCACATGCGTATACACAAACACAGAGAGAGAAACAGAATGGTGTTAGTGTCATGAATAATGTATAAAACATGCAGTTTGTATGCTAAATGAGATATTTAGATGTAATTTGTCTGGTCTGTGGTTGTTGCAGGTTTGACAACATGAGCATATACTCCCTCTGTCTCTTTTGTATTACCCTAACAGAGAGTAATGCATTTTGATGGGTTGTTCTACATGATAGCTTCTATAGCATACCATAGTGAGACTGTGTACAAAGATTTTTCATGCATCTGCTACAAAATAGGCAAGAGAATAAAATAATTAAAGAAAGTTTACGTATATGCATAAACAATCCCTAACTCAACAGTTGCCTTTATTACAGCTGGTTATATTACTCACAGCAGAGTGACACAGCCCTTATCTGTGCTGAATAATTCATAAGTCGCCAACATTTGCACACTGAATGATGGCAAATGTTCAGCTTGACTGTACACTGTGTTCTTGGAGAAGTGTTGTGCCATTCTCTTATGCTCTCTGCATTATTAACTGTTTGTCACTTAGGAAATATATTTCACTGCCATGTTCTGCCATCTCTTAACCACAATGCATTCTCCGTAAGCTAAGAAAGAGACACCCCAACACAAAAAAAAGTGGAATGGGTGTTATATGCAAATATACGTAGACTTGTGCCTTTCCAAGTGAAACATATTGGTGTCCAAAACTCATGAAAATGCAGAGATACTGCAGCAAAACATTGACACGCTGCCAGTCAAATCTGTGAAGCACCAAATCCATCCATCCTCCCAGCTTCATGTCCTCACCCTGTCATTGAAAGTGAGTACAGTTATTCTGCAGGGAAATCTTGTATTACATCCAAACAGAGTTAAAGTGCAATGCAAGTGGGTCCATAAGGCCAGAACTGCCTCTCAGCAAGAGAAGAGGTCAGGAGAACTCATACAATATGTAACGATTTCTGTGCTTGGGACTGAGTGTTTGTCTTCCTTACTAAAACCGAAAGAAAATGCTGTCGCCAGTTGACAAATTACTTATAATTAGCTTCTGGGACCAAACATAGGCAGATCCCTCGACTCCGCAGAGACAGTGATTGCAGTAATTCCCCTGAGGTGATGATCAATTCTATCCCCAATTTAGGTGTCCATCGCTGTGTCTACAAAAAAAAGACTCCAGATGCCTATAGTAAAATTCAGATCAAAGCCCCTGAAAAATATATTGGAAATGTCACAGCTCATAATTACACAAAAGCTCCCTTGCAGCTGATACAGTAGCAGTGTTTTGCTCCAGGGTCCCTCAGCTGCATAGACAATGACATGGCAGCAGAAGATCACTGAAATTACAAGAAAAAACTTGAAGATATTTTAGAGAACTCCGCTTTATTCAAATGTCAAATTACATGTGGAAACCATGCCTCTTGAACCATGATTTCTCTTTCTCAGGTTTTCTTTATTCCTGCTTCATTCTCAGATTTAAATTAATGTCCCTCATGGTGGAGTTGTTGAAAGAGGCAGAGAAGATGCCTCAAGACCTTCTTTGATATCACTCAGAAGATGATTATACAAGCTAAGGTTCCAAAGCCTACGGAAAGTACTTTCTCATGGGACAGAAGCTGAGATTCAAGTACAAAGTGTGTCAAAATATGTTCCTTTCTTCTTGTAATTACCTTTCAACATTTCTACTTTGTAAAAGCAAGGTCATGTTGATCTGGCTTGTAAGCTTGCAGCAGACATTAATTGGAATTTTTTCCTTAAAAAATCTTTGACTTTCTTACCATCAATGGATGAGAACATAAAAACACCTACACAGTGCGGATAGACATAGATAGATAGCTCCTGGAAAAAGCTCACAAATGCTTGATTGGATTCCTAACATTTGACAGGATTCACTTTAATGTGAATGTTCCATGAATGGATAATGAGGCACAGTGCCTTGGGTCAATGACTTCCTACCTCCAAAACAGTGGGACCACCACACATTTAATGCCAACCTTGGTGTGATGAAATAATCCCTCTACATGAGCTGAACATGTACATGACAATGGTAGAGCTGCTATCTACAATGTTCAGCCCAAGAGATCACTGGCGAGAAGCAGAGAAAGCTGTTTTGGTGCTTGACAAGTTGTCTAGACAACCCCTCCAAACTGTCTCACAAAATGGTAAACATTGTTGAACAACTTTAAATATTTATGGGTCACAAATCATTTGGCCGTCATTAATGAATATTTGATTATGGAGGCCTTTTCCAAATGTTGAACATGGGTTATGCAAAACATTTCAATTTTCAGAACAAACCAGGACAAATGACTTGATCTACAAGGCTTGACATATGTTAATAAATAACAATGCATCATTTAATTATATGAATGATGTAATCCATATGATCTTTTTTATGTCAATACAAATTAAGTAATCATCCAATAGCCTGGTCGTCCATAATTAAATTAATTAAGATAATGCATAATTTATCATATATATAAATATATATATGGTAATAAATTTATGGTAATATATTTTGACTTCTAGGGAGACTGCTGCTATCAACTTTATGTACATACTAGTACACTATTATTCAGCTTCATGAAAGATATCTCCATGGCAACCTCAATTAACCTTGATTTATTCAAGACACGCTCCTGAAAAGCCTACTGAGACAACAGACTGCTATAATGTGTGTAGTGGCTCATTGAGCTCAGCTAATAATGAACGGCAGCTTGAGTTCTGCCCCTGTGCCCGTTCTCCTTTTCTCTGGAAGCGCTAGATGGCAGCGCAGGCCAAGCTGTGACGGCCCAGCGCACAGCAGCCTGACCGAGCAAGTCCAGGGTTTGGTTCTCCAGCACTTGTGCGGCTCGTGTCGGCTGCTGCTCCGAAGCTGTGTCACTTTTGAGGCATTACTTCCTGAGGACACCTCTTTTCCCCTTCGTGGTCAAGATATTCCCCGTGGACGCCGATCCCCCGTCAGGTGACCGAGGTTCGTCTGGAGGAACGCGGGACCTGATTAAAGGACAACATGCATTACTTCTGGATTTACAGCGTTTGGATCCCCGGCGTCGCTTTCCTCTTCGGATTTCAAGGCAAGACTCTGCTGTTTCGTTTATTTCTATTGTAATCACCAGTACAATTAAATATGCATCAGAGTTTATGTGTAGTGGCGCAGTTTGGAGTCTTTGGGGATTATGTGTGCCAGTGGTGATTGCCTGTTAGTGCCTAGGTGGTTCACCAGGCTCGTGCTAATGATGCCTGGCTCTTTGAGTTCTGTCTGTTGCACATCTCGGATATTGTTTCTGCTTTTTTTTTTGTGCGTGCTTGAAATGTCAAAATGACCTGTGTGAAACAAACTGCAGGTGCTCAGCAAGGTGGAGATGCACTCATTTGCACACTTATGTGGGAGGGCTGGAGGAGCGACACAGCCTGTCCAACTGAAGTCTGCATTTGTTTTGTAAGGGCACTCAGAGTTCTTAAGAAAGATAAAGTGAAAATGTGACAGTGACAGCCAGACAATAATCTGTTGCATTTTGTGTGAGTACCGTTTTAAGTAGGCAACAGCAGCCCCTCTCCTGTAAAGGAGAGAGCTTTGGAGGCTGGCTGCTTGATATTTGATGGTCTAAAGTGACATTTTAGTTTTTGCCATATGCTGCTGGTCAGCCAGCTTTGTGTTGCTGGAGATGCTAACTGAAGCTGGTCAAGTGCCAATCATCTACTGGCCATGGACACTACGGCTGAAGTTTTACCTTACTGACTGCTTTTAAATACTGGTAACCAACAGCTACTCTGCTCAAAGACCATGATCACCAAAAGCACCAGTGACTCTGCACAACAGCAGACTCTGATGTAGACTGGATATGTTAAAGAGCACAATATATTTACCTTAGGAAAAAAACTAGAAAATCAAGTAATTGTTTTGTTATTAGACTTATTGAGTCTAGACTGAATATCTTCTTCTTCCAATTACATTGTCTGGCCTCAAAGATCTCTTTTCATCCCAACCATGACTGTACTAATGGAGCTGATTTGGCCCATCTCAGGGAGCTGAGGGTTGAATCAATTAGCTTCTTCTGTCTCCCACAGGAACCCACTACGTAGAACAGTGTACAGCCTGACCAAGCAAATTATATTCACTTTAACACTGTTCTGATGCTGGCATGCAGCCTGGATGGTCTGAAGTGCCAGATGGGAAGGGGCAGAGAGGGAGAGAGGGGCATAGTGTGGGAGACAGTATAAGGGCAAAGGATGGAAAGAGAGAATACTGTGTTACTTTTACATTTGTAATTAGTAAATGATGGTCTCCAGCGTTCTTCTACTGTTGTCTGTTCTGTAAATTAATCTATTTCACTGTCTTGTTCCAAATGAACACTTCAGTGTCCTGAATATGAATAAGGGATTGAAGACAATGACTAAGTGTATCATTGTGGAATTAACTGGGACACCACTATTGTTTTGTCACAGAGCAGACGATGAGAAATCACCCGTCTCCCTCCACTGTTACAGTAACTCTCTTTACCCCGCTCTCTCTTCTTTACTCACCCACATATCTTCTCTTTATTCAGCTCATGTAGAGTTTGTTTCCTGTCCTGAATTTTAATGTGTCTTTGGGACATTTCTTTTCAAAGCTGAAACTTTAGCTTTTTTAACTTAGTAATACTTTGCAGTGTTTCATACGGTAGAAATAACTGCCTAACATGTGCAAATTTGCAACATTTCTCATCTGACTGAGTTCTCGGCCATGCTGATCTTGGTAATTACAAAAAGTTCTAGACCGTGAGACTTCCATCAAATCACCACACAGTCATCTTTGCATCAGGTGACTGCAGTCATTAAGAATGTGATGTGTCTCATTATGGGGAAAATCCATCCACGATGATGAGAGGATAATTGCTTGAGATTATGTCTCTCAGAGCCTCATCACAACTGAGATTCAGCAGCTACTTCTGCAGCACACGCACGCAAGCACGCAAGCACGCACGCACGCACGCACGCACACACACACCGCTAATAAAGAGCTCTTAATATGAATAAACCAACACCAGTTGTATTGATCGTCCCTGGATTGGGCAAAAAAATATGATTCAGGACAATAAATACACACTGAGATATCATAACAGTATCAGTATTTGTCAGAGGTCAGACAGGCATGTATTTAATCCACTAGGTTCCTCTGAGGTGAGGAGCTAAGTGATATTTGATGGCCAGTTTCATTTTTTACGTCCCAAGGTGGAGGATCAACGTGTCCTTGTCTTCCTTTCTCTGGCTGCAGCTTTAAACAGGTGAAGTGCTGTATAGGTTGCGCTTCACTGAGTCTAACATCTTTTAGCTGTCAGGGGTTCAACCTCAACCTCAGAGAGCCTGTGACAATATAAAGATGTCTGTGAGGTGGGCCTGTTTTATTTTTCACTAAGACTCAGATTAGCCTTGGGCGATATGAGGAGATAATCTTTCAAGACAATATTGGTTGGCCATGATAATAGTCCTCATGTGTCCAACTTTAACAACACCATTCAGTTATGTAGCATATTTATATCATAATATCATTGTTTTTCTTAAAGGAATTGGTTATTAGGATAATTTCAATATTGCCCAAACCCTAACTCTTTAAAATATGCATCTGTTGAGCAACTGAAGCCAAGCTCAAGCTCCTTTTATTTAGCTTACTGGAACTATACTCCTCATAAAGCCGCCTGAATGCACTGATCCTCATATGTGCCTGTTCTTCAGGGTACCACAGACTCCCATGATTGTTACATTTGACTTATTAGGAGAAATTGTGCAATGTAATTTTCATTAATATCTACTTTGTAGATTACCTTCACAGTGTGAGAGATATACGTATACCGTAATGAGGAATATAAAGACAAGGGGATGAAGTATTTTCCTGTTTCCTGTGAAACTTTTATCTTATTTCAACCCCCTGTATTGAATCAGTCGATCCAAAAGCATTTATGGGATGATTTGACTTCTGTGTCATATAATAACAAGACACACAAAGTTCCTGTTTAGATAAGGTACATCTCTCAGCCAGGCTAACAGAAAACACTACGCAGGTTTAGAAGCTCAAATGTAGTTTAGGGAACAGATAAAGATGAAAGTGGTGCTGCGATTTTGATCATCAGAGATCCAAATCTGCTCAATTTGCTACAGTTTTTCTTATCAAGCAAAATGTATTTTGTAGTTTCCACAGGCGGCCGGCTCCCCTGCTGTCCATGTACATGTGGGTTTTGTTGTGAGCTGGCAGATAACTGACTGCGGGAAGCAGCAACGGAAAACCTTTTGTTGAAAGTTATAACGTCTCATTAAGCTTTATGTAAAAGGTCTTATGCAATCATTTTAGCAATAAGATAAAGGAAATGTTCAGTAAATACAGAGAGTATCAGGGATCAGTTGTGAAGTGTGCAGCAGGAATGTATTAATATGGTAATCCATAAAGAAGGCAACTTGCAATATAGTTAATGTTTAATTGATGACTCTAAAATTGCCTGTAGGTGTGAATGGTTGTCTGTCTCTGTGCGCCTCATGTGTCCTGCGATAGACTGGCGTCCTGTCCAGGGTGTACCCCGCCTCACGCCCGTGGTCAGCTGGGATCGGCTCCAGCCCCCCGCGACCCCGACAGGGACAAGCGGTTGAAGATGAAGATCTTAACTTAGGTTTCCAGGTCTATATGGTCTTCTCTGATGAGTTGTCATACAAATCTTTAGTAGGAACAGTTGTCTCAGAAACATAGATGATAAATGTACTGTTCATGAGATGAGTGAGTAGAGCAATGACTGTGGGTCTAGTCTTTCAGTGTGTTTACAGTTGGATCTCATTGAGCTCACCCACTGAAGGCAGAGATAAAGAGAGCCGTGTGGAGCGGTTCAGCATGTGAAGTACTCGCAGGATTATTATGCTGATTGAATGCACACGTTATGAGTGTGACCTGCATTTAGATAATGCTATGTCTTTCATCTACATGAACATATTATTTTATCTCATTTCAACTTCGCACTGGGTTTCAGTGCAATTTTTATTCTGAAGTGCTGTTCTGTTTTACAGCTTTTATTTCAGTGACCTTAACTCAGTGACATTTTATCTTAAACACATTCAGTTACACCTTTGTCTGCATTTTTGTGCTTTTGTGCTTTCACTAACGACTAAAACTTGTTTACTTCTTCCTTACTTTGAAGATGAAACCATAATGAATTAATCAAAGGAGACATTTTGAAATTGGAATAAACACAGCTGTCGAATAACTGTAGCTATCGATGATTTTAGTTATCAAGCATTTCACAGATTATTCGGCAAGAAATACTTTTGCTTAATTAAACAGCAAATACACAAAACAGAAAATAAAAGAAAGTCTCTTAACGTAAACTAATGATAAAATCTTTTATTGCTTAAATTGCATACAGTAATATCTATCAAAAAACAAAACTCATTTAGCGCATTTAAGTGCCATACTCAAGATATATGCAAGTGCCAAATACAAGTCTGCTGTGTTGGCATTTTAGTGAGCAGAGCTCCGTGTCTGTCTAACATCTGCACGTGCTGCTCGGCCTCAGTGTGGCAGAAGTCACCAAAGATAAAGCTGTAATCCATAAGATTTTCATCTATTTAATTGTCTTTTAAATTACTATCTATCAAAGAGTGGGTTAAAACAATGGGGATTGGTTCTACTTGCCTTTTTGCCAAGTATTGCATTCTCAGTGTTTGTGCCCTCCCGAAATGCAA
This sequence comes from Echiichthys vipera, assembly GCF_963691815.1. NCBI lineage: Eukaryota > Metazoa > Chordata > Actinopteri > Perciformes > Trachinidae > Echiichthys > Echiichthys vipera. Next base: position 7,870,292 of record NC_139830.1, on the reverse strand, counting down.
ATGCCCACAAGGTTAGTGACGCTGTATACGTTAGTCAGCAGCTGTTGGTCTGCGCAGGTGGAGCTTGTCACTGTTGGGACTGGTTATGCTGTGTTCACTTGTACTCAAAGTGGCCGGTAGAAACAACTATCTTAATTCTTACGGATTGCAACTCTAAATAGTGCCTTGTGTTGAATCTATCACAGGATGTTTTTCGCCGAGATGCTGAGGCCTTGATGATAATGATGATTGTGGTAAACTAGTTGGCTAGTCAGTAAAGTAGACTTACTGTACTGAGTTTTCATTTAGTTTCAGTCTGAAATGGAAAAGCAATGCAAAGAGACTTTCTGTTTTCCATTCATGTAATTGGTACTGTCACATTTTCTTCATGGCATGTGTCCACCAAAGATGTAATGTCCACACTGTGAGCTCGTGGTGGGACCTTAATAATCATCTGTGCAGACACACAGTGTGCTGTATATTACGTTCATTAAATGAATACATCAAATTAAGATGATTTTCAGTAATGAAGTTCCGGCCCTCAGACATAGTTTTTAACAAATGGACTTCTTTTCTTTATTTCCACTTTAAAGGAAACCATAACACTGATGTTGTCTATGCTGTAAAAGTGAGTTCCTGCTGATTTTCATTTCATCAAACTGCAAACAAAAACTATGTCAGCAAAAATGTTTCATTTTTCTTTGATATATACCTCTGTACTGTATACAAAGCGGCTTCACGGTGGTGTGGTGGTTAACACTGTTGCCTCACAGCGAGAGGGTTCCTGGTGCATGGGTTTTTCTCCGGGTTCTCCGGTTTCCTCCCACAGTCCAAAGACATGCACGTGTTAATTGATGACTCTACGTGGCCCATAGGTGTGAATGGTTGTCCGTCTCTGTTTGTCTCTATGTGCCCTGTGATAGACTGGCGTCCTGTCCAGGGTGGACCCCGCCTAACGCCCAATGTCTGCTGGGATCGGCTCCAGCCCCCCACGACCCTGACAGGGACAAGCGGTTGAAGATGAATGAATGTATACAAAGCATCAAATCAAATTGATTGAAACTATATTTGACACAGCAGCATCCCATCACACAAAACAACACCGCAAATAGATTTGTGTGGCACTGATAATCCCAGTTATTGGAAACTAAAGTTTTGCTCCTCTTCAGCCAAATGCTCCACATTGCTAAGACATACGGGCAGACTTTCTTGCAGGGATCACACATGGTTACAACAAGATGGAGGCCTTTGAGATTTAAAATAATCACTCCCTCACAGTCACACTCTGTTTCCTTCTTCTTATACGCTGCAGACATTGTTGCTCTAGTCTTGTTGTCCTCTTCTTTCTGGATGTTGTTTTCCACCAACCACCATCAAAGGTACTTCAAATGCAACCCAATCAGAAAGAGGGTTTAGGGCGAAGCTGATTCTACAGATTCTTCTGGTAATGAAAGTTAATAGGAGGTTTCTCCCCTCACACATGTCACTGTACCTCCCCCTGTAGCTGGTTCTCCTGGCTTTGTAAGCATCACCATTGTGCTGACTGTTATGCTCCATATTTGTGTGTGTGTGTGTGTGTGTATGTCACAGTCTCCTCATTAGGTTTCCCTCCATGCACCATGGATTACAATGGCTTTGGAGCCAAAAGTGAAAGCACATAGTCCACAGTCCACAGGTGGCAACAAAAAGAGACTGCTTTATCTATGTCGGCCTGTCCATATATACATATAGATGTCTTATATATATATATAAACTTTATTATTCTCTTAAGTTATTGTTGTTTTTCATGCTGTTCTCATATTACCGTGAATAAATAACCCCATCTAATCTTAATGAAAATAACAGCTTTGCTGCCTTTGTCAGTTTGCTAATGGAACAGTCTTTCTACTCACACTAACGTTATGCTGAACTTGCGACTATAAATCATTGCTGTCTCAGCTCAGTCCATTGAGCCTCCATGGCTCAGTGAGCATGTGGCTTTATAGTGAATGGGTTTTGGACTAATCTAATCTAATGACTGCAAGTAAATGTTGAATGGTCTGGGATGCAAAGGTTTATTCATTTGCCAATATACCAATATTCAAAGATGATGGGATTAATATTTAAATGGAAGCGGGGCACAATAATGACTTTACAGAGAGGATCATTGAGACCAAAGCGTTTTCGTGCATATAAATTTTGACGGAGATGATGCCTAATTTGCTTCAGGTGCATCACATCATCCGCTGCAAAGCTCCTCCTCCTCCTCCTCCTCCTCCTCCTCCTCCTTCTTCTCCTCTTCATCTTTTCTCCTCTGCTCAACCCCTTTTCATCCACACTCCAGTTTGAAATTCAAGCCAACCAAATCAATCTGTTTCATAGAGCACAGTTCATAGATCAAAATGGTATGCAAGGCACTTCAAAAATATATTCAGAGAGCAAATAAGATTAAGGGGAATATGAAATCTCTTTACACATAAATCACCTTGATTCAGTGCTGGAGCAAGATGTGTCAGCTTGCTGGGAGTTCCAAGCTGCTCATCCCGATGCACTCCATTGGCTTTTAGAAAACTGCACTCAACTCCAGATTATATGCACCAGCATGTCCTCCATGTATTCATTGGCACATTTATATATCATAATATAATGATGTATGTTAAAAGCAGTTCCTCCACATAATATTTTGATAGACTGCTTGCTCTTCTTCCTGCACAACCAACAGCCCCTAAAATGCTTTATTATTTGTACAAATATTGCAGTATTCCGCCTCTAGGTAATATCATATCTCATCTATGTGTGAGAGTAGTGTCTCAGCACTGAGGCTCATCACATACATGTGTTGAGCTTCTGTGGGCAAACTGCATCAGATCAGAGGGATGTGGTGTGACTCCTGCTCCAAGGGGGTGTCTGATAAGAACCCATAAAACACTTTGGCAGCTGTTCTGTAGCTGTAAACCTGTGAAAAGAGAAGAATAAGTCTTAGTGGAGCAGTTGCTCACAGAGCAGTAGAGATAAATTGCAGCAGGACCAACGCTGTAGGCCAACATCTCCATATGAGAAAGACCTGCAGCATTGAGTCTGCTCATGTGGAACGATGCCAATCTGCCTCATATTAAATTGTAAGTGAAGTACATATTGGTGTCAGTCAGTACTTAAAGTTGCAGTCTGCAACATTTGTTTGATCATTTTCATTGAAACCGAGACTATGCTCCACATAAATCATCATAAATCATCCGGTTTTAGAAAAAAAAGGGCCTCTACGTGCATCTAGAGCCTGTTGTTTGTTTTGCAAAAATCCACCACGCCCGCATCGTCCTGTCGACTCAGCGCAGGACTGTGTGAGAGCTAACTGGCAGGCATAGTTCGTGCACACGCCACATACCCCCCCTCCCTCCTTGTGCATGTTACAATATTACATGCACACGCCTCCAAGCTAGGCATACGCTAAATGACATTAGCAGTTGTTATCTATTGAGTCGAGTAAGTTAGCCAACCTACCTCCGTGTAGCGTGTACTTGATGCTGTTTATTGATGAGAGAAGAGACGGTTGTCTCCACAGGACACTGGTGCACAGACACTGACGAGCACTCAACGGGAGGGAGCGGAGTAGCTCGATGGTAGTGGGAGAGGGTCAGATTTGACTGAGTCAACTCGATCTGTCAGACTTGCCGACTGAAGCTTTAAGTGTTCTTTTTGTTTTAACTACAACTAAAAATGCTCATTGTGGAGTTTACATCTTGACATTAATCAGATGAAAGGGATGGTAGAGTTGTGTGTGTGTGTGGAGCAGTATGGAGCCCTTAATTTAGTATGCAGTTCCCAACCGTAGGATGCGTTTTCTTTCATTAGTATGTTGTGTGCCAAGGAGGATTGAATGGGACCTCATGTTGCATCCTTGTTCTGTTAAAAGGAAGACTATATGAACACTAGGACTCTAAATGTTGGCTGCATTTAACATGTAGAGTTGTGTTCTTTTGATATATTCTCAAGGATAGATCGTTCTTATTAAAATATATTTCTATGTAGTTTATACTCGTTAACATTAAAAAGTTCCGCCTGCCGTTACTTCAACCTCTGACTCTTCAGAGCAGAGCTGAGGGTCTTTAGCTAAATGGAAGAAAACACTGACCCACTCCTGGACTTTTTTCTTGCATTTAGAGTTTCTATGAGAGAAGGACAGAGGGACAAAGACAGATAAAGAAAGAGAGGTTGTCTAATGAGATAAAGGGAAATAGATTTTAGTGCCACCCTCTAACAAAAGCTTTCCTTCACCTTCCCTCTTCGGTTCTCACCACAGGCTTTTTAAAATGAACCTTGATAAGCAGAGCCAGTTATTTATATGGTAATTTACCAAAGAGACTCATCACACCTACAGTTTAGTAGAGTGGGAATGAGACATTCTGTGTGTCTTTATATCTGTATAAATGTGTTTGCTTCACGTTGAACTTAAAGTGTTATTTTCTGGGGTCAAAAGCAGGGTACAGTGTTAAATATCTCTTTTAGATTTTCTTTCTCATGCCTTTCCTGCTCCGTGTTCCTTGTGTCAGACACATTGAGAGCTACACAGCAGTCCGATTTTTAAATCATGATATTGTACTGACTCGTAACTCCTTTGTTCCGGGCCCACAGCTGTATATTAGACATTTAATGGGACACTGTCACAAGCCGACTCTTACTGGGCAAGATTTAACATACTTCCAGTCTACTTTCAATAAAGTAAGGACCTATTCCACCTTTTCGGTAGCAACACATTTCTGCAGAATATAGTGAGCAAATGGAGAATCAGCCGGTATTTCAGAGCAAAGCAGGGATTCCTCAAGACCTGTTTGAATACATTGAGAATCATTGCTTGGCAGGTCACGTCGGTGAAATGCAAAAGTTGGACACTAATATACTGCAGAACTTTTGATACACTCCTGATGCTGTATCTGCCCAGATAACCCCTTGCTGCACCTGACCAGACCAGAAGACAACATGTGATACTGTTAGAGTTCTCCAGTGTCTGTGTGGCTCTATAGGCTGCTTGTGTTTGTGCCATTTCACAGCTTGTCAGTTGTTTCATCTTGTAATTCCTCATTGTTACAGATTGCAATGTACATTATTGCACTGATATTGTTATTGTTAAGTTAAACATTTATTTGATTTTGTATGCTTTATTTTTTGGCTGCTTTCTGGTATCTTATAGTCAGACTAAAGTAAACATTAAATTATCTATTTCTTGTTCTGACCGTAGGCTATTTAAACAAAGTCTGATAAGCAATGGAAGTTATTTATATGGTAATTCAGCAAAGAAACACATCACGCATTTCCTGAATTTCAGTCGAATCAAAATGACATTTGCCTGGAAGTGTGTGTGTTTCTTAGTGCATTAAGTTCGACAATGATAAGGTGTCCATACCCTGTCTTCCAGGCATAAATGTATCACTGCCCCAGCATTCGTTCATTATCATGTGAGTAGAGCTGAAACTAATGAGTTTGTCAATTGATTAGTCCATCAACATTTGATTAACTTAAAAAAAAAAAAAACATTTATATCATCATTTATTTGTTTGTCATAAAAGCCGAACAGCCTCTTGGTGCTTCTTAAAAACTGTGCACACTTAAAGCAACTTTTCCTTGTGTGATGTGAGAAGCTGTCCGTGGTGCTGCACCACAGTCATTTAATAGTTTTTATCTATTTTGCTGCAGTAGGTTTTTACTTTGAGTTTTATATTTAAAATGTCTTGTTTTGACAGTGACTCCTATCCTTTCTCCCCCTCCCACCACATTGTCACCAAATAATTGATCAAAGCAACAATTCGTTATAAAAAGGTTGACGTCCAACCACAGCCGACTAATTGACTGCAGCACTTTCGTTTGTTGGAGTTTGGTTTTTAGCAATTTTTGCCAAAGAGTTATGTTTTGTACTCAGTTGATTATCATGGTACTTATCAAACTGATACATTTGCCCTTATATTATGTATCGGTCAAGATGAGCGTCCTGCATAAATCAGTATGTTTTGAACTGCCTATTGATTTCTGCGACAGCTAATCATGAAGCTGATGAGAAGCTTTAAATGTTCCTATCGGCAGTTTTAAAGACTGAATATGTTAAGCAGCAGTTAGACTCAGATTTGAATATTACCAGTGACAAGTCACTCCAATTGCACTGTCTATTAGTTCTTAAATTCTGTCCTAATCATGACATAGATGACGTAAGGAAACAATAACACCTGAAGTGGACAGGTCTGAGTGATGGGGAGATTAAAAGTCAGTTTCCTCATTTGCCTGTGGGTCCAGTCTAGTACAGTTTACGCCAGCATTGTAACATCAATGTGAATCCAAAACACACACTTGTCACCAGTTATCGACATTATCTCTGTTAGGATGCTCCAGTTGACGGACATCCTGGAGCATCCTAACAGAGATAATGTCAGAGGGCTGGCCATGCACACTTATCTCTGCTGTTTGATGCTTATCTGAGACAGAACATTGTGGCTACCCATAAGACCTGCGAATACCATCAACTCCTACCTATGCAATTTACTGTAGCCATCGATCTATATTCTTTACACATGGGGAATGGGAGGTGGGAGGAGATGAAGGGATTTGACACACAAACACCAAACACTGCACTGTTCCTGGTTCAGTTTTAGATCACTGTAGCCTGTAGCATGGGTTTTTGTAACCTAATTTTTGCTATATTTTATTCTCTACAGGGGATTTTTTTTAACATTTCAACACATCACATCACATTTAATTCTACAATATGTCCCAATATGATACTTAACCCTTGTGTGTTAAAGGAAACTGTGTTTTGTGGTTTTTGCTATTGCCTTTTTCTTTGTGTGGTATAGTGAATATTATATAAATATATAGAGTGAATATTTCCTCTCAGTCTGCTGCAGTTGTCACTAACTGCAGTGGATTGAAGCCAACATTAGACACAGTGACAGGTCTGTAGACACACTGATTCAGGGCTCACTCTTCACAACTTTTATGGCATCAGGGTCTGTTGCGTTGATGTCATGTGTCATGCTGACAGTGTCAAGAGAGGCTCCAGGAGTGGATGTGACCCACAAAGAGGTTAAGAGAGACACAACAGGCAGGGGGCAGGAGAGACAGGAACATGACACAATCCACTGCCAGATACACACACTGCCCAGAGGTTACTCAGCTGGCTAGGATAAAGATTTCCACCACTGATGCAACCAACTGGCAGTAACAGCCTCTAGACATGGCAAAGGACACAGAGCAGCCTGGCGCAGCAGGATAGGCCAGGATGGGAACAGTGAGGGAGCAAGAGCCATTATCTGTCCCAAAGGTAACATTCAGGACTGACACAGACAGTGTCAGTCCTGAATGTTACGTGTGTGTGTGTGTGTGTGTGTGTGTGTGTGTGTGTGTGTGTGTGTGTGTGTGTGTGTGTGTGTGTGTGTGTGTGTGTGTGTGTGTGTGTGTGTGTGTGTGTGTGTGTGTGTGTGTGTGTGTGTGTGTGTGTGTGTGTGTGTGTGTGTGTGTGTGTGTGTGTGTGTGTGTGTGTGTGTGTGTGTGTGTGTGTGTGTGTGTGTGTGTGTGTGTGTGTGTGTGTGTGTGTGAGAAAACTGGTTTACTCTTAGTTTTTAATGTTGCGAAGCCTTGATTTGACTTGGATTGTGTTACTCTGAACACTAACAAACTCCCATTGACAAGACTTGTACAACTTCTTCAGAAACATATATCCAGGCTTTGCCCTTTTAAATTTCCAGCTACATGATACCTTTAATATGATCACCATCCTCTGGTAGGGTTTACAGTAATTGGAAGCTATTTTCTTATCGGATTCTCAGCGGTTTTAATGAATATTTAACAGGAGGAAGGTGGAAATGTAGAAAAACAAAATAAAAATGCTGAACCTCCAGCAGGGTTCTACGTCCTTGGCACTTTGTTTTTTCTTCTTCTCATTTTATAGTTTTTTTCTGGCCGACTGAGTGACTCAGACAGCAACAAAGACACATTTCTACAGAAGTAGATTCCTCTTAATCAGGACATCAAGCTGTTTCTGTATGGATACAAGTGTATCCCTTTCAGTCAGTACATCATTTCACTCTTGGAGCCTTCCAGGAGGTAACACTTTCACTGACTCCACTTTTAATAATGGCATGATGTCATGCACCCTGCACTTATATTTTTAGTGAAACAGTAAACAGCTTTGGTAAATAGACAAAAATGAGAAGATGATCTGATGTCTGAAATTATAATGTTCAGTGCGGCTCTCTTAACTGTAAGTGCTTAGTTCATGCATTGATTCAATGAAGCCACACGCCACAGTTCTTATCTGGGATCAGCAATAAAATCTTTATTTTAAATCCTCTATATTTAAGTTCAATGTCAGTCTTTGTCCAGCTGGCTACCACATAAGGAGATGCACCTCACAGTAAAACATTTTTCGAAATAGCAGTCGTCAGTTTGTGCACACTAACAGTTGAGATGAAGAGAACAAACTTCTATTATTTATTCAGAGCCAGAGTGGGTTTTCTCCGGGTTCTCCGTTCTCCTCCCACAGTCCAAAGACATGCACGTGTTTGGTTAATTGATGACTCTAAACTGCACGTAGGTGTGAATCATTGTCTGTCTCTGTGCGTCTCTATGTGCCCTGCGATAGACTGGCGTCCTGTCCAGGGTGTTCCCTGCCTCACGCCCGATGTCAGCTGGGATCGGCTCCAGCCCCCCGCGACCCCGACAGGGACAAGCGGTTGAAGATGAATGAATTGAATGAATTTGATTTGCGCTGAGCATACACATTCATACGCCTTTTTTATATTGATTTCAGACTGCACTCCCCCAAAAAGTATCTTATTGATAGTGGCAATGACCTCTATGAGTCATGGTTATTATGACTGGTACAAAGGAGGACGTCAGGTCACATAGTATGAAGAGCAAAACAGTCTTTGTAGGGAGGAGATGAGGGTGAATGGATGTGTCAAACAAACACAGGACTTTCATCCAGGAGACCGCAGTTCATGCCTTGTGTGAAACAAAAAGTCCTCATTGACTTTTTATAACTTACATATTTAAGTTTTGAATGTAACTGAATTTGCTAAACTTACTGGATGCTGGTTTGTCCTTGGAGACTTCAATGTCCTTCATTTTCAGAAAATACTTGTTATTCAACTGTTGTTTAGTATAATTTCCACAAACAGGAACACGGGAGTGGAACTGTGCTGGCCTCCCTAACACCTCACCAATACATATTTATGAAGACATTTAAATAATGTGATTTTGTTATGACAATGCATTATTTGGAGAAAACCATAGTGGAGTGTCCGCAAGTGCCTTCAAACTAAAGCTGGTAGGGTAGACCAAGGTAAACAGTTTAGGGATATACTTTTTTAATTCCATCCAAACATTTCTTATGGTAGGACCAGTTCCTGCAGCAACCTATCAAATTACTTTGGTAATTGGAGAGTATTTTATTTATAATCCATCTTTACTGTTGATAATAACCAGGCTGAGTTGAGCAATGAAAATACACTGGTTGCATATACTGTATATTAACAAATACCTGAGCTCACAGGAATTTTCAGTGATTTATTGGAGAAAAAAAGAGGATTTCAAAAAAGGTTTTACGACATGAAAGAAAAATTTGTTATGAGTGCATAGAATACCTCAAAACTAAACAACACCGCTTTATATTTAACAATGATATATTTCACATTTCTTAAATGCATGGAAAAGGAGTGCATGCATGTTTCGTTTTGTCAAAAATTCCACCTAGATAAATATACCTGTTACATGTGTACTATTCTAGTGCATTACGTTAGTGACTTGTGGTTATAAATAGGTCTAAATGAACACTGATTTGGGCCACAGTGACCGAAGCCAATAAAAAATGCTGAGCATGAAAAGCATTGGAGAAAGTGTTTTCTCAGTGTTTTGTTTTTTTTGAACATTGTGAGTTTCTTTCTTCTTAGTTGTACGTTCCCGCAGATTCCTTAAAGGTCTTCGGCTGCCAGTTGTTCCTGTTCTGCAAGCCTTGCACTTTTCCAGATAAATACAGAATGTGTCATTTTTGTGATAAAGTGAGCAGTTTGGTAGTTGTTCTGATGGGGAAAGCACAGAGAATAGTTTGAATAAATATAATTAGTGATGTGACTGGATAACATGTAGACACTGCATTCGTTAAAACATCTACTCATTGAAATCCCCCCAGTGACTAAATCTGTTTGAACAACACACAGTGCAGTTCTGCTTGTAAGGGGGACAAGTTTTGAACTCAGATTTTAAAGAAGACTCAGGCTGTGCTGCAGTGTATGCTAAACTATTGCTCACAAACATCAATCAATTCATACATGCAGTATTTCCATTTAAAGTTCTTAGCAAGGGCAGCCACAGTGTGCCTGTTACTCCACAGGAGAAGAAGAAACAAACCTAGAGAGGTCTGCTATCAGCCTCTTGAGTGTACACTGCAGTGTGAAATGCTGCTCCACTTGGCTCCTCTCTTCAGCTTTGATGGTCCATTTATAATCAGCAGCTCCTCAGATAAGAGCTGGGCTGTGGGCCACGTGATTTTGTTTTTTTATGCATTCATGTCCTTTTGTGCAGAATGTCTCTGAATGTGTTGAAGTGTTTCCAAATCCATTGTTTCTGCTTTCTCCTCCTCCATATTATTTCAGCGTATCCCTCTTACTGTGTCAATGTACAATAACCAAAACGTAACTCGCATTTTGATGAATCTCTTTGGATACGTAATGTCTTCCCCTGTGACTCAGTAACATGAAGACCATCAGCTGTTTATCTTGAATTAGCATCATGCTGAACTGCTGAATGTCTGAGTGTGAACTGAGCTCCTAGCTAAACGCTGAGATTACAGGGCAGATTAACAGCTACATCAATCAGCATGCAGGATAAATGAAGAAGATACAGATACAATATTACATTAGTTTCATGATAATTAAACCTCAGAGAAAATATAAAAGAGAATGAAACAATCCCTGAGAGGGAGGCAAACAGAGAGATGAAGGAACCTATTCTCAGTGGAAGCTAGGTTTCTCTTCACTGTTGTGCATGATGACACGCATGATCAAATCACTGCGTTTGCCAGTGAGTGAGGAGTTGAAAATAACTTGTGTGTCTTGTGGAATCAGCCCCTCTTCAGGAAAAACAATGCATCAACGTAGACTTGTGTTAATAATGTTCTGTGTCCGTGAGACATTGACTCAATAAATGTTTGACTCGTTTAATATAAGTCTCTTGTCTTATAGGAATGTTTTCAATTCATTTCTGTACAGCATTAGTGCTACAATTGTATGTCCCTGTATACATGTATTAGTGACAATAGTGACATGATGCACTGTGAAATAATGCAGTGATGGATCTCTCTGGAGCTCTTCATCTTGTCTCTTTTCTCAGGATGATTGTAAAGAAGATTTTATGACAGGTTATGGTCAAACTGCATTGTAAGTGTGAGTGTTAGCCCGCTACAACAGTCACATTTCTTTGCAATAGCAACCAGCAGTACATAGAATAATGGCCGCTGCCCTGACCATCCTGCTATGTTGATTTGATTAAGAATATCCATTGTGCTCTCATTCCATTGCTCGAGCTGAAGCCTCAGTGAGCTGTGGTGCTCAATGACTGCTCAATTCAAAAAGTAACAAAATGAATGTGTCAAATGTAAGATATTTTCTTGAGCTGTTAACTGCTTGAATTTAAAAAGAAAATGTCAGTTAAATGTTTGGAAGTCTGCTGTGTGTGTGTGCATCACTCTTCACCCTACCTGGTTTTCCCTCTTTCCAAGATCAGGATGCAACTGAATCAAGCACCTTTTCAGTGGATTTCTACTGAATCTTTCATTAAGTCAAACACGTTTCATTCATCAACTGTTGTAATCGATAGTGAATTTCTGGACAGGGTAACAGTTAAATTAATCCGTCAAATTGCTGCAGTAATTAAATAATATATCATGCTACAGATTCTTGGAATAGAGCAGTGGATATTAATGGAAGCTGTGTAATCCCAATGGATATTCACATCACAGCAGCAATTAAGAGCATTACTCTAAATGAATGATGTCATTCTCTTTATACCAGAGCTGAAGTCACCGACAAAATTCATCAATTCAATCATAATTTAAATCACAATATCCAACATACCCTTTGTCATTACTACTGTGCGTGCGTGTGTGCGTGTGTGCGTGCGCGCGTGTGTGTGTGTGTCAGATTACGAGATGACCTTTAGGCAGCATATGACTTTGATGGAACAACTGAGTGGCCTCTAAGAGCCTCAGCTTATGTGAACAATAACTAAATTCAATTTCATCTTACACTCTCAGAAACAGAGAAGGTCGCCTTTTGCACTATAAACTATACAGTATACTATTATAGTTCATCAGCTGGATAAGGGAATGATTCATAAACTCTGACTGCTGCAGAAGGAAACTAATATAACGGTTTTACTAGATGTCTCTCTTAATCTATTGAGCCCATGTTTGGCCTCTCAGTGTGGTCAAACAGATAAGATGAAACAGTAATGATCCTCCAGGGGAAAGTAAATTAAAACATCATGTGTCAGTTTTTCAGAGTGTGTTTTTAGAGCAGCCACCTCCTGAGCTGCAGGACTGGCTGTTTGCCTCCATTGTGTCTGTCTTTGTTCGCTCTCATTCTGGACAGGCTATAAGCAGGAGGTCTGACTTTCTGATCGGGAACAAAATAATTGGCCTCTGAATAACAGGACCACTGTCTTGCTTCATGTTTCTTGTTAAATTCAGCTTGTTTGCCCTGTTGCATTTTGGGAATGTCTTTTTATACTTAAAGGTGTTGCTGAAGGAATGCTTGTTTTTTTCCTGTCACCCTTGTCCATGTACCTTTTTTAGATTCAGCATTTTTTTGTACCAAAAGGGAGAGCCCCGATTTATGTTAACCCAGATTTTAGATGCTATTCAGGAAAAAAGTTATGTTACTAGAATGCATGATGACATGACATGATCCCTGTTGTTTACCTTATTTCTGAACACTGGACCAAAGGTTCTGTTTGTTTGTTTTTTACATTCAATATTTTATCCACACTGCATACACAGGTTTCTCCGTCTTAAAATATTTCTTGTCAATTTAATGACATTTTAAGCTGGGTTAATAGTATGTATGATAACACAGAGCTCATCACTTTAAACCACTGAACCTGCTGCTTTTCTTCTACAGCCATAAGGTAATGGAACAGCAGTGAGACTAAACATATTGTCTTATTTTAGATAAGTAATGACCCCGCATTTTATAGGTTCTCTTATTAATAGAGCTGATTTTCTATTTTTTTGGTAATATCAGCAGTCAAATGTTGATCTTCCCTGTAGACTTAGAGCCCAACAAGAAAAGGGACAAGAACACGACCGCCACTCACTCATCTAACAGATACAATACATTTCCATGTTATCAAATATACACCCACACCCATGTTTTCTTCCGCTGTATATGTGTTTTGAACATATTAACCTTATCTACATTGCCTTATCAGCTCTGTCTGTCTGGGTCACAGGCTTCCCCTTACCCGCTGCGCTGGGCAGGGAAATAAAGTCAATCAGTCAGTTAAACACTGTTATTTTCCTCCCATGGAGCCGACATGAAAATTACTTCGGTTTAGTACTTTTTTACTGTCAGTCAGCTGGTGAGCGCAGATTTTTCAGTCGATTATTCAGGAGCTGCTGCTGACCGACAGCAGAGACCAAACGTCCCAACTCTTGTTGTGGGAATTTTGGATATTTGTAATTTATAATCATAGTTCTGTCAGGTCAGACACAGTTCAGTGTCTCCTCTTGCTCACCTTCTTAATGGATAATGCAAATAACTGACTCATGATGGTATAATGGCATATCTGTGCATCTTAGAGACCTTGTGATGTGAGAGGTTCAGAATGTTCAGAATTGTAATGTCTAAGGCATGTTTTTTGTTTGGTCTAAAGACGTCACCCAACTAAGGCTTATCACGTCCTGTCTCTTCCCCTAAAAGACTGGACACGATTTGGCTCATGGTCATTCCTGCTAGACTCTTTGTGACTTTGTGAGGACGCAGGGGTGAACGCATTTTTGTCTGCAGAAGAAAAAGCTGATCCTGTTTGTTGATCTTCATTGAAGAATCCATTTCCACAACACTCTCAACCCAGTTCTTTATTGAGGACAGAAAACAACAGCATAGGAAACTAGAGCTCCAAGAGTCATTAGCATGAAACTGTGACAGAGTATCTGCAACTTTGCTGTAAATGATCTTCCGGAGGTCACAGCTCAGACTGGGGAGAGGGAAGTGTAATGTCTGTCATAATTCTACTTAATATTAATATGCTGTAGAGCACTCTATAAGATGTCTTGATACTTTATAGTTGGAAAATAATGAACCTGTCAGCGATATACAGTATATGTATATTTTTCATTCTCTGCACATATATGCCTTACACATGTCAAGAGAACAGGCCAGTGACTTTTTGTTTTTATTTGCTACACCATCTAAGATAAACACAGACCTGATATCATGCAGTATATACATATGAATAATGTATGAAGAGGGTGTCAAGACAGACGTGATTTACATTCCATCCGTCTGACTGATGATCTTTGCAGTTTGACTCCAACATGCAACAGGACATGTCTCTGGGGGTCTGTGCTCTCATCATCTGTGAATCTGACAACAAACTCTATTTTTCATTGGATGATTTTAATAAGATTCAATCTAACATTTGCGTGTAACCCTCTGCCTTTGTGTTGCTGCTGATGTGTTTAGAATAAAAACAGTTTTCTCATCTGGGCCTGAATACAAATGAGCAGTGGGATGGAAACCGATGCAGAGCCTAAATGTCTCATTTGAAGCTTTACAAATAAAAACGAGAAAAACACTGATTCCTAGTATCATTATCACCACAGTACCAAACTATTAACCTACATAATAACTTTCTCTAAAAGGTTTGTTTACTAATTTATCATCACTGCTGTTGTGTGGCCGAGGGCTTTAATTGGATTAAACTAAGTGGAGGAATTAAATGAGAAAAACCCAAACCATCTCTACTCTAAAATAAACACACAGTATCTTTATATGAATGTTTATATTCATATAAATGTGTTCATCACGATGTTCTGTTGTATTTATTAACCATAAACCTAAACTTAATCTATTACGTTTATTGGAGATCATTAAATTAAGCTTTAATGAAAATTAGTACATCGTTTTAGAGATTTACCAACTGGATGACAGGTTGATACTTTCAGATAAGAAAATATAAAATAAACATATAAAATAAAATAGAATTATTTGTTGTTGTGTTTGTTTGATATGTTGTTAATACTTCCAGTGGGTGCTCTGCCCTGGAAAGTGGAAGGAGAGACCTATTCCCACCGTGGCAACAGTAAACGGTAGTAAATACACTTTACCTGATATCGCTGTACTCGCACTGTTTTATCATATCGTACATTTCTGTGAAAAGACAGCAGGACTGTGAAAGCTAAAATCTGCAGGAGAAATAAAAGCAGATAAGAGACTGCACAGTGCTGAGGAGCTTTCTCATGCAGAGCCATGTGTACAGTTGGAATCATGTATTTGAAATGAAGCCAGTTACAGAGTATGTGGATATGACAGCTACGGTTCTCTCACACATCGCATCTGGCAACACATCAGTGCTTTATTTTAAACGATGTAACATTTAAGTAACATGCTCAGAGTGGGAGTGAACACGTGGGAGTTAAAGTGCTTTTCTCGTGTACAGTATTAATCAATACAATGCAGTGGCTCCTCTGCTCTCTGGCGGGTGTGTGTTTGTGAGTCATTCTCTAAACTCAGTGAATGAGTTGACTTTGACTTTGAATGTTTAACAAAGACATAGTATTCCATTGTTGGTATTTCTACTCTCACTTGCATTGACCTATTGTTCTTTTCTCTCTGCTTGCTCTGAATGTCTCCAGTATTCACACTACAGACGCCCTTACCTGAGGCTGCTCACACAGTTGGAATTAGAATGAAGTTATTCATCTCCTCGGCTTTATGTTCTTCACTGAAAACAAATGCCTGCTACAGTTGGAAACGGGGTTAATTAGAGCAGTGAGACAGAAACACACAGGTAATTTCAGGGTAAATTACAATGAGCTAAAAGAGACTTTTTTTCACCCTCTTTTTCTTTTCTCCCCAGGAGTCGGCCCTGGGTTTTTCCCTTCCAGCGGCCTCTCGTGACTCACAGTTAACATTTGCTGCTTCATCATGTGAAGTAATTCCTCTTTGTTGTTTTCTGGTGTGACCGGAGCCTCAGGATGGAAACTGAGTTAGAAAGAAGCAAGTAGATTTATATACTTTTGGCCACCTCCACCTCTCAGATACAGTCTGGTGGATTTGGTGACCCACACAAGCTCCTGTAAAAAAGAGAGGCAGGGTCCAATAAGACAGGAGAGTTGATAGCTAAAGATTAGGTTAAAATTAAATCATCCCCTGTACACTTTTACTTACATTACTTAACTAATCTGCCAGGATGTTTGAATGGATCGGACAACTCTGTCTTTGTGTGGTCTGGCTCTGGTCCCTGAATCACTGCTGCAAGTCCTGCTCCAGGAGTCATTCTGGAAACTGCCAGCCAGTCTAAATATCAGATGTCTCTTCTCGTAGAGGCAGAGCAAACATCTGTGGATGTTTTTCCTCGGTTGGGTTAAGGGCAGAGTTTGTTGCACTTCTTCCCCATTCCTCCGCTCACCTGCTGTGTTTAGGTCATACCTGCTGATGCATGTTACTAATTTTTTAAACACTTTTCCTACCAGCTGGCTGTTTTTTTTTTTTTTTTTGCAGTTTAATGGGGTCACATGTTTTAGATTTGCAATCCTGCCGAAGAAATGTGTAGCAGGTGTCTGATCCAGACATTTACTGAGCCTGTTAGTTACACCGTGAAGTGCATAGTCAGGCTGTGAATAGCACTTCATTATGCATCTATATTCTGTCTGTCAATGGTTATTAACGCCAGACTGCAGTGGGAGGGTGTAGCACATAAAGAGAAATACTCAAATGACTTGTTAAAGATTCCCTGTAAATGTAAAAACGTTTATGATAATGATATGAATAAATGTTTATTTAAAATAGAGACAACAAATCTGAGTAATTGAGTTTCATTACAATAATCATATGTCTACATTAAGGTGCGAAAACTATCTCCCCTTTATTTAAATCACTTTCCGTATTGTTATATGTTAATTAGTTGCATTATAACTGTCCTTATTAATGTCTATCATCCGCTTAACATCTCTTCAGTCAGACCACTGGTCCATCTGCATCTCACAGTCTTATCTGCCTTGTTCTTCAGTTGTACTTTAGAGTCACACTGTGGATTCGGTTCAGTCAGTCAGGTCCAGTATTTACGACAGATGGTCTACTCTGCCTTTTCTGGACATACTAAGTACTGTTTATGTACAGCAACTTCTACAATGGAAAGAAAACAAGCTAGAAGCATAAGATAAAAGCATTCTGTGCAGTGCTTATTTTTTTGAAGTAATCACATATATTAATCTGCAGTATATTTCATATCTTAACACATATTGGACCACATATAAGGGAGCAGCTGCACAAGCATAGTTTACTCAGTTAACTACAAAATGTTCACCTCATCTTTAGTCCTGTGGTAAAGCTGCAAATGAGGCTTTTAATATGTCAGGATGAACTGTGTTATGCATTATAAAGAAATAAATGGCTCTGCTGCTCTTCAATAATAACGTTTTGGCCAAAAGGCTCCTTTCACACTTACTCTTCTGTGAGGATCAGTGCTGTGACATTTATTACAAATGTAAACTGTTGGCACTGCCTTCCCGATGTCTTCATATTTAAGCAGTTTTATATGTAGGATTTAGTATCCTGAATGTAACAAGGCATAGCTGTCTATGGAATTATTTTCCACATAGATGTTACTATTCTTGGCAGCAGCTTTGACAGTGTGGCCTTGGCGTGCTGCTTCACAACATCGCTGATGTAGAGGGAGGAGGAGGCCGATGGATGCTGTATCCTAACTCTCTTAGTAGTATGTGCACATTGAGCAATTACTTAGTTTATCACTCTGCATATTAAAGGCTTATTTTTGAGCTGAATGCTATGAATCCCTGTGACAAAGCTGTTCCAGTATCCAGTCAGTCTTACTACATAAAGTACAAGAGTTTACAGAATCACCTACTGTGTGCTGTGAATGTAGATGTCAAACGTGTCATTTTTTTGCTATTCTGTGCCACATTTTTTTTTATTATTATTATAAAATATTACAGTCAGCTCAGTGTTGTTGCGGCTAAAAGTATCCAAACTGTGAGTTTTGTGCTCACCATTGTTTTTTTTTTTGTGATGAAGGATTATTTTCTCTCTGAAGATGAAAATATTGCATATTCAGGCCCTTGCAGATACTATTTTACCTCACTGGGGTGTGACGGTGTGTTGATTTGTCAAAACATTGGACTGTTAACAATATAATTGGTCTGGATACAGGTTTTTACTAGAAATGGCTTTTCTGCTTTTTCCTGCTCAGGTGTATGGGATTATATATTTATCTCAGAGAGAAGTTTGACGATGACTTTCAGCACTCTTGGAGGGTTACGACTTCCAGATATTCGGTACAGATCATGACTTGTGACCAAAGCCTCAACTGTAAAACTCCTCTATTCAGAGCAAACAAAGTCAGCTTCAGGTTGAGGCATGATTTAAAAAACTCTGAAGAGGGATAAATAAATAAATAAATAAGAGCAGTCAAAGCTTTCCGAGCATTTACTGAAGCTTTTCTAGCAGCACAGGAGAAGTTGTCTGTTTCTGTTGTTTTTTCTTGCCTCTCTCCTCTGTGAGTGGTTCTTACTGTTTATGCACTTACATGTTGGAATGTACTGTAGTCCTCTCCACTAAAATATTTATACAAAAGCTCACACAGGACATCATGTGCTGGATGCTGTGTGACAGACGTGAACAGGCCAAACTCAGCTGCCTGATTATTTTCATCCAATATCCACTTAATGCATGTGGCTCAATTATATTTGGATTTTTTCCAATTTTCTGATTAACCAAACAATCATTTTGGAAACTGTAATTTCAGCCTTTTGTTTCTCAAATAATAAGACTGTGGAAACCGTATAACCCAGCAGCTTGCTGTTTCTATATTTCATAATGAAATTCAGAAATATGCCCGCCCTGGGCGGCCTGTGGCTGAGTGGTTAGAGCAGTTGCTCCATGTAAAGAGGTTAAAGGTCGTCAAGGCAGCGGACGCGGGATCGTCTCTGACTTGCGGCTCTTTGTTGCATGTCTCCCCCGCTCTCTCTCACCCCATTTCCTGTCTGACCTATATAATAAAGGCTTGAAAAACGGCCCAAAAAATAATCTTAAAAGAAAAAGAAGGAATATATCCGCCTTGCACCTTTAGACACTTGCCATGGCAATGCCAGAACAGATGGGAGAACAGTGCAAATTTCAGGAAAAGACTGCATTAGACCTGGACAAAATTTATATTCCAATGTACTGCAGGTAATTTAATATCTCAGTAACAATAAATACATAAAACTACTTTTTTATAATCCTGTGTGACTTAAAAAAACTGAATGAGAAAATGAAATGTATAAAGAATAAAGAAAAATATGTACACTAGACATTTTCATATTATTTGTTGTATCACCTACCTGTAGACTGTGTCATAGTGGCTTATTAATGACACAAGCCATCATGGAGAGAGAAAGGCAGAGACACCTTGTTTGTTTCTGTTATTTAGCTCTCTGTCTTGGACATTTTGTCTTTAGGATGCCCTTCAACTGTAAGATGGATGCTCATTCATCTTTGATCTCTGATTCTGACCTGACCCAGTACACTCTGGCCACAATAAAGCCATTAGCCTCCAGTAAAATAGAACATCACCTGATCAGAGCTCTCAGATCTCTATTAGAGTGATTGCATGTAGAAAGTTCAGTTTCAACCCCCAGTAGCCTCAGGGCTTCAATATGTTATTGTTTCAGCAACAAGCAGTGAAGGATTGTGATTTTCTGTCTGTCACTTTGCAGGAAACTGAAAATTCATCAACCTCAGTTATTTCAGCTGTATTGACATTCTGTAGAGGGAGTTTAAAATTCCACATTTCATATTTCAAGTACCACTCAAGAAGCAGATTCTGACAACATTATGTCTTTAAATTGTGTTGCTCCCTGACATGAAGGAACAAAGGTGTGTGTATCATCGCTTTGTGTGGCATGACTGCTTTTTCTCTTTACTGTCCAACAAGTATAGACAGACTACGTGTCACCCAAGGCTCACTCTTCACAGGTTGTATGGCATCATGTTGTGAGTCTCAGGAGGGAATGTGACTGACAGAGAGGTGAAGAGAGACACAGTAGGGTGGAGGCCAGGAGAGAGCAACACAACCGACTAACATACTTACACATCTACACACACTGCTGGTTGCCAGAGGTTACTAAACTGGCTGGTGGAAAGAGTCTTACCATTGAATCCAACAACTGCCATTAGCCTCTAACCAGGGCGTCAGGAGCAGCCTGACAAAGTAGGTGAGGCCATGATGTGAACGGTGAGGGAGTAAAGGGACATAATATGTCCCAAAGACTTACACAGGCAGTAAGGGAGGTTTAGAATATCAACATGGCCCTTTGGATCTGACTAAGTCCCAGAGGACAGAGGCTTGATAGTCAAGAGAGGGAAAGAGAGAGAGAGAGAGGGGGGGTGCAAATGATCTAAGGTTTCACTCACACTGTCCTTCTGTACCGTGCCCTAGGACATTTCACGGGTAAAGTCTAGTTTGTTTGACCAGTGTGAGTGCAACCACTCCTAGAAGCGGTATGCTTGCCGTCCACGGCCCGTTTGGGAGAGGTGGGGCTTTTGTAAAGCACGTTTGCACATGCACGAGCGTGTGCATGTGCTACGAGCACGAGGCCTACGGCGGTTCTGATGTCATTTTATGTGCGCATGTTCGGACATAGAAAAAAAGAAGGACAGACCATGCGCGGACATTTAAAACAATGGCGGCGAAAGGTTCACGTTGGTGTGATGCGGCGGTGGAGTGTTTACTGCAGATTTGGTCAGAGGAAAATATTCAAAAACAGTTGGACAAGACGCACAAAAACTCTAAGGTCTATGAAAAGATTTGTAAACAAAGCGACACATCGTGATGACGTCAATCAATGCCTGTGACGTATTACGGTGTGATGGCGTATAGGCAGGCAAGAAGCATTCCGCCGAGGCCCAGGTAGTCTGAGTACAAACGGGCCTGGCCCGCAGGGGGAGAGGGAAGGGGGGACAAGTACCCTGAAGCCCAAGGCACGGTACGGATGGACAGTGTGAGTGCAGTCAGCAGTCAGCCGTTGGAGGTTTTGTTATCCACTTATAGACAGCTACTCTGAAATCGGAACACAGATCTGATGTTGGTTCTTTAAAACCTGCCTTTGAATTCACAGCATTTGTGATGTGTTACTTTGTAAATGAAATACTTAAGACATCAGTCTTGACTAATAAACCGTCTATGACCATAACGATGGATGAGAAGGTTTAAAGAAGAATAGAAGATTGAATGCTTGGATTGTTTTTCATGGCTTCTAATGAAATGTTGTATATTACAGTTTTAACTTTGTGGCGTTTGGATTAGTACTTATCGCAGACTGAAAGCATTTATTTCAGCCACTCGAAGGGAAGTTGTATATTAGACAGAGAGAGACAAGAACAGTGTGGCCACAATAGTGTCAGCAGTTACTGTGTGGTAGCACAGCAACTTAGGTAGGTAGCAAACATCAAGGTGAAATGTTGGTATTACTATAATCACAAGTCTGTAAGTAATGGATATGCTGTGAGTGTTTGGGTGCTACAAAGTGGGTTCACACACACACACACACTGGACTCATTATCGCCAGCTGCAAATTAAAATCTGCATGGTGTTTCAGCCTGATGTGAAGTATATCATTTGGCGAGGCTGTTCTTTCAGAGCCCTCCATTTTGTTGAGATTGCGATCGCTACGCATGCTTTTTTGTGAACTTTATTGACACACATTCAGCTCTCTACTTCAGGTCCATCTCCTATATGTTAAAATATTTTTAAATCCACGCACACACACACGCACGCACATTCCTTTTACACTTCTGCCCTTACTACAAGCCTGACGCAGAGGTTGTGAGTTCCTGATTTTTGATTACAATGAAACGCAGCATAACCAGCAGTGACGAGCTCCACCGGCAGACCAACCCCTGTCAGCAGCGTCACTAACATGGCGGTGCATTTGCATCTAGGGAGGGAATGTCGCCACAGACACGCATATTGGAATACTTGGCAATAAGGCAAGAACAAGTGCTTTCATTAATGCTTCATATGATCTTTCACCAAGCACCCACAACGTTGTTGGCGAACACTTAAGAACTTGCCCCGGTACCAGCTCCTCTCATAGTAAAGTCCATTCAAGTCAATTACCAAATGCAATCCAAAAGGAAGGAGCCCATTAGTGCTTTGTTTTATGTGTAAAGACTCTTATCATGCTACTGCAGAGGATTGGTCTTATTATGAGCAGTATTAGTGGTTGAAAAACCACTTTAATGCCTTCACCATACTGCCCCGAGCTAATCAGTGTTAGCGACTTCTGGCTGTAAGCGACTCAGATTTCTCAGTTAATAGTTGTTAGACGAAAAAAAAAATCTTTCAGTTTGCGCTGGGGCTACACTCTAAACACTTACTTACAGCGTGCTCACACTATCCTTTTGGCCGCGGCCAAAACCGGTTTTTCAGCTAAAGTCTAGTACCTTTAAGTAGTGTGAGCGCACCCGCTCCGCGCTCAACTGGGGCCAGCCGGGCCGCCACGGCCCGCTTGAAAGAGGTGGGCTTTAGCGGAGCCGTTTGCACATGTACGAGCACGAGCGTGCGCACGTGTACGAGCACGAGCACGAGCACGAGCCCTACGGCAGTAGCGTTATGTCCGCCTGTTCGGACATGTAAATAGAAGGACGGACCATGCGCGGACATTTAACAACAACAACAATGGTGGTGAAAGGTTCACGTTGTGTTTACTGCAGATTTAGTCGGATGAAAATATTCAAAAACAGTCGACAAGACGCACAAAAACTCCGAGGTCTATGGAAAGATTTGTAAACAAAGCCACACACACGCGATCAATGCGTGTGACGTGTTACGGCTTGAAGGCGTATGGACAGCAAGAAGCATTGGCCGAGGCCCTGGTAGTGTGAGTACAAACGGGGCTGGGGCGCGGGGGGGAGAGGGAGGGGGGACAAGTACCCTAAAGTCCGGGTCTCGGTCCGGGAGGATAGTGTGAGCGCGCCCTTAGCATAACATTTTAGTGAATACACAGCAGTTTGAATCTAGAAGAGTTGTGTGTCGTTCTATCCAACACTTTGATGTAGGCCATATGAGAGTGAATGATATAAGGTGATGGTGTTAAGATAAGCTTATGGCCTTGCAGGGAGAGAAGACATGAGGAAGATGAGGACAGAATGAGGCTCTGAGGGAGGAAGGTGAGAGAGCCTGGAAGAGGGGATATGTGCGAGAGGTGTGTAGTCTGCTGTCTAACAGACAATATGAGTCTACTCTCTAGTTGTGTGGGTGACAGGTCTCAGTGTCTCCCAGAGGGAGATGCAGTTCAGCTACCAGGAAGACGAAACTCAATATTTTAGCTGGGATAATGGTTCCACAATTTAATGACCTTTGTTGACCCAGTCATTTCTCTTTCTTCAGTACATCTGTCATCTGAAATGTGTAACTGTTGTGTTACATGCAGTGTATTCCCGTACACTGTCCCTGCAGTAGACTGTATTATGATGCAGTTAGTTAAAGGACCGTGTGTAGGAATTCTCTTTTTCCAATTGACATTTCCTCCTTTTCACCAATCTGCATGGAATTAAATGTGTGCATGAGCCTTCACTCAAGTTACCTGTAAAAGTTTCTGCTCTGGATCAGCAGGAAGTCATTTTCAAATAATCAACAGTAACAGCTGATCCTTCACTGCTGATCGACATGGGAAACTAAACTCTGAGAGTGGGCTTTGTTGTAGTCTGGACTTGGCAGGAGCTTAACTCAGTGGACCATGTAATGAGAAAATCAATGAAAAGTGAAATATCTTCATCCAGTTGTATACATGTTTCATACAAACTCTTAGAGACCATATATAGATATGAACAGAAAACAGATATGCGCGTCATTGATGGAATTAAGGGCTTCTTAATTCAAATGTCAATTTTTCTATAGTCAGATTCTTTTCATGATCTTCAAATTTAATTTAGTTTGTTTCCTGTTTTATTGAAACATTTCTCTCCTCTTGTGTCATCTATTGTTTTACTGTTCCTGTAGTCCTGCCCATCTACACTTCAGGATTCGCTCATGACAGATTTTGAAATACTGTCAACTCATTACTCATTAATTACTTTTTTCTAATCATGTTGAGTCATGTTGCGAACATATCGTTTAGAACAAATGCTGCCGTGTTTTCAGAGTCGGAGGTCAGGCTTTGCATTGAACTGAGACACCACACTAAGACACCTTAAGTGTTTCCCAACAGTTTTTTTTGAAGGGTCCTAACTAGTAGACGACCACAAGGTAGACAAAAGACACCCTAAAGAGCTATCATTCTTCCAGCTCACCTCAACGTGCTTTGCAAGGCTCTTTAAAAATGGGAGCTTGCTCACCATGTTTCCATCATTACTCTCTCCTGGATATTTACCTTAGAAACTAATGGGTGGATGAATTGTTAGAGGAAAAAGGACCAGAAAAGCTGGTCATTTAAAATTATCACGGGATCATCTTTTTTTTTTTGGTGGGCTACATGGAGAGTCTCCCTTAAAATCAAGCTCCTTCACTGACTGTCCCTGAAATCTGTGCACAGTTAAAATTCGTTCCAATTTTACGCTCTGGGAACTATGAGAGAAAAAATGTAAATGTGACGATTGAGGAAGAACATGTTTCTGTGAACAATTTATTTCCAAAGAGAGAAAGGACTTTTATCAGTGTCACTCAGAAGAAGAGAGGAGGGGAGAGAAGCTGCAAAACTGAACACTCTCTCTGACCCTCTCGTCCTGTCATACAGCTTCCTTTTGCTGAAGACATTTAATATGGGGAGGGGGTAATTGCCGGAGCGTCCTTTGTCAGGTCAGTTGTTCCCTGTTGCCATTGAGTTACTGTTCGTACGTGAAAATTAAATGTAATAAAGAGGCGTAGAGTGATGCAGAACAGGAGGTTGAGGTTGTTGTCTTGCCTCAGCAGAGCACAGACTGCACTCAGGCCACATTATATATCTTGTTTCCCATCACTCCTCTGATTAAGTTGTCGTCTTCCACTTGGCTTCCATCTTGTAAGATTCTCTGAACATGTTCAGTAAAGAGGCTGTTCTTCAAGACACATTATCCAGATGCTTCTTATTTATCATATCAGCTGTTACACCTTATTGCATCAACCTGCTGTAAATCAAAAGGATGTGTGCTCTTCTCTTGTTCAGTAGATTAGTTCCGCAATTAAGGTCAGGATGCAACGATTATGCAAAAACTAGAAGTGTGTGTGCACATGTATATGCTGTACAGAGAACAATTTGTCTTTTGTATTTGGAAGAGCTGTCCTCTTTAATCAACCTTGTAAATAAACTAGTATTTTCTTTTGAAAGAACATTCTTGTTTGATGAGTAGGAGTGCAGCCATTATTTCAAAATACATCATTAGGAATGAAAAGAGAAATTAGTGGTCTCTTTTGAATGCAAATGTGTCACTATTGAATAGTTTGAAGTCATTTCTGGAACATGGATGACTTTAGACTCTAAGAGGCTGGTCTATGTCACATTCTTGTCTTTTCTTTGTGTTCATCTTATTAGGAATTCAGTTTAAAGTGCTTCAGTCTTTTTCTGGTCTGACTGCCTTACAGCTCTAATAACCTGAATACACAGTAGAGGATGGTAATGTATGGCTCTAATACTTTTTGATGAAAATGCCTCTATCAGTCTAATGGCTCTGTCTGAGTCTGATGTCTTTGTGTCTGGCTGTGTCCTTTGCCTCAGAGAGGGAAAAGGATATTTGGACTGTCATTTTGTGTCAAAGAAAACGCAGGACGGAGTTTAAAGAAGGAACAAGACAGCTACTGTAAGACTTTTATTATGATTCAGGTTTTAAGACAGCGGTTGTTTGAGTGTCCTGAACATTGTAATCATTATTTACGTAACCCAGCGGATACCTTTAGCGCTGTTACCGTCAGTCGCTGTGTTTCCATAAATGTATTTTAATGCACATTTTACATTAGAAAGGCTGAATGGAAATTGCAAATTTCAATAATACTTCTTCAAATGCAAATATAAGTGTCTATGCTTGTTTGAGGTGGATTTTTCAAAATAGTTGAATGGAAACACTAGTATGCTGGCCTTGTGTTGTAGCTGACAGGCAGCTTTGTATGATCAGGCTGGAGTATCTGCTGGATGGTCGTATTTTATACAGAAACCATCAGGCTGAAACACTGGAGGAGGTTGAGCTTTGGAGAGAGATACGTGTTTGTTCAGAGACTGTGGAACTCATCTCTCTCTCTCTCTCTCTCTGTGTGATGCACTGTATGTATAGGCCTAGTGGGATGGGGAGTGTCATGGCTGACTAACACAGGTCAGCTACTGACCTTTTCTCTACTCTTGGTTTGCTTTCTTCATTTGCCATTCTCTCCTTCTCCAGCTGCTTTAAGTACAACACTAAACCACAGCTCTCACATTTCACTCAATGAATGTCGGCAGACCACATTGTAGCTATTTTTTATGTTTCTAAAAGTATTACAAATGTTATGCCAATCACAGCTTTTTGGCGAGATCGGTTACATCAATAAGAGTGGGGGGAAAAAGCCACAACCAAGCTTCCAAAACACAGTCATGTTGAAGTATGTGTTGTTTGAACTGCAAAAACAAAAGAGTCAAAAATGAAAATGTAAGCTGTCTTAACATATTTCAGTATGACGATTAATGAGGCGAGACGTGCCATCTCTTAATTGGTCGAGCAGCAACATCAACAGCTCCCACAAATTGACCCACCTGACACTGCCAAATGACTAACGAGAAGAATGAGGCTGCATGCCTTTTTTAGATTATGAATTATTAACATATGTACACGTAAAGCCTAACAAACATGCTAGATGCTTTGTCTACTTCATAAAACATCTGCAGAACCTTCTTCTGGATGTTTTGAAACCTGTTTACATGAACCTGTTTTCTTCTCCTCTTAATGGTTACATTGATGTGTGATTTAGTATGTCTGTGAATTACCAACGGGCGTTTTGACATGTTGACATGTCACAGAAAAAAGCACTGGTGTAATCAATAACATTAATGATACCTGCTTTAATTTAGGTGCCCCAGTTTCAGAGTATTGTGCATGCAGCCTCTCTGTCTGGTTTATTGGGACACTTAAATAGAGCAGAGTCCTAGTTAATGTTATTAGTGACACCTGTGCTTTGACAAGTCTCTGTTATTCTACAGTGTCTTCATGCTTTGGCCATGCATTGCTCAGTATCATTATGTCAGTATCAGTTACACATTAAAGTAAATGGAGGTTGTGGGCTGTTTGAAAGCTTCCTTACAGACTTTTCTACACCACGTTACTGATGGAGCTCGGACTTTTCTCAGGATCCTGTGACAGTGATGACCTCATCTTATTTTATCAGTAGCCACTGCATCAATAACAGTCTGAGAAGCCAAGCTTCACTGTCTTGTGACAATGTGCCTCACTTCCACCCTTGAAATCCAGAGGCGCCCACTGGGGCCTCAAACCTTGCGTAGACAAGCTAAAACTATTTGCGTAGAAGCGTGCTTCATCATACGGCAACCATCACCTGTGAGTAGAGCTCCTGCACAGTTTTTACGATACCGCAATCAGCGACGCTCAAAGGAAACACCACAAAATCAGCAGAAAAAACACACACACATTAGCAGCAAATGTATTTCACACTGTATAAAGCCTAGTTGTAGATGTGAATAGGCTATTCTAAAAAGGACTATACTGTTGGCATGCAGTTAAGATGCAGTTTGAATTAATGATCAAGTCTACATGTTGAAGAACATATTTAATTGAATTTTAGAACTGCATACGTCGACAGGTGTGTCCCTTTGGCCGGATTTGTGAGAAAGTTCTGTGCAAAGTTATGGCCAACAATTATGAATTGAAAAGTTACATTTTGTTTGTTCTCTTTTAAGTAAAATTTGACCTGCTGAGATAGAAAGTAGTTGATGTGTGGATCCCGCACTCATCATCATCCTTTATTTCTTTTCTCATCTCATACAATTAAACACATTAAGACCTGCCATATTATTCCCATCTTTTTAAATAGCCCTTGATATTTTATAAACGAATATGCTAAGCTCCGTTACAGATAATAACGGTCGAGTTAACTTGATTCGGTGACATGTTGCCACTCGCTTTGTCTATTTATTTGAAATGCCTCTTCTGAGGCTTCCAAACAACTGCTTTTTGCGGTGCTCAACCTCTGTAAAGCACCTCTATTTCCTTCTCAGAGAACTTCTTCTGTGTCATTTTCGTCACGTCAGTCAATGCAAGGTCCTCATTATAGCGTCCATATTCATGAGCTGTTTAGCATATGTCATTTATGGTAGCTAGTGGGAGGAAAAGTGGGATGACACTGGGTGTAGATCATCCCTGCACAATTCACTGCACCGCACAGTTTTATAAATCTATTTTTTTTTGCGCAGCACATTCTTGGTATTGTGCAATGTTTTGGGAAGGATATCCACAGTTTTATAAATGAGGCCCCAGTTTACTGCCAGAACCTACTTTCAGTTATATCTATAAACCAGAATGAGCTGAACTCAGATCAGTGCTGTTAGACTTGGAGGAGTCAGCACCTTGCTGTAATCAGTGACAATGCTGGTATTACACTACCAGTCAATCATAGATCTCACTCTTTCATTTGTGCTCTCATCTACCAGAAGGCTTGTCCTGTGTTGATTCATGCTGACAGGGGATCAGCTTAAAACTCAGACACGAAGGAACCATACAAAACATGAAATAAAAAGCCTTTATCTTGGATTGATGTTTTCTTAGAAAGAACGACATAGTAGAAAATTAAGCAAATACAGTTGAGATGGAGGAGACACTGAGGATTTGATTGGCCGTGGAATAATCAGGCTATTAAATCAGATCACTAGTTGAAGTGTGAAGCTACATTTCAACACTGATAATTGTGCCTTTCTACTATTCTTTCTAGTCAAAATAATCTATTTGACAGCACAGATGTGTCTGGACAAACTAAAAGGGACATCCGTCTGCACACCAATCCAATGTACAGCTGGTTAAGTACCATATCATCTTTGACTCCTTCAACAACACCAGTCTGCTGCTTAGCTGAACAAACAACAGTTTAAGCACCATTGAGACAGCAGATGGATACATGTTGGTGATACTTTGATTGCGTTTGTGTGATTCCTTACTGGCAGTGGTTACTGATAATGTAATACTGGTAAGTGGTTTAAGTGTTGGCAGCAATACATTAGGATTGAGGGATGAAAGTATTTGCAAGATTTCTGTCTTTTTTTATTAGATTTGAATCATGATGACATTATGGTTAACGTTGTCTTCAAAAGAATTGTCCAATTCTTGCTGTTGTCACAATCACATTCAAAGAGAATACATTAATGTTCTTTAAACATAATGCTCTTTAAACTTTCACCCAAACAATCCCTCCACTAATCCGAAAGTTACATCTTCTATGTGGCTGGACAAAGACCTGCAAGTACCATTGGCCAACTACTAATTAAGCACCACCCCCCATCATTGGGAAACCTACATAATGCTGAAAAAAGAGGCAGCAGAAGTCACAGTTAACTATTGAGCCTTCTGGGGGCACTGTGGTCTCTTCAACAGAATACTATTGGAGGTATTGGTGAGGCAAATTGTTGAGAAAAATATGAGATACTCCCATGTCAACCCATTACGGCTGACCACAATGATGAACTGAGACCCCCAGTGTTGCTTATCACAAAGATTCAATGGTCCATGAGAAAGCTATAATGTAGTGAGGAGATGGGAGGAACACGGGCAGCAGAAATCATTCAGCAGTTTCAAGAAATATATTTTCAAACTGTCTTCAAGCATCAGTGAGGGAAGTCAGCAGTACAGGTAATGACACCCAACCCTTGCATCTCATCTAGAATATTGAGGCCTCATTTAACTTAACTACCAGGTCAATATGTCTATTACCCTCCCTGTCTCCTCTCTCAGTCTTGGTCATATGTGAGTCAGAGCTGCTGCAGTTATTGATTCTGCTGTTTTCTCTACTTTGTAGAGAGCAACTTCCCTGACTTCAGCCCAGCTACCTCATTTTGAGCAGAGCTGATTTTATCCTGCACGTCTCCACACCTGCCTGATCCTGTTAGATCACAACCTGTGTGCTGAGCTGATCAACACCGTAGCCCAGCAGATGGTGAGCTGACTGTTCATAATGGAGAAAATGAACATTAAATCAGCTCATAATAGAAATCAGAGTGACTTATTGTCTTTAAGGGAGCCACTGGACATTGTGTGCCTGTCTTCTATCAGAACCAGAGCTGCTCTCTTGTGTCCTGTCAGGACCTTGTGGTTCAAAAAACTGTGTTAATAAAAGAAACATCATTATATTTCCCTGATATTAACTGTAACCTAAATTAATTAATTAATACATTATGATAACAATTGCTTGGTTTTTACATTGGGCAGGCTGCCATGATTGTGTTGTGTACAAACATCTCCAATAAAATTACAAATTGACACTAGGGTGTTCTCTCCAGCTTATTCATTCATATGCATGACAGGGAAGTCTATCAAATCAAAATCGAACTGTTTCTTTGAATACAGACCCATCTCAGAAGCAGGTACTGTAAATTTTTGATTTGATGTAATAGTTCCAGACAGCTGAACATTGAAACAATTTCCAACCGTTCTTATTTAACCAACTATTGATTTTTCTTTTTCCTCCTCATTGCTCTCATCAATGAATAGAGATCACAATTACTGGCTCACTGTTCACACCAAAGAAACATGATGCTGTGTTGGAAAGACTGGAACAAAATGTTTATAATTGTATCTTAAATGACTGTCTATTTAGCGGGGAAACCGTAGAAGCACTTCTTCTGTTTACATGGGGTTTTGGTATATGTCTAACTTTAAGCATTATTTCAGTCTGCTTCCAAAAAATAAAAAATAAAATCAAGATGCATCAGACTTAATCAGTTGACCACCTGCTTTGGCATTGAGACACTGCCTCAGTTTCTTTTAAAAGTGGAGCATTCATTCTCAGGACTAAAGTTAAGGGTGTGATTTATGGTCCTGGCTTTGGGGAATATTTCTGTACCCTGTGGACTTCTGTCTTCTGTCACCGAAAAACAAGCTGCTGGGTTCAGTTGGAGATTTTTCTTCTGATATATGGTGTTTTGCTGCTGTTGAATTTCTAACTTGTGTCCAATCTGTGCCATAATAGAACAACACGTTGAGATTCAGCCACTGGAATAGATTCAATAGAGAAAGACAAAGAAACACTTGATTCAGACCAGAGAATAACAGCAGGAGAATCTTCAGCTCCGTGAGTCAATTATCACCACAGTCCAAAACAGAAGAGTATTTGTAGCGTTGCTGTAAATGATTCAGGCCTGGAGGTCACAGCTCAAAGTGGAGAGGGTGCTGTGCGTCATTGCCGGAAGTCAAATCTACTGTAGGTCAGTTCTGTAGTGTATGCTGATACTTGGATATAACGTATTTTCTCTTTCTTGTTGTTTTATGTAGCTTGTATTTTTTCTCTCTTTGTAAATGTTAAGACTTCACAGTCAAGAGGATGGTGTTCACTGACCTCCATCATATTCTATTCATGTTACTGTTGTCAGTGATTCATGAACTCATATTGTCTTTTTCTCACAGACAATAGTATTCTCATTTTAAAAGGTTCACCCTCAGACCTCATGTACTATATGAGTGTAGTTCTGACAAAGATTGGTGTTCCTGGGTCAGTCTCAATCTCTGGAGATTTACATGATGGAGGAATCATTGTGTTGGCCAGTACAGCCTATTTAAATATAAAGGCATTATATCATACAGTGCAACTTTATCACACTAACAAAACACATTGAAGTCTTTGACTCTCTCTCTTGATTTGTCCGTCTTTTCTTTCTTTCTTTTCTCCTTCCCCACCCGGTTAAGACAGATGTTCGTCCTCCATAGAGCTGGGTCTGTCCGACATTCCTGCCTGTTGTTATAGGGAAGGTTTTCGTTGCCACCGTACTCTACGGGGGAATTGTTGGGTCCATGGTAATTATAAATAAGTCATAGAGTGTGGTCTTTACCTACTCTGTAAAGTGTCCTGGAATAACTTTTGTTATGATTTGGCACTATGAATAAAATTGAATTGAAATTCATGGGATATGCAATATAATGTTGAATATCGTGTTAATGATTTTACTTGCGATATATATAATATTTCTGTGTTCTCAGTTCTGTCTCCCTGCTGCTTTCAGTATACTGCTAAAATAAAAAAATAACAAATCGTTAAAAAAATGAAAGGAAATAATTTCCAACATTTTTTTAATTGATATCATTATACTTGAAAAATGCACCATTTAAATATGATGCATGCATATTACATTTAAAAAGTGCACTTTTCTTCTGATAATCACTAAAACTTTGTCTTTTACAATGTCTTATTGTGATGATGTGATTTATTGTGCAGCGCTACTATGAATAATATATACCAGAAACAATATAAACCATTTAAGCAAACTTTATATCACTTGTTTCAAGCCTGCCAAGTTTGTGTGTACATGACAACCAGCTGCCTCAGTCAGTGAACTGTGCTGTATGTGATGTGTTTCATTGGTGAGAAATCCATCCAAGAAATGAGAGAACAATAAGAAGGCTTTTCTGGCTGAGCTTCATTTCTCGTCAGCTGCTTCTCTTCCCTCCTCTGATTGAGATACAGACATATTTTACAATGAATATAACTAGACTAAATTGTCAGAAATACTGGGACAAATGATCTCCCCCACGAGAAAACTGCTCTATTTGCATAGGTATGAAAACTTCAAAGATGAAAGGAAATTGTGTGTGTTGTTGACTTTACCAAACTACAACCTTCAAAATGTACTTTTCTGTCTAAGTACGAGTCTTGTTAATATTTGATAATAATGTATTTTTGATTTTATGAAAAAAAAAAAAAAAAAACTAAAATTTGCTACATATCCACATATTTCTGCTTTAGCTCGGTGTTGGTTGCAGTAGCACAGCTGAAAGGTTTGCATTTCTTTGGCAGTGTAGTTTCATCATGTGCTACTTCATTTGTGTTTTGGCCTGTTTCCTTTCTAACACGCCTGGCTGCTGATTCCTCATCACTGCTGCTTTGCAGATAAGCCGTATGAGGGCTTCCTAAGTGGAAGGAATACATTAGGAAATGTAGTTTCCATTAACACAATACTTGGAATAAACACAGTGGATGGAGAGTCTGTGTATAGTTTTAAAGTGAACACAATAAAGATCAAGTCACCAATCAAGTTAATCTGCAGATTGTTTAATGAGACTTTTATAAGATTTGGGTTTAGACGAGGAACTGTAACATCCCCTGTATAAACTTGAAAGGTTGATACTGTTTTACTAACATAGAAACACACAGCAAAAAAATCAAAGCTACAAACTCATCCAAACATTCATATAAATGTTAGCCCTGTTTTCTATAAAATGGCTGGCTGTTTGAAACAGAGAACACATTCTTCATTCTAACAGTGAGTGGCTACACTGAAAAATATTCAGGGGAAGAATCATTTCAGGGATACTCTCTGTTCCTTGTAAACCGCATCCTGCTACATTTAACTAATGACTTGCTTTGAAGCATTAATTAAATGATGTGACCGCCGCGTTGGAGTAAAGTGGGACACACAATTCTTGTGTAGATGTTGCAGAGCTCTTAGCCATTCTGAAGAATGAGACAATCAGAAAGTGCATTTGGCCTTTGATGAATGTAATTATCTGTCTGCTCCAAATGCCTCTAGGTCTGTGTGGAGCAGCTTGTGTGATACATTATGTTTATTGCTGATTTTAGCTGACTGAAAAAATATATCACAAATACAGTTTGTTTGTGCAGATAGATGAGCCCCTAATGTGCTAACACACTTATTTTAAATTGGCCACACACACTTTCATCTACAAGTTGGCTAATTTATGTTATGTCAAAGCAACATCTGGTGAAAGGGTAATTCATTCTACTTGAGTAATATGTAGGTATGTGAAGCTACATTCCCACATACACATTAGAGCTGTAAGAGCAATAACAAAAACAGAGAAACAGTGTGAAAGAAAGCCTGTGAATATTCTCATTGGTCCAGGTCATCGTTTTCCCCAAAGCACACCTGGACTCTTCTGTCCACTTGCATCTCAAGGAGAAAGCCCTCTCCTTTGAGAATGTCCACATCCTGGTCAGACAGTACAGATGGTTTGAAAGAGGAGTAAAAGAAGCCATCTATGTAAAATTAGGGGAACCATCGCTAAACATATGAGGAGGTCTAAGACACCTCTTATCTCCAATTTACAATGCTGCCCTGTCATCCCTTCCCAGGAGATACAACAATCTAACCTCAAAGAACAACTGTTCACAAATGGCCTCCTGTGACTCCGACTTTTTGTTATGAATCAATAGACCAATAAAAAGGGCGAAACCAACTTCTTACCAACGACTGTCACTGGAACGATGGTCACTTGGAGCACAAAGGGTTTCAGTGACATCATCGGCCTTGTGAAAGGTTAAATACCTTGATCTCCACAGCAGATAGTTGGACCAGTCCAAGCCTGGTCAGATGCAGTCCATACCTCCTAGATGAGGTCTATGGATAGATTTGTAATCAAAGCGACGCATCGCGATGACTTAAATCGATGCGTGTGTCCTGTTACGGCGTGATGACGTATGGACAGCAAGAAGTATTCACGCGAGGCACAGGCAGTGATAGTAGAAACGGGCTTGGGCCGCAGGTGGAGAGGGAGGAGGGGGGCAAGTACCCTAAAGCACGGGGCACGGTACGGACGGACAGTGTGAGTGGGCCCTGGAGTCTGTTCCCTGGCTATTCTTTCTTTCCACCCAGGGTGGCCTTGTGTCTGGACTCCGTAACAGTGGTGCCAGAGATTGGGTTAGTCTTTGTTTTGAAATGTTCCAGTTAAATGTTAAATTCTGTGTTCAGTCTGTGAAATGCCAACTGATGACCAGCCAAAAAGACATAAAAGGGTCAGGCACTTCAGTCTGCACCACTCTGCAAACATTTCACGGTGCTCGCAAAATACTGGTTAATAAAAATGGACCTAGTTGTCAGGCAGTTCAGTTATGTTTAAATGTATGAAGTTACCAACATCTAAGTATTGAAGGTTTAAACCACATCTGTTTTCAACTGTAAGCACGGAGCAGCAGAGCCACTCACTGTTTTTTGTCCTTGAATAATCCGTCATTTGGGCATTAACATTCCAACTCACTAATCTGTAACATTCACTTTGATATGGAAGTTTCACATCCAGACCTCTCGCTCAAATAATAATGGCTAATTAAATGGATTTCAATGGTGGGCTCAAATAGATCATATTTGCACCCTGCCTGTTATTTATTAGTGCTGAGAGGAGATTGCGTTTTCTTTTGTAAGAGCTGAGAGACATTTAATTAGAGTAATTTGCTACTTGATGACAGAAATATCTTATCATTCCGCGCGTGTGGGTCTGTGCGTGTGTGCGTGTGTTTGTGTGTATGTGACAGTGTTAAAAATAAAAAAATACTGTAACTGTTAATAGCTACAGTTTCACTACCTTCTACAGCTGAGACATGAGACATTATCCAGCTGTTCATGAGTTTTTAGTAACTCCACTGATTGTTTTAGTCAGTTCAGTAAACGTGATTAACCTGCATTCCTCTCCACATGATCCATTCTTCTTTCACCTTGATTGCCCATTAAGACAGCAGCCACGCAGCAATTGTTTAGCTAAATGGCTCCTTATTGTGTTTCAGTTGTCTCTGCCATTTTCATTGACAAATCACATCATTCTCATCATAAGTCTACATTAAACCCATTGAATCCTTCTAACAAACATGACGTTCTCTAAAAAGACAGCTGCAACGTCTTTCAGGGAAATGAAAAAGAAGTCTTACAGCTGAGCCAGTTGAAACTATAAAGCCCAGCCATTCATTGTCGGAAAATGTACTCTTCCCATATATTATGCTTTCAGCTGTCAGCTTCCTTTAACAGACACCATAAAATAGCTGTCTTTATGAGCCTAAGAAGAAAGAGTTATACTCAAACAGTTATAAAGAGGACCATTTACTGTTGAATGCTCATCATCTTGTGCCTCACAAATTATTTTCCCTGCAAATCCTGTGATTTAGGAGATCAAAATGTGCAAACAGACCTTTTTATAACCCACACTGAGTAATTCTATCACTATGCCTGAATATTCAATCTATTCTCCACAAAGTAATCCTCAATCCTCAATCACTAAAACAAACCAGAGCTTTGGCGATTAAATATCAGTGTTGAACATTAACCTGTATTGTAAAAATCTGTTTTGATATGTAAGAGTTAGCTATTAACATGGTGAGAAGAGAATGAATCAGATGATATAAATACAAAACTGTGCTGGTATTAGTTTAATTAACTAAAAAAACATATGTAAATTTGTAGAAAAAGATATCCACAGACAGCTATTTGTGGCTCCTGGTAAAGAACTCAACCACAGTGGTAGGTTCAGTAACAAACCCTACTGCACCACACAGCCTAATCCCCTACAGTACTTTCTGCAGCAAATAGAAACTCTTCCAGGTGATAGATGACAACAGAAGAATCCTGTTGAAGGAAGGAAAACTGTCATTCAACAGATCAAATATGTTTCCATCATATACAGTGCGAGCAAGTTACTGTCCAAAACTATGGTCTCTGTTCTCCTTTTCAAATATGTGCAGGAGGGTTAGATAAAGAAAAGGGAGAACTCCGTTGAAAATATACATGAGGTGAAATTATCCGAATATATCAAACTCTGATTTGTCATCAAATAAATGATATGATTTTACTTTTCAAACTAGTAAAATTCATAAGGATTAATATGAAGAAAGCATTTCAAACCACTTCACAGCGTGCGACTGATAATGGACAACTTGAAAAACTTCCACTTTGTACAATATTCATTCACATATTTGCAGACAAACCACAGGCTCCTTCAAATTCACTAATTCAGGGTGTTTTTCTGAATGTCTTCTTCCAGCAGACATTAAACCACATACAGTTGTCCCTCTGTGTTGGAATCAAGTTTGGACAGAATGGAAAAAAACACACTTGGTAAGTGTGATTTTAGGTTCCATGCTGTTCAAACAGAAACATTGTGATTCTACAATATGTTCATGCTGAGCAGCAAACTGTACTAAGAATATTATCCAACACTGTGTTCAGGATAAGTGTCTCATTCCATGTTCTCTTATCTGTCTCCTCTTGTTTTCTTTCTCTCTCTTATTACATTACATTCATCTAGCTGACACTTACAATATGTGCATTCAACCACATACTATGGTTACTCTCCAAGATACTACTATAAAAAGTGCAGGGAGTGAATAGTGAGAATAATAAATAAAACTGATCAAATAGACTAAACAGCTTCATATCCTCCAATTTACAAAATTATTATATATTTTTTACTAAAATATGTGTGTATGTGTGTATTATTGATTCATGCAAATAGAACAGGTGAGTTTTCAGTCTGCGATGGAAGGTGTGTAGGGGTTCTGTTGTCCTGATGTCAACGGGGAGCTCGATCAACAATTGTGGAACCGGGAAGGCAAACAGACTGGATTTTGTTGAGCAGCTGTCGCCCTTTACTGCCCTCCTCTGAAACTCATCTCGTATCTACAGATTTGCTGCAACAGAAAAGCTGCCATTGTGTTTTATTGGTTCTTATCAGCCTTATCCCTGCAGCAGGAGTCACGCCACATCTCTCAGATATGTCACTGTTTGTCCAAAGACACTCAAGAAAGGGATGTAAAGAGGCTCTGTGCTGAAATTTATATCTGTCTCTGCTGTCTCTGAGAAAGGATGGGTTGACAGTACAGCAGATAAGACACAGAAACTGAATGAGCAAGAACATATTTTTCAACAAGGAAAAACAACACAGGTTGAGAATGAATCATCTTCATTTCAAAAAGTAAACCGGCAGAACAGTGACCAACTACATCGATGTGCAAACCTGTGGTCTGGTCTTAATGTACCATGAAACGGTTTATGGCCCGATTATGAAGTTATCAACCGGTTGACCTAAGCATTGTTGCTTCTGCACAGGATCTACACTCAGCTCTAATCCACTCAAATAAAAGGTAAAAGGTCAACTATAGACCTGTGAGACTGGCATTGACAAGTATTGATTCACAATGACTCTTAGTATTTCCCATGCTATATCTTTACATATGATGTGATGCTGGTGAATCAACTGTGAGGACTGATTAAACAGTAGAATTTTTTCAACATAATGAGAAATTTCATTTAAATACGAAGTTAATGTCAAATACCCAAAGTCCTAATTTAATCTTAACCAAACAAAGTTTGGGCATTTGAGTTTCAGTCACCCCTGTTTTTACTGAAGTCTATTGCGAAGAAAATGC
Organism: Echiichthys vipera; assembly: GCF_963691815.1. NCBI lineage: Eukaryota > Metazoa > Chordata > Actinopteri > Perciformes > Trachinidae > Echiichthys > Echiichthys vipera. Next base: position 7,831,772 of record NC_139830.1, on the reverse strand, counting down.
ATTTGCTGGAATTAACAAGGTCCTCCTTTGAACTCAGTGTTGCATAGCACTGCAGTCTAATACATATTTAAAGGGCCCGAAATTACAAAACTGCCTTTGTGGAAACACTGTTTTTTCCAACAATAATGTTACACTGGATTGGACATAAGATCAATGACTCCTGGTGCAATCATGTTTAACATCACATTTAACTGCTGTTACACACTTGCTGGCAATACAATTTAATATGGTCACATTGATAACAGAATGTGGTACAGAGGCATATAGTGAGCACTTCCTCTGAGTCTGATCTAGGATATGAGCGTCCAAACTCAGTGCAGAGAGCTGAGGATGGAGATAGATCCTGTATCAGAAACAGCAGGAGAGAGAACTTGGAGAGGCTGGACTCTCATTCTAACATTGCCATGGCCAAGGAGTGTGAATGTGTGTTTTATGTGTTCAGACAGATGGGGATGAATGGTGAAGCCTGGGGAGAACGAGTCAAAGAGGGGCTCAGCTTGTTCTCTCTCCTCCTGTGTAGTGAAGAAATAGTGGGGCTGGAAAGTCATAACAGATGGTAGAGATAACATTTATCTGATGTAGCAGGTGGACGAGTGGATTGACAAAGAGACAGAAAAAAATACATAGACATGGGAATGAAGGGATGCACAGGAACACACAAAACGAGTAAAAAACAAAAGTTGGACCTGAGAACGCTACAATGGATACTGGTTTTATGTAAAGAAGGGAAGAAAGAAAAAGTTATGAAACAAAGTCTCTCAGAGATGGGAACACATCTTGCAGCATGTCTCTCTTACTGAACTGAGTCAAAGAGGCAAATAGCCAATAATAGATTGTGACCCTGAGAGATTTTCCCTCCAGTGAACCAGATCACAGCTACAGACAGGCCTCAGTGACCAAGACTGAGCCCCGACACTACATCAAACACACTTTAACCCTAGATTTCAATGACTTTTTCGTGGGTGCAATACTGAACACTACTCACCATTTATGATAGACATTGAACTCAGTATGAAGACAATATTTACAGAAAATAAACTGCAGTTGTTTGTCTCCTAATTAGAATTAAGATAATATATTATCCATGTCTCTAAGAATGAATATGACCTGTTAACTGCAAAGAGACAACACACTCATTAACAACTCTCTCTCCAGTCACCTTCTGCTAAGCATTAATCATAACACATTAGACAGTGAAAACCTGTTTCTTCTAATAATTCCGTCTTCCTGCTTTAACACAATGTAGTCACAGTTCCATAGTAAGCTCATATATTTAATGTGAAAATATACTTGGCGGCAGTAGCTCAGTCCATAGGTGACTCGACTGGGAACTGGAGGGTTGCGAGGGTTGTGCTGTTGAGCAAGCGCCCCGAACACCCAACTGCCTAGGGCGCTGATCCAGCCCCCTCGCTCTGACATCTTTCCATTAATTGCATGTATATAGGGCCTGTGTGTTTGTAACATGAATATTAACAGAGTGAAAAAATTGAATTTTCCTTGCAGGATGAATAAAAAGTTATTCTTCTTATTCTTCTAGTTTCTGTCTGAAATACTTTCCCTTCATCTAATGTACATATGAAGTGATTATACATTTTTGAATTTTTGAATTTCCTTAAATACCCTCAGATTTAATTCACGTTTTCTGTGTGAGTGTGCGTGTGTGTGCGTGCGTGCGTTATGGCAGCATGTGTGCCAATTTGTTCGCAAATTCATAATTAATTAGTTTATTTATGGCTTTGACCAGCGAATAAATGAGTAAAAAAAAAAGTTAAAAATGTGTTCAGAGTGTGACAGCTGGTACTGGTTTGATTGACAGATACTCTAGCTGTTTTCAGACATGCTTGTTATCCAGTAGCTGTTTATTATAAATCCCACTTTTCTGACTCTACAGCCACCATCTCCTCCATCTGACTTCCTCCACTAAAAAATAATAAAAAATAAAAAAAACTTTTAACAACCACTGCATCTGCCTCTAATGCTGATCTTAGAACAGAAACTTTCTGAAAGCTGCAACTTAGAGGATAAGAATGTGACAGAACCAGGAATGATCATATCTGGGATATTTTTAACCTGGCTCACATTGATCTCGGCTGGTCTGACATTTCTGCTCTGTGCTCATAATTGAGACCATCCAAGCAATCTGAGATTAATGAGTTTATTACCAGTTATCATTTTGACACTGGACCCAATAAAACACTCAGATAGGTGGTGTGAAAACAGCTCTGTAAGCACGCTCCAACCACAAGAGCTGGTAGAATATGGCTGACAGCAGATCAGGATCTGCATTTGAGTTTGAGTTATTTTGTCTTGCTACGTTTTTCCTGACACTCAGGATTCAGACACAAACTAAATTAAAACAGATGCAGAAATGAAAAGGCCAGTTTTTACAAATAATTATCTTGTACATAAAGGATGTTATAGTGTACTTTTATTTCTGTCTGTTGTGGTAAATGATTTGTTTAGGTGCAATGCTGACTTGACTTGACTGATAACTGATTTTGATAGAACTTCTTTGGTTAAAGTGTGTTTGTATGAGAGACTTAGGTCGCACTCACACTGTCCGTCCGTACCGTGCCCCGTGCTTTAGGGTACTTATTCCCCCCTTCCTCTCCCCCTGCGGGCCAGGCCCGTTTGTACTCACACTGCCCACGTGAATGCTTCTTACCTGTCCATACGTCATCACGCCGTAACACGTCATACGCAGAGAGAAAAGACGGACAGATGGACAGAGAGAGACAAAGACAGACACAAAGACAGAGACAGACACACCTCCAGTAACTATAATAATATCTATAGTAATGTGAATATGACTTATATGTTATGGCAGTTAATACAGCAGAATAGTAGAAACAAGCACAGCTAAGGTTATAAATTATAATAGTAGTAGGACCACGGCAGCAGGCACCACCACGATCAGCAGAGACCTACGAGACGACAAAGCAAAAACAACTCCGGAAAGAAGTTGAATTAGTAACATATATTGATGAGACAAGAATGATACAGACAGAGAGGAGAGAAGCTCAGAGCATCTGGGAAAGTATTATCCCCCGGCAGACTAGGCCTATAGCAGCATAATTAAGCAGAACAAAATCAGCTTAAAAATAACAACATTGCTAAGGGCTTGTAAGCCCTAGCTGAAAGCTTAATCAAAAAGGAAAGTTTTAAGTTTACTCTTAAATACGGGGCCAGTGTCTGTATTCCGATTAACACTTGGGAGTTGGTTCCACAGGAGAGGAGCTTGGTACCTGAAGGCTCTGCCTCCCATTCTACTTTTGGAGATTTTAGGAACGATGAGTAGCCCTGCCTTCTCAGAGCGCAGCGACCTAGTCGGTTAATACGGTACTATGAGCTCTTTAAGATACGACAGAGCCTGACCAGTAAGAGCTTTGTAGGTAAGGAGAGAGATTTTAAATTATATTCTAGATTTTACAGGTCGCCAGTGCAAAGAAGCTAATACAGGAGAAATATGTTCTCTTCGGTTTGTTTTAGTTAGTACATGAGCTGCAGCATTTTGGACCAACTGGAGACTCTTAACAGACTTATTGGAGCAGCCTCATAATAAAGAGTTGCAGTAGTCTAGCCTAGAAGTAACAAATGCATGGAATAGTTTTTCTGCAACTTTCTGAGACACAATGTTCCTTATTTTTGCAATATTACGCAGGTGAAAATATGCATTCCTTGTCGAAAGTTTTATGTGAGAATCGAAGGACAAAACCTGATCAAAAATAACACCCAGATTCCTTATCGGGTGCTGGAGGACAACACAACATCATCCAGAGTAACAATGTCTTTAGCTATTGAGTTTCGGAGGCCTTTGGGGCCAAGTACAATGACTTCAGTTTTATCTGAGTTTAACATCAGAAAATTGCAGGTCATCCAGCTTTTTATTTCCTTAATGCACATTTACAAGTTTATTTAACTGATGGGTTTCGTCTGGTTTGATCGACAAATATAATTGTGTATCATCAGCATAACATAACTGTTTCATGCACACAACTGACCAGGCTGAGACTAACTATCTGGTGTGAAGATCCAGGTATTTAACCTTTCACAAGGCCGATGATGTCACTGGATCCCTTTGTGCTCCAAGTGCCAGAAAAGAAATGAAGGACAACAATTTCCCTTTCTTAGACTGTGAAGAACAAGTCAACATTTTCTCTTTTTGCTTGCCTTTTCTCCTCTGTCAGCCTACATAACTATAAACTCTGTCTTAACTGGCAAACACAATAGATCATTTTTGATTGTGAAACAAATGCTTTGTCATTTTCTTTGTGCACAGGGCTCAGTATGTGTCTAAAATTGCTCATTTCATGATGATTTCAGATAATTCAAGATCACCATTTGTCTATCTCTGTCAGTCATTATAGAATCAGTTGAGCTGAAGTATTTCTCTTTTTCCTAAAATTGTTTAATTATTTTGTGTCAATTCTCAAGAGGGAACAAGTCTCTTATCTACCGGCAGATAAAACATGATAGCAGTTATTGGCTGCCTGTAAGTGTTGAGAGGAATATAGTCAAGCTGAATTGTAAACATGTCTTCATGTCATGAGGTGATTGGATATTTCTGTATGAATCAGCTTCTTTTGAAGTCTGAAGTCGCAGTAACTTCCTGTATATTTGCTATAAACTGATTTGAGCTGTGGTGAAGGAAGTCTTCTTAACTGTGTATTTATAGACAGAAATACTGCAGAGGAGTGGAGAAAGCTCAACGTTGATGTACTTTGTTCATTTGAAGTGAGATAAAATAAGTCTAAAGATACATTACTTTGCTCTGCAGAAGGATCTTGACATTACACAATGAAGGAAAACAACATGGAGGGACCGTTTGTCATTGTCTCCCAACTTTTTACCAAACCGTATTAGTTACCAGAGCGTAAAGTCCTTTTAAAAAAAATAAAAAATAAAAATTGAACATTTTCATTTTGAATCACTTACTTGTTTGGTAGTGGGATATGAAGCATGAGATGATGAAGAGACTGAAATGCCTCTACCCTGTCCCAAAGGAGCCTGTGGATCTTATGTTCTAAACACTTTGTCCATCTGTCTCCTCTCTAATTTCAGCACCGTAGCTCCATCTTATCTTTTGTTCCGTCTCTGTTGCCATTGAAAACACTCCCCTCATATTTCAATGACAGATATGGAACAGTGATTAGGTGTTCCTTATGTTATTTCTATCTGTGTTGTTCCTCCTTAGTGGTCATGCTGAGATGGTGAATAACTGTAGTGTCTCAGCTCTGATTATTCTCAGCTTTGCCTTGCTGTCAAACTGTGCCCCACCTACTGAAAGTGCTAATCATGTTGAGCTTCTAGCTCTGGTTTTTGCCAGCAGGACAGATCTGCAGGTCTGCGTGTGGATAGAGCGCAGTATGCTGCATAATGACCTCCTGCTGGGATAGGGCTGTGAGAGTGACTGTAAGGATGATTAAGTAAAGGTTTCATTAACAGGCCAAATGTGCAATAGAAGACATTTGTTAATTTAAAATTAATATGTGGGAATTTTACATCTAAACATGTGTATATATACAGTCTAACATCAAGGCAACTGACCCTTGTGCTAATAAAGGTAATAACTGTAATGTAAAATTAACTACAGCTGACAAGTGCCACACAAAGAAGAAGTGGACCAGGAAGGATTTTGGAGATACAGTGGTGTGTATGAGCCAGCTGTTAATTAGATTATCAGTTGAAGTGTGAACATGTTTATCTTTCCTCCGATGATAGATGTGATATGATTCCTATAAATGCAAATTTAGATCGAAATGATCCCCCTGATCATTTCACCTGTTTAATTTAAATTTGCATACTGAGCTTCAGGAAAGTGAAGACAAACTGGTGAAGCTGGTTTATGCAGATATGTCACTCGTAATATATTGCTTAGGTCTGTGTTTGGCAGAAAAAAAAGCTATAACAATCAGTATGGTATTTTAATATGTCAGAAATACAGTACATGCACTCAACATTTTATAATCAGATTGTGCCGTGAAATTTCTTATGAATACATACATGTATTTCTGTACATCTCAAATGCTGCCTCATACATCCCTTTTCAAATGCTGTGGCTGATGACACCCCTAGTTTAATCTGGCCAACATGAAATCCACACAGTCGATAAACACAACCCCCTGACTGACAGAGCCTCTCCTCCTCTCTTCCCTTCCCTTCCCTTCCCTTATATTTGCTTTGTTTCTCTGTCTCTGCAATACATGTGTTTCAGTGCTCTCTCTCTCTCTCTCTCTCTCTCTCTCTCTCTCTCTCTCTCTCTCTCTCTCTCTCTCTCTCTCTCTCTCTCTCTCTCTCTCTCTCTCTCTCTCTCTCTCTCTCTCTCTCTCTCTCTCTCTCTCTCTCTCTCTCTCTTTTCATATTCCTCTTCATCTGTTCTGTCCCCTTTGGATTTTTGCTATTTCATACAAATCAGAACAAGACAGATACCCTGCATCCTCACAGATACCCACACCTCACACGTAAACACCTTCACAATACACAGCAAAGGTATCATGTGTGAAGAGACTTATGAAAAGAAATATCTTTTTTTGGAGAGTAGTTTCATCACTCTGCTCTGTCTTTGCTTCTGGATAATGGGCTCGTTCCTGTGACTCTGTCTTTGACAAATTGAAAATAATACAGCTGCTACTCAGAGAATATTTATGACTAAATCATGTTTTTCTTGGACCACAGTCACTGCTGCTGGGGTGTGGAGTTTTTTTTTTATATATATTTGTGCAGAGTTCTGTTGAATGTTAAATCTCTCCTATAAAATCCTTATTTTGGTATCTTCTCTTCTCTAAGCATTAAACATCAGTATATTCAGGCTTGTGGTTGCTTGCTTTTAATGCGACCAAGCCCCTTTGCACTCATCTCAGACCAGCTTGTCTCATGCTGCCAGGCAGAGCTGGCACACACTCTCTCAGCCTGGCATAGATCTGCCAACCTCTTCCTACAGGAGACATCAGCTCATTAGGCAAAGACAAAAGACACAGAGAGATGGGTTTTTATCAGCTGGTTATACAGATATCTAATTTGTGTCTTAGCACTAATTTTATAGATACTTCTCCCCTGTGAGAGGTATCCATGATAGAAGGTCCTCTTCTTCCTAACCCCCTATATCTCTTGGTCACATATGTATGTTTTTTACATGCTGATACCATCAGACAGACCTCCCCGGTGCATTACTGCTGCTAAATATTTCCCTTGATGAGCACTGTATCACTCTCCATCTCTTACACGCTATATGATGCTGTCGCTTCATTTTCTGATGAATACAGGTTGTCTTGATACTTGATTCACCTTCATCTGAAAGTTAAAAATATGAGACGCCAAAGCACAACTTTAAATACCTGTCACACCTATTATCTGAAACAATCATGTACAAAGGCAGAGTGTTGGAGGAAGTTGCAACTGAGACTATATAATCTTATTGTGGGAGTCAAAGTTGTAGATTATGTAAGGATACTTTTCTTTTCCAACATTCTTGCATGAATATTCTTAAAACACTATTCCAATTAATTGGCATTTTTCTCAATGCAGGCCCAGATGCAAAACTCACTCTGCTTACTGCAATGGCTTTAATCTGATCCTGCATGTGTGTATATATTTGTTTTTTTAATTGTATTTTTGTTTTCTCCCTTTTCTGTTTGATGCCCCCTTGAACTCCTTCGTCCTGAATGTTCTTCTGTGGATCCTGAATTACAGGTAAAACATGACTTGCTGTTCTAATGATGTTTACATGCTCAGTTTGGTTAATGACATGATCAAGTCAAATATGTCCTAACATCAAAAGCAACTCGACGGTGTTAATATCTGTTTCACGAGGATGGTGTGAAGTGTGTTATGGAAGATCATTAGCAGGCTGTAACTTCAGCACTGATGAAACCTGGTTTTACATCATTTTCAGTGTCACATCTTTCAACATTCGTAACACATAGTTAGTCATTTTTAACCCTTGTATGGTTGCATTCGTGACCCTCTGGTATCCCTCGGGTCAAACTGAACCGGGACATATTTGGGGTTCTAAAAACATGTCTCAAACAAAAATTTTACTTCATAAATTCTTAACATATTTTTCTTCATCTTAATCCCAAACAATAGAGATAACATATACTGTATGCTTAATTATTGCAAGCAGTCTCTACTTGAACACAATTTACGCATCATCATTTATAACATAAAATAAGCTAAGTCCATTATGTTTCAGATAGAAAATATGGATTCTTGTACCATTTCTTTTTCTAGTAGAAACTTGAAACAGGTCAATTTGACACAGAGGGGGCATTATTATTTATTGTGGTAGAATGACTGATATATTTTGGTACTTGATATACTGTATGTTAATAGACACTGAGTGGGTCACAGCTCTCTTATTTCATACCACTTTGCTGGATCATTCTCTCCTGCTGTTTGTTAAATGGCAGCAAAAGAGCCGCTGCATTTTGCTGATTTATTGTTGAATGTTGTTGAGCAGTCTGCATGGTGTGTTGTGGTGTATTTCTTTTTTTAATTGTATATTTCATTATTTTTCAGAAATTTAAAGCTGACAATGAGTTGTTGTACATTGTTACAAAAGGGTATGTAATGCTTCGGAATCAATGTGGTCATGACAACATACACAGTGTGCTCTCCTGACATGTCAGTGAAGTTTTGATATAGACAGTGTACTCAATGGTGATAACATGCACATGTTAAACACAGGCTGTTCCCAGCAGTTGGTTGCTCATCACCTCTTTAGTGACACAGCAGTCTGAGATATTCAGACCAAGCCTTAAGTAAACTGGTGGTCCAATACTTCAGCTCTTTGAAGAAGAGTTTTTCCATGTGAGCTGAGAGTGTTTCAAAATGAGAGGCAGCTCTCCACCATCACCTGTGCCTTTTACGTATAATCAGGGAATTTTAAAACAGCTGGAAAATAAGGCAAAGGCTATTTTGACCAGGGTGTCAGTAGCAAGGGCTATTTTCACCCAAGTACAAATGTACATCAATGTATGCTATTTGTACCCAGGTGTCGGTAGTGTTGTGGGAATTTTTGATTTTTGTAATTCATAATCATAGTTTTTCAGACACAGTTCAGTGTCTCCTCTGTCTCATCTTCTTAATGGATAATGCAAATAACTGACTCATGATGGTATATTTGTGCATCTGCAACCTGTTGGTAGAGACCTTGTGATGAGAGAGGTTCAGAATGTTCAGAATTGTAATGTCTAAGGCAGGTTTTTTGTTTGGTCTAAAGACGTCACGCAACCAAGGCTTATCACGTCCTGTCTCTTCCCCTAAAAGACTGGACACGATTTGGCTCGTGGTCTTTCCTGCTAGACTCTTTGTGACTTTGTGAGGACGCAGGGGTGAACGTATTTTTGTCTGCAGAAGAAAATGCTTTGGCAAAATAAACCACGGAAAAAAAGCTGATCCTGTTTGTTGATCTTTATTGAAGAATCCATTTACACAACAGTAGCCAACAATGCTATTTTTTTGCCTAAACCTATCCATGCAGCGTTGTTGCCTAAACCTAATCTAACTGCGAAAAAAAATAAGTAAAAAAAAAAAGATTAATACTTTATACACACTTTGTCGCTCTTTGAGGCGGTGGATGGGGGTTTAGGTGTAAATAGCCAGGTCCCGATTCTGCAGCAAAGGCTATTTTCGCCGGGTGTAGTGTAAATAGACACTCTGAGAAACACCTTCTTAACTCATTCGATTTATTATAGCCTCCATTCTCTGTCCAAATAGAATACTGCAGACACAGTATTTAGTTCAGCTTCATCTCTTCTGTAGGGATGTGAGACCCCAGATACTCTCTGAGCATTGTGTGATGAACCCAAACTAATTAAAAGTCACTCATTAGGCTGAGTACATTATTTCTCCTAAAAGGTGACCTGTCTGTGTACCACATCCAGCCAGGTTTTACCTTTAATGAAAACAACTCCAGTCCTGCGTTTGTCATAATACACTTAACACAACACTTTTGTTTTTACTCCAATATACCATGAGCTGAAATCAAAGATCTAAGACTTTGTGTATGTACATAAAAGGCCTGTACTCTGAGATTCTGTTCACAAATTTGTTTTGCTGCACATTTAAGAGTGGCCTTTTATTATGTCCAGCAGAAGGCACACCTGTACAATAATCATACTGCCTATCAGCATCTTGATAAGCCAAACCTGTCCTGTTGATGGATGGGGTATCTCAGCAAAAGAGAACTGACTAACTATCACAAATTAAAAGAAATCTGTGAATAGAATCTGAGAGGAAATGGCTTTTTGCATAAATAGAAAAATGTCTTAGACCTTTGATTTCAGCTCATGACAAATTGGAGCAAAATCCAAAGTGTTACATTTATATTTTTTGTTCAGTGTGTATCCTTAGAAATGAAAGTACTTTAAAAACTTTACCAGTCAAACAGCAATTCAACAGCAATTTTTCACACTGACATCCAAAGTTTTGCTGGAGGACATAAATACTGTGAGCTGGACATTAATTAAGAATCCTGACACCTAGAGTTCGGGAGCTTTCAACTCTGTGTTCAGAAAAAAATCATGAGTGGCCTGCACTCTCAAATTAATGAGGACTTTCTCTCTAATGAGAGAATGCACTAAGGAAGACTTGTTATTCACTACAGTGATATGTCTTTGATTGCAGAGCTGTGAAGCCCTGAGGAATTGTCAGTAATTACTGATTTCCTGCAAAACTCGTTGTGTAATGTCTTCTGACCGTCTGCTTTTGATTTTGGGAAAACCTTCATCTTTTGTAGAAATGATCTTCACATCTGGTCATTTGAAACTATTTTGTAATTGTGTTAAAGCTTCCAACTGCCCACCCTGGGATTAGTCATTATAAAACTACTGTTCGGTCTGTACCTAAACGATGAGGCATTGTGAGGTTTAACATTAAAACTGGTCCTGTGGGAACCATGATCACATAAATACACAAACATATGTTGTTGTGATACAATATTATTTGGTTTGACACCTCTGAGCAGTGAGCACACAAACTGTAAGTGAAAGAAGAAAATCTAGACTCTTTTTTTAAGTGCAGCAGATACTTCAGGTAGTGGAACTCTGGGAGATCCATCTGGCATACAAACACTCATTCAGCATCATTTTGTGCCGTGTCATGTTTCCTGCAGTTGTTGGATTATGACTGTTGGTCAGATGTGATAGAAAAATATGACTTTGCTAGTATGTAACATGCACATATTCCACACGATCTGCATTCATTAATGGGCTAGTCTTCATCACAAGATTCCATATTTAAAATCAAAGCAGCTTCATAACTTCAATATTCTGGACAAAAAAGAGATGACACGTTTTATCAAAATAAAACATGCTGATAGGAAGTTGTTTCTACTCTTTGTGTAAACTGTCCATTTATTATAATTAGTGTTCATTACACCATGGAGTATCAATTCTTTCCAGCGGACAATAAAACGTCCGTTCACTTCACTCTGATGGTTTTTATGATCTCCCACAGTCCCTGTAAGTGTCTCCCAGCCTCTTATTAGTATAAGTGTGTGCACTTAACTTTATATCCATTGATCTGCAGTGTCTTGTTAGGGCTGAATGTGCAGTACTGAGTAAAAACTCAGAGGCTAAGCTGTTAAAGCGTACTGAATGTCCTCAATGCAAAGTAACTTTAGCTGGTTGAGTTTCTTGTACAGGACAGAGTGAAATATGATTGTCATATATATAGTAGTCTTGCATTGCCAGACCACACTCCAGCACTATGGTCTGGATTTACTGGCTTGTGGTATGGTTTGGGGAATTAGCGTCCCCAAACACACACGCGCGCACACACACACGCACAGCTATTCATAACAAATACAGTAGTCTCGACAACACTTTGGCAGTTTCAATCAGTATCCACCATATCAGAAATAACTCTTGGTTTCTAACTATGTGTGGTGTGACACGGGACCTCTAAACTCCATTAACCTGTCTTAGAATGTCATTTGTATATAGAGGAAACAAAACATTCCTGCATACAAAGATCCCTCATAGACTCTGGTGAGAGCGCGTATCTACGCACAATAGGGGCAACAAAGAGAAGCAGAACACATTTGGTAAGCGCTCCATGTCCGCTCTGTTTCCTGCAGCGATTTCTCTCAGTATCACAGTCAGAAGGAAGATATAGAACAGATGGGATTACGGTCATAGTAAAAATGTCACAATCTGAAACAGCAATGAGTTTCACCGTCATCATTCCACGTGCAAGTACTGTACACGCTCTCATTTATTGCATTACAGAGGGGGTTGATTACTTTCACGGGGGATTTTCCGTAATCACATATCTGTTCTAATCAACAGGTTCAAAAGGCCGGCCGTTCAATTGCATGCTGGCTTATCTCTGAATTACTGTCAATTAACTCAACATGACAAAATATTTTAAAGGACAAGTTGAAGGAAAAACATAATGAGTGTGGATCACTTCAGTTGGGAGGAGCAGCTGCCATACATTTATAGATAGGATGGTTTACATTTATCTTTTTCTCTTTTCATACCAATGTTGGTTTCGTGATTCACACAAATTATTGTATTTCCTGAACACAGGACACACACATCTACAGAGGAAACACAAAGTGGTGTCACCTGTCATCTAAATCTGTGAAGCAGTCATAATAGCCAACCAGACCCACAGACTGGTCATGATGTAGTATTTCTGCCAGGATGTGTTTGTGTTTCCACACTTCTCATTCCTCCATGCAGAACTACAATAATTGTGGATCAATTTCCTGGTCCAGCAAAGACAGACAACATGGGTAAATATGAAATTAGAGAATTGGAATGTGCCTGCTGTGTTTGTCTGTATCATGCTGTGACTCTACTGTTGGGAACAGCTCACTCTTTTTATATAGAGGAGAGGAACGTTAAATTGTCTTTGAAACCTGTTTGAGTAAACACGTGTGTCACATAGAATTTCATGCACTACTTTATATTGTTTAAAGAGTAAACTTATTCATGGTCAATTGTGAGTGTATTGCCTTAAACACACACACACAAACACACACATTTCCCCCCTGTCCCCCCGTCCGCCAACGCACACGTGCACACTCAAACACACACACACACACACACACACACACACACACACACACACACACACACACACACACACACACACACACACACACACACACACACACACACACACACACACACACACACACACACACACACACACACACACACACACACACCTGTTACCCTAACCCAATAGGCCTACCCCAAACATAATATATTTGATATATTTTTTTTATCTGATTACTCGATTAAGCGATAAAATAATTGATAGAATACTCAATTACAAAAACATTCGATAGCTACAGCCCTTAGCTGCGACTGATCATCACAGTTTGAATTAGAATATACTTATTCATTTCCTCAGCTGGATGTTTACTACAGCTATAAACTCTTAAGCTTCCTTGAGGGCAAAACAGCAGGAGCGTCAAAAGTAAATTATCTGTAAAGTGAAGCAATCAGAGAGCAGGTGTCCAACTTGTTGTCTCAAGGACAGCTAGATTTTGTTTAGAGGTTGAATTAAGAAACAATAGAGGCACAAACCAGAAACAATTGAACATGACTGAACAACATTAGGCCAACAAAAACAACTCATCCTTCAACATTTCATCAACTAATCCATTTAACACAGCTTGATGGAAAGTTCTCATTTGTCTCTGCCAGACAATTCTTCATGGGAGTCATCAAACTTTAATACGTGTAGTGACGGCAGTGCTTTATGTTTCAGTTTGGCAGTAAAATAAGACCAGCATAGAAAAAAAGCAGTTAGCCATTTGAACCTCCTGCTGAGAGTGAAAAGATGTTATTGCAACCAGCTAGTGGAGTAAATTTTGCTGTGCATAGTCCCGCTGGTCTATACTGGAAAACTAAACAGTGTAATAAAGAGAGCAATGTGTAGTAAGAGAAGGATGGTGCATAATTACAGTATCTGATGCTTAAGGTGTTGCCTCAAACCAGTGGAACAGCCCTGGTGCACACTGGGGTGCTACAGTCTGTACTGATGAGCATTCCCTTTCTAAGGATGTCAAAATGTAGCCTCTTTCTTTCTTTCTTTCTTTCTTTCTTTCCTTCTTTCCTTCTTTCTTTCTTTCTTTCTTTCTTTCTTTCTTTCTTTCTTTCTTTCTTTGTGCAGTGTAACCTTGCCTGTGCTTTTTGAAGCAGATGCTCCTTTTGTATTCAGTGGTTGTGCTGCAGTAATGTCTGTTACAGCCCATTTCCCTCTGGAATATGAAATGCCAGCTGACACACACCTCAGGGTGAACAATGCTTGTGTATCTGCTTGTGTGCAGTGTGGTTGCACCTGCACATGCTTTGTCTGTATGTTAGAATCTGGGTGTCTTAAACACTATTTTGTTTCCCCTTACTCTTTTCTCATTCGTGCCAAATTTCCTGCACTTCCTTGATATTTGCATTATACACTAGTACAAAAAAAATGTTGTCTTGCTTTCTGTGGTGGAATATTCTCTTGGGGTGTCATTGTTCTTTTTGACATATAGTGTAGTTGAGTCACCTGGAATGTCATTTTAGAGGTCTACTGGCTAGTGGGGTTATAAATCCTGCTCTTTAAAAACTGTGTCTACTGCACTATTTATGGCAGCTTGAATGTCATTTGGATCAGTCAGTAGCTCTTCACCTTCTCCTCTTTACCATATGCCTCCCTCCTGTGACATTCTTCTTTTTATACTATTTTAATGAAACAAGTTAATCAAATAAAAACCCAAATGAATGAAAATGTATCTGTACCACGGGCGATTATTTCAGTCATTGTTATAATAGTTATGTCTGCAGGAACTATCAGCACAGGCTGTTTTTTATGTGCTTCTCCTCAGTGTTCATGAGCTGAACTGACCTGCATTGCATTACTCTTCCTCAGTGGTTCTTATTCCACTTCTACCTCCGGAAGTAGCTTAAAGCTGCAGTCTGCAACATTTTTTTGATCGTATTCAATGAAACCGACACTATGCTCAGATAGGACTCTACGTGCACCTAGAGCCTGTTGTCTGTTTTGCAAAAATCAAGAGCTGACTGTCAGTCACAGTTTGTGCACACACCACAGATCCCCCCTCCCCCATGCATGTTACAATATGATAGGCACACACCTCAAGCTAGGAATACGCTAAATGACGTTAGCAATAGCTATCTTGGAGTAAGTTAGCCAGCCCGGCAGTGGGGAAGGAGCGTGAGAGTTGTAAACATTGGAAATTTGACTGAATCAACTCAATCTGCCAGACTTGCCGACTGCAGCTTTAAAATGCAGCAGAGAAGCTTGATGGTGTGAATCCTGTGAAGCAACAGTGCCTCAGTGAACATTTTCTCACTTCACTGCTGCATTAACCTTTAAATAAAATAAGTTTAAGGGAAGTGTTACTAATCATCAGATTCTAATTACTAAGGTCAGATGTTTAGGGCTATTGTATTCACAGGTGGCCAGCAAGAGTAAGAATCAGAATTAGATCAGAATCAGTTTTAGAATCAGAATTTGCTTCGTTGGCTTTAATAGAAGAAGAATTACCTTTCATGTATTTCCTTTGTATTTTAAACTGTCATTTAATATCTTCACCTCAAGCTGATTCTTACTGATCCAAGTTTAATGTCATCTATTTGTTGAGATTGTGACACAGTTCAGTCATTCTTCAGTTGGTTCATTTCTGATTCATTTCAAGTCAGAAGAACTGAACTTTGACGTTTGTTTTTTTTAAAGATGGAGTCTTCTGGTCTTCACATCTTCCCTACACATTAAAGAGGCACTTGAAAGCACTTGAAGTATCGTACACTTTAGTCCAGCGGAGGACACATTTCAAAGTCACTTCCAGAGATTTCATTAGATGGCTGCAAACACTATCCGTGTCCAGTGCAGTTTTATCTATATCTTTTTTTAGCTTTATTTATCCAGGGGGAGAACGCTGAGAGTAATGCTCTCTTTTTCAGGCCCTGATTACATTCACACAGTTACAAATTCACACCTGGAAGCTGCCCAGTACAACTGCAGTCTGCTCTGCTGGCCACTGAGCAGCTCCTCTGGAGCGGTTTTGGGGGTTATGGGCCTTGCTCAAGGACACCTCAGTGGTGGTAATGAGGGAAGGGCAATTGCTGCTATTTTACTTACCCACCCAGATTTATCCTGCCGGTCCCGGGGATTGAACTGCCGCTTCTCTAACCTTTAGGTCACCACTCCCCCCATTTTAATTCACACAACAAATATGCTCCACATTCATTCCTTTTCAAACCAATCAGCAAGTAGGTGAGTTGTGAAGCTTTTCTTTGTTTTCCTTGAAGCGTATTGAGAAGGCTCAACAAAATGCCAAGTGCAGATATTGACAGTTACACAGAGAGACAACATTTAATTTATGAAATGGACAGGTGATGTCCAGTGATGATGTCTACAGTTCAGAAGAAAATGTGTGATGTAAAGCTCTATACCTGTTAGTTGTTAGTTGTTATCTTGGTAACATCGGTGGACCTTGATACATTATATTGTAATATACATTGTGATAGCAGGGAGAGGTAGGTCCTTTGCCACAGTTTAAATTACCCAATGTGCGAATGTGTGTGAAAAGATGAAACTGATTCAGCCAAATCCAAAGTGATCCTGCTCTCCACTCTTCAGCAACATGCTTCACATTTCTATTACTGACACAGTGGCTGCCTTTCCTGAGGCGATCACACACCATGGAGATGGAGCCCTGGGGTTTAAAAAAAATCTGCCTTACAGTTTCTCTAGTTTCTCTCTTTAACACTGCCACACCCTCAGTAAATGTTAGCAGCTGCAACCACTGTCACATCTACTTCTTAGTGCAGTCTAATGATAAAGAGGTTTTAGAATGAGATTAAGGGGGCTCTGAAGGCTCTCTATTTAGACAGTGATGGCAGGTTGATGCCGTTTTACAAAGCCCCTATCCTCCTCCTGGCTCTATGTTTTGTAAGGGTTATCCCGTTGGGCTAGAATGGTTGAATATTTTTTCTAAGATGGATATAAACACGGATGTTAGTCCATGTTTCCTGATTTGTTGTTTCAAAAAAGACAATGTGGTTTTTTAGACGACTTTGGCATTTATTACTTTTTCCTCATGAAATTTAAATAGCAGTAACACAATCTACTGGAGTTGAGGATTTCACTCTCTCAAAGTCTGGTCTATTTTTATCTGCAAAGGCTGCAGAGGCTGAATTTCTTTAACCTTGAGTGTCCACTCTGTCAGCTCAGATGCTTTCTCATCTGTTGGTAAATTGACTGATTTCCACCCACTTCACTGGCTGTCTGTTACTGTGACATCCTAATAAGATCTAAATCCTTACAGCTAAATTTGAAAATCATCCAACTGCTGTCAGGAAGGACAGGAGAGGAAGTGCTGCTGGGGTCTGATCTATGTGTCTGTCCAATATAAACTGCACATGCATCCTGTTTTTTTTTCTTTTCGCTCTCTCATTTTAATATCAGTTACTGTTTTGGCAGGGATCTGATTATTCTCTGATATTTCATGTCCACCCTGTAAAGTTGGTTGGATTGAAAAATAAAACCCTGCAGAGTGAGGAGGGATTGCACACCCAAACCTAACTCTCCAGCTACAATCACAGATCCCATCCCATCAACTGAGTTGCTGCTGCTTACACATGTACTGTGTTAGCATGGTTGGACACTTTAACACCCTTATACTGTATATATACCCTTAATATACCACACTGTTGACTGGTCGACTTCTGGGATGAATAAAGTTTGATTGATTGATTGATTGATTGCATATAAATTACATCATTGTGCTTTGACATCCACAAAGTTGCCCTTCTGCTCTTGAGATCACTAAAGACTGGAACCTGGGGGAGACAGCACACCTCACTCACTATAGTGGCAATAGGGGATGTATTTTTTAATCAAAGCAGCTATAGTGGGCAAGATGTGCTGTCTAACAACGACTTAAGTTTACATGAATGGACTCAGAGCTGTGAGAAAAAGACATCTGTGACATAATGTCTATGGTATTATCCCCGGAGGGAGAGATAATGCGACCTGACAGATCACTGCTAATGTGAAGAGGGAGTTGTGCATGTCAATCTAAAAAACATGGCAGAAGCAGCCACAATAGGAGGGTGATAAGTTAATCAAAGCCGCTACTCACTATCTGTTTCATTTCAAATCCATGAAGGTCCGTGCCAGCAAAGAGGCTTGACACAACGGCACTGGCGAGGGCCCTTAAAGGGAATCTCCATCCATGGAGAAAGTAAATAAATGGGCACATGGTCTCTTTTTTGTTGGTATCCCCCAGCATGTTTTATTCTTTTTCCCAAACTTTCATACTGAGATGTTGCTACTTGGTGTTGCTTTAGCAGAAGGGATCTATTGTGTGGCTGAAAGACGAGGGTCAGTTCAGCGCTCTGTCACAGTTCACCAGGTTTCACAGCTCCATACATGCTGGAAGCTGGAAGAGTTTTATTTGTCCACTGGAGAAAGCACTGTAGTGGATAATGCTGTGTTGCAGCAGACTAGGTTCTAAAACCTTTATAACTTTCTGAAGCACAACCTCTGTCATATATCCCATTTTGTGTTGTAGTTCTGACCTCTGACTATTCAGATCAGTGCTGCAGACCTTGAAATGCATAAATGAGAACACAGAGAAACCATTCAAAGGGGGGCTTACTCAGCAACAAAGCCAGTGTTGGATTGAGAGAGGTGTGTTGGATTGAGTAAGAGATCTTAGATGGCGGTCGCGTGTGTAGACGCAGCGACCTCTCATTCTCCCGATCATGCAGTGTTTTGTTCATTTAAAGAATGTTTGTCTAGACGTTTTTTCTTGTCAGTCTACGTCGGAATACAACTACAGTTGACAGGCTTTATTAGACATCCGGAAAAGCAAGATCTGCGAAGTTTTGAAACCAACAACAAAGACTCTAAAAGAGCTCGGACAGCTCTGTCAGTCTGCTCTCACACTGGAATCACCTGCTACCCCTCCCCCAGAAAAGAGGCATCGGCAGCGGTGTGCGAGGACAACGAAGAGGGACAAGCGTGGAGGTATCCAAACCAGGCTAGAGGCTAGTCCAACTCGGAGCAGCTGGCATGCTACCGAGCGGACAGGAGGGTAGAAGGCCTGTGGCGTGTGTTTACAGCCTTGGTGCGTTGTGCTGGGACGCAACGGTGATATGCAAACACTGTTCTCAACTGACAGAGTTTATGATCATAAAATGTCATCCTTTCAATCTGCCCAGAAAGATGACTGTGAGTCTACTAGCTGCAATCTACATCCCTCCCACTTACAACAGTGATATGAACGTTGCACTTAATGAACTGTACCACGCCATCGGTTTCACTATCCTCGCAGGATATATGGACCATGCTGATCTCAAGACTGCTCTGCTGAAATTTCACCAGCAGGTTAACTTTCTAACAAGGGGAGTTAACGCCTTGGATCTGGTCTACATCACACACAAAGGAGCGTACAAAGCCACCCCCTCCCCAACATTGGCCTATCCGACCACCTAACTGTTCTGCTAATGCCAGCATACAGACAAACAGTGAAAGCCACCAAACCGGTTCTGAAGCAGATTAGAGTGTGGCCATTGGGAGCCTCCTCAGCTCTTCAAGATTGCTTTGACACCACAGACTGGGAGATGTTCAAACAGGCAGCCACTTACACCAACAACACAGCCATTGAGGAGCACAAAAACACTGTGACCTCCTACATAGCCAAGTGCACACCAAGGACATTGTCACTCAGGCAAACCAGAAGCCATGGTTGACAGGGGACGTCCATAGGCTGTTGAGGGCCAGAGACAAGGCCCTCTGAGCTGGAGACAAATCTGGCTTGAGAACAGCAAGAACCAATCTTTCCCAGGGCATCAGAAAAGCAAAACAGGATCACACACACAGAGTAACATCCCCGACAGCAAAAATGCTCAGAGCCTATGGCAAGGCATTCAAGCTATCACAGACTATAAGCCCGCACCAAAGAGCTGTGAGAGTCACACCTCTCTGCTCAACAACCTGAACAGCTTCTTTGCACACTTCAATGCACAAAACAATACTTGCCCACAGAAAACCCCAACACCTCCCCATGATCAGACTCTGTGCCTGTCTGCCACAAACGTATAGAGGACATGCTCTACCATCAAGGCCAGGAAAGCAACACGCCCAGACAACATCCCTAGTAGGGTGCTGAAAGACTGTGTGGAGGAACTGAAGTATATCTTCACTGACATCTTTAACACCTCCTTGTCCCATCATGCTTCAAAGCCGCCACCATTATACTTTTGCCAGAGACATCATCCCCATCCTGCCACAACGACTACCGTCCTGTGGCACTGACACCAATTATCATGAAGAGCTTCGAACAGCTAGTCCAGTCACACATCAAATCCCCCCCCCACACACACACACACACACACACACACACACACCTTGGACCCCTTCCAGTCCTTTGCATGCAGGGCGAAACTCAGTCCTCTGCTCTTCACCCTATTGCACACGACTGCACACCAACTGACAGCACCAATCACCTAATAAAGTTTGCGGATGACACAACTCTTATCACCAAGGGCGACGAGACCTACTATAGAAAAGAGGTGGACCTTCTCACCACGTGGTGTAGGAACAACAATCTCCTGCTAAATGTCAGCAAGACAAAGGAGATGTTAACATCCAGCGAGGCCCCACTGACCACCCACCACTAACCATCGACGGTGCTGCTGTGGAGAGAATGAGTAGCACCAAATTCCTGGGGGTGCACATCAGTGAGGACCTGTCATTGACTACAAACACTACATCACTGGCAAAGAAAGCACAACAGCGCCTCCACTTCCTGCAGAAACTCAAAAGGGCAAGTGCTCCACCACCCACCCTGACGACATTCTGCAGAGGCACCATTGAGAGCATCATTTCCAGCTGTATTACTGTATGGGGCGGGAGCTGCACTGAGTACGACAGAAGAGCCCTGCAGCGCTTAGTGAATATAGCGTGGAAAATCATTGGTGCCCCACTCCCATCCCTCAAAGATTTGTACACCACCCGCCTCACCCGGAAAGATCCAAGCCATCCCACACACAAACTGTTCAGCCTCCTGCCCTCTAGAAAGAGGTACAGGAGCCTCCGCTCCCGCCCCACTAGACTCAATAACAGCTTTCTCCACCAGGCTGTTAGGCTGCTGAACTCCCTCCCCTCTCTACCCTCAGCCCGACCCAGCAGGGCGTCAGGAAGATAAAAATCTGCCCTCCAAGAGACATCCTGAACAGACACATAGAAAATCACCATGCAAAATTGCACATATGGCCCTCCGGCTTCCAATCGTTTCAACTTACTATATTCAAACATCCTTGGCTGCTAATGTTTCACAGACACGTCTTCACAGTAATCTGCTGAAACATCAATTGTTTACATCCATGTTGTATGTATGTATGTATGTATATATATATATAAATATATATATATATTATTTTTTCAAGACCTTTGAGAGAATCATGCCACCATCTGCACTTTTATTATTATTTTATTATTACTATTGTATTGTTTTGTTGTTACAATAGTAGTTAGATCATTTATGTTGTGTTACCATTTGTGCCTTGCCACTTACTTTACTAATTGTGTCTTGTCTTTGTCTTGTCTAGTCTACACATGGAATAGTGAGAAACAAAATCTCGATTTCTTGTATGTCTTGTTTATGTGAAGAATTGACAATAAAGCTGACTGTGATTTTGACTTAGTGATTTGAAGGACAGCTGAGTTTCTCTTTTTGTACAATTAGGTTTTTGTTATTAAGTTATTATCCTTTTGTTGAATTTCTAAAAGTATACTGTTAATGGATTCCAGATGTTAAACATTGTCACACAGCAGAGAGCGTTCTGGTTGTGTGACAGGCGTCAGAGGAGTGCCGGGCTAAAGAAGCAACAGTTAGGCCTACATATCTTGCCCGTTAGCCTGGCAACCAAACATTTTCCTTTCGGTCCTACCTGAACGCTTACATATTTTCAGGTCTGATTCAGACCTCCGACTGAATCTGTGATTGACAGCTGAATGCATAATAACCTGATATTTAAACAACTTTACCTCTCTGCAATTAAAGAGAGAAAAGGGAAATATTAGACATATTTAACATGACTGACTATTAGTGTTGCGAACCTTCATCACGTCACGAAAACTAAACGAGACGAAACAAAAATGCTGGGCATGTGACGATGACTAAGACGAAAAATATAAAATATAAAATATAAATAAAAACAAGAAGAAATGTCTCTTAATTTTCATTGACGAAAACGAGACGAAATAACGTTGTTTCGCAAATCCACAGGCTCAAATTTGCGTACACGATCTCAGACCTGACGTGAGATTTGATCAAAGCTCCCGCTCACGTCCAAATTGATAAATGCCGAAGTTTGCGTGGAAATGTTCGTACGCACGTTTTCTGCCGTATGTTCATCTGATAAATAAGGGGCTAATGTGCACAGTCTTTAGAATCCAGCAAAAACACAGTCAGAGTTAAGATTAATACTATTTGTCTCAGTAAAGGCCAAATTTGAATCAGTAAAGGAGCATGGTAATAATCGGTCCCAAAGGTAAGATACAAGAATGGATAGGACACCATAATAAAGATTTAAAATGTTGACCTGGCACTGTGGATGTGACTCCTTGAGACTAGCTGTAAGTTGTATTACAGTCTGTGACTGAGAGGGAAAGAGCCCATGTTGTTCTGGTGAGCTGTGGTACCCTGCCTAGATGTAGTGAGTGGCATCACTTCTGAGATTTGAACACACAGAAACATCATCTCCATTCAGATCTTGGATGAATCTAAATTCTCACTGGCAGGGGCTATGTCATGGTTTATTGTCAAAGGCTTAGGAATACGTAATTAAACTGAAATTGTACAAAACAGCCAAACCTCCTGTAGGGTACCGCCTCTGGTGACTTGCATTCATCGGAGATTATTCTGTCCCTCTGTGAAACACACAGAGCAACGCAGACCAGAATACACACATACATTTTATGTGTGTCTGTATACATTAGTGCGGTCTGCCTCTTCAAGCCTTTCAGGAGGTTCCTTCTGGCAAGTGGACAAGCCACTTTTTCCATGCTGTATTTCGGTTGAAAAGGGGACACACACAGTCAGAGCAAAGCACATTCTGTGTGTGTTTGGGTGATGGAAACTGGAGTGGGGAAGTAAGAGAGAGAGTAAGATCACAGCCACACACCCAGTCCTCATGGTGACAGCTTTGCATATTAATCTGTGCGAGGAGATTAATGAGCATTTGATGCCAAATAACAATTTCTCCCTAAGATGATTATTATCATTATTCAGTCCTCTCAGATTGCTGTTAGGGATAATAAAATAATGACTTTAATGCTTAAGACTGATTTCATTCCGTTCACACGAATGATTCAGGTGAAATGCTTTGCAGACGTTCCTTAAACCCCAAAGGAATAAACTATATATGTCTGTGTGTGCTCTCATACTCATTTTCAGCTTCTAAAACTATAGTGAAGTTTTAGCTGTAAATTCACATCAGTTGAATGAAAACATGACTGTAAATGAGTTGATTTGATTTTGAATTAAAAGAAGCATTGAAGAACAGATGTTTTTATTGATAGTTAATACACAGCTGAATGTTTAATAAGAGTTTATATATAAATAGTTATTGTAAAACACATGGACTCCAGAAAATGAAGTAAAATACAAAAGAGCCTTGATAAATAAAGTTACTGGATACCTTACTAAGCGGTTCTCCAGAGGTTAATTTATAAACAGGTGAATAAAACTATAATTTAAGAAGCTGTAGGTCAACAGCGAGTGGCCACCATGAAAAGGTGGGTGAACAGGCAAAGTAGCTTACGTAAATAACAGGAAACTCAAACAATCTGACAAACTGCCGAAGTAAAAGCTGAGGACCGGGAGACTCGTAAGCCAATAAGGAGCAGCTGGTAAGGCAGTTACTGTAACAGGTCAGGAGACTGATACGATGATTGGGAACAGGTGTGCAGAGCAGCATGGCACCTGATGGACAGCTAAGAAAGGCCAACTACACAAACGTGGGAAAGGAGTAGAGTTTTTGAGCATTTCATATTATATGTATTGTACATGCAACGAAAATATCTTTAGTCAGACAAATGTCAGTTTGAAATAAAAATGACCAAAACTGCCATGTTAAGAATGTCATATTTTCACTAGAGTCTTCTGACAGGTGGAGTTCAGCAATGTGCTTTCACATGCACAAGTTGCATTGGAGTATTCATTTGATTGTTGAGGGTTTATGTCACTCTGAGAAATCATCTGAGGCCCTGTTTAGACGAAGATGATCTAGAAAGGAAAAGCAAAAGTGGCTTTGCATTCTCAGTTTTTATTCTGCATTTAGGTTACCCGTACTCTGCACATGGATGTTATGTAAACACGTACACACGAGATGTGCCATTTGTTTAGTCGTTGTCGTGTAAACAGGGCCCAAATCTTCTATCTCTGTATCTCTCACATTAAGTCATTCAGTTGGATAATTACAACAAGCAGAAAGGTGGAAACAGAAAAAAAACCTCAACTGGCCTTCCCCATACTTCATAAATATTTATGATGGCATTTTAATAATGGGATTTTGTAACAGCAAAATATAATTTGGAAGAAGGGTTATTAGAGAGTGGAGGGGTGAATAAGGTCAACAAGCAGAGGAGGAAGGATCTGTCAGAGTTACAGTTGAATATCCAGCTGCTGATTCATGAGACACAGTTTGGGTGTGAAGATGAATGACATGTTTTTTTTCTATCATTTTTCTCATCATGGGGACACATTTTGAAGAAAAATCCACCCCATCTGATTTGTTCTTGACAGTCTGATGTGTTCTTAAAGTACCTGTCCACTTGTTTTCTGTTTTTTGGAAAAGAAACAAGTAAATACATTCAAGAATTGTACTTTCGTATGAGCTGATGCCCGTGGCACGCAGAATAAAACCAAATCGATTTCCACAGAGATGGTTCAAAGTCAAGGGAATTGGACTTTTAAATACATTTATTATATCTTCCCATTCTTGAGAAAAGATGTCCCTCTGTTTGTGTTTGGTGATACCAATGCTTCTCTTCTCATGACAGCAGTATTGGGACACTTTGAGAAGATGCATTCCAACAATCTCTTCATCTGCACAGGATAAATCTACTGTATTTATGTATACAGAACGGGTCAGGATCACATGTTGGAGTGCAGTCGGTTTTATGTGCAGACTTTCCATTCAGATTCTGTTTCATCTCCCTCTCTAACGCAGCCACCCCAGGGCTCTGCAGGATTACATGTGTTTAGAGCTGCTCAGTGAGCTTTTACACTTCAGTTTTACTGGGAAGGAAGAGGTCTCTAGACTTCATGACATATCAATATTTAGACACAAGGAATTAACTATGTAATATGTGACTCACTCTGTGATTAAGTTTACCATCAGGAAGCTAACTCGCTCCCAAAGCCTTAATTGAAAGAAATGATCATAGATTTGAGTAATTTAGTCTGTTCCTTGCCATATAATTATAACATTTTTCCCAGGATTTCTTTCATTGTGTGATTGTAATGCTCGTTTATATCCCTCGGAGGTCTCAGGCTGCCATTTGTTTCGCTGTTTTGCAAGCTTGGCACATTTTGTAAATATACATAATTCATGTATTAAAGAAAATGCTCTGGATGAATTTCTTATCTTGGGGAAAGCATGGATACTAATTTCAGTGATTTAAATAATTATAATTACTGAGGCCACTGGATAATACTGGATATACTGATGCAGCCATCCATTGAGAACAGTAAAAATTCCCATCACCAGTCATTCTGCGAGTGTTTGATTCTCATGTATTGTATTGCTTTGCAACTTTTAACTGAGTTTTGTTATACAAGGAAGTCTCAGTGAAGCAGTTTAATTTTACTTTCAACTGCGGATTTACTGCAGAGTGGGTAAAAAGTGTGTGTGTGTGTGTGTGTGTGTGTGTGTGTGTGTGTGTGTGTGTGTGTGTGTGTGTGTGTGTGTGTGTGTGTGTGTGTGTGTGTGTGTGTGTGTGTGTGTGTGTGTGTGTGTGTGTGTGTGTGTGTGTGTGTGTGTGTGTGTGTGTGTGTGTGTGTGTGTGTGTGTGTGTGTGTGTGTGTGTGTGTGTGTGTGTGTGTGTGTGTGTGTGTGTGTGTGTGTGTGTGTGTGTGTGTCCTGCCTTGGGGCAGAGGGAGTGAGTGATGATTGATTGGCATTTAAATGAGAATAGTGGGATTTTCTCTGGACTGTGGGTTTCAGTGATTAGATGTCTGCAACAACAACATATTAAAGAAAAACAGCCATTAGTGTAATGGTTCAATAATTATGAAACTGCTCTCAGGAACAGGATTCTGTTACATTACAAACACGGTCAGACTTTGATATTTAATCACATATCCAGTAAAATAAGTGTCTTGAAGCCATTCCCTATTTAACACCAGAACATTTAAATGCCCATACAATATTCAAGCCTGCCAAACCAAGCAGCATTTATTAGTATGCATTGAACTGCGGAACTAACATCAGTGGAACCACATGTCTCTTAAATAGACAGATATGATTCAAGCAATTCTTACCTTTCAGCACTTAGTAGAAATTTGAACATGAACAACTCCACCTCCCTCCATAGTCCCACCCTCTTCCCCCTGCCTGACCTCTGCCATGTGTGTAGACATGTTGCATATGAATCAGAATGGAGTTGAATACTAGATGAGTGTTTAAATCTAAGGTCTGTGACACCCCACTTTGATGCGGAGAAAAGAGGGGGAGGCAAAGACATGGAGACAAGTATTTAAGGGTAAATAAAATTTAAAAATGCATTCACTCCACCTTCAGTCATATAGATACATCCCTACTGTTCTCTATCGCTGTATCCCACACAAAGAGGTGGGGTAGCTTAAGATAGATTTCTAAATCGACACACACCACTGGGACACATACCAAGCCATTTGTCCAGTCTCTCTGGTGGAGATTTAGCTATCAGCCAATATATCATCAGAGCTAGCAGAGACCGCTGATAATAGGCTTGGTTGAGGGACAGGACTGAAGAGGAGGAGAAATAACTGGGGAGAAAATAGTGAAGTTGGTTTGTCTGTCAGTGGTGAGGAAGGGAGAATTGTCTGAAAAAGTGGTGAACAGGTCGTGTGTCACACTGTATATGTCTTTATTAGCCTCCGTCATCCACTGGTGCTGTCCTATCATCCCAGATGGATGCTGTTGAAAAGCTTGATGTTGTCTGCATCACTCTCACTGGCTTTAGCAAACTGAGACATACAGACACAGCCAAACAGTCTCAAACACCTAAACACACACACACACACACACACACACACTTGTTCACGTTCATTCTCTCCAAACTCACAATTAGTCCGAAGTGTGTTTATGGAGAACTTGAATCCACTTTTAACGCTGTGTAATCTCAGTCCTCTGTCACTGTTCAGACAATGAAATCAGCCATTAAATTCTGATCAGATACTCTTTATGGGATGACCACAGATCAGTGATGAGATAATTGCTTCCTTGATGAAACCAGGGGATTGCTAAATCGAATGCTAGAGATAATTACAGAGTTACAATATTGTCTACCCCCCTGTGGCAAATGGCTTTGCCTGTGCTCAAAATATCGTAACCTTTGTTTAATCTTAAACAGGCTGTGCCATCAACTGGACTTTATGGGTACAGTGGGTGAAGCCTGATGAATGACACCCTGCGCAACATAACCTCGATCCAACCACACTGGCCCTGTATGGCTAAAGGTCAGACACAGTATATAGCCAGAATAGCCAAACGGCAGTCTGTTGTACTCAAAGGCTAATCCCTGCCAGAACCCTGCAGGTATATCCAAAAATCCATCCTAAAAACCATAATAAATCATCTTAATATTGTCCACTTTAATCTTTATCTAACTTTTTCTTGCCTAACTTGCAGTCAGTCTTGTGTGGGCTCCGTGATCAGTTCTCCTCCGTTCTTTATCACAGTATCTGAACACAGCTCAAGGCCTGATGAATATCTCATTTATTTTGCGCCTCATTTGCTTTGTACTGGATTGTGAAGCTACAGTGCTATAATGGAGAGCAAATTAGAGAGATTCATTTAGAAACATGTTCACTTTCTTCAAACACCGTTCACACAAGCTCTGAAAAATTGCAAAGTACTCATAGTCCTATTCTAGTCCAATGATAATGACGCATATCACTGGATCAACAGTTCTCAGAGTGCAATATGCTTCACTTTCTGGAATTCAAAATATGTTTGTATCTTTTATCCGTGATTTGTTCTGTTGTTTTTGCTTTTAATTTGTGCAGTCAAGTGAGTGTCTTTATGCCTTATATGTTTAATTACAAACTTCAGCTTCAGTTTGTAAGACAAACCTATCCAGTCGCTGTAAAAGCTCATTGGCTTAACCTTTGTTCATTACACTGTCACACAGAGAAAATAGCTTTTAATCAACTCCAGTCAGACGATATTTTTTTCTTTTATGTTCTGCAATTATAAGTCATAAAGTGACAGAAGCTTCTGCTAATGTCCTTGCTATGGCCTCTGTCACATAATCTAATCACAGCTTAATTGTCCTCTTGAAGTGATTGTCCTCATAAGAATGAGTTAATATGATTATAATGCTGGGGGCCAATAGGACATGGATTGGGTTTTGTTTGGTTTTGCTTCTCAAATCTAATTATGCTTCTTCCCCTCTGCTCTCATGTTGTTTTGACTTCCACAGTGAAGCTATGATTTTCAAACCAAATCAAATCAATCTTTATTTATATGGCACTTTTCATACTTTGACAGTAGCACAAAGTGCCTTACAGAAAATAAAAGCAAAACATGAACAACAAAGAAACACCATGGAAACGAAAATCCCCCCACCCCCAAAAATACATACACAGAGATAAACAAGGACATACAGACTCACACACACACACATATCCATACACACACCCACACACATACACAGACATGGCTAGGCACAGAGATCTGAGGTGAAGATTAATCTACCTTTGGGGGCTACACACACCCAGAGTAATCATGGTCCATGGCTGCAGGGGGCGCCGCCACAGGAACCACCCCAGTCCAGGCAGACAGGATGCTTCACACCAGGGTGTAGACCTCTCAACCCACCCGGGCCAGGGCCGTCCATGGTACAGCACCCGCATCAGTGGGCCAAAGACAACTCCCGGTGTGGTCGGCTCCCTGGAGGAAACACTGGAAAACCGAGGGGCTAAAACAGTAAAATAAGATAAAAAAGAATAGAAGCTAAAAACTATGAGGGAATAAAAACAGTCAAAACTTTAAAATAAGATAAAAGGAATAGAAGCTAAAAATAATAAAAAATATAAGAAGCATAAAAGAAATTGGAAAGAATCAAACATGTCACTCAAAAGCCAGATTAAAAAGGTGGGTTTTGAGCCTCTTTTTAAAAACATCAACATTCTCTGCGGCCCTGAGGTTCTCCGACAGGCTGTTCCACAATCTGGGCCATAATAACTGAATGCTGCCTCCCCATGTGTTTTGGTTCTTACTTGTGGTATGGTTAAAAGGCCAGCACCGGAGGACCCCAGGGTCCGCGAGGGTTGATAGAGTAAAAGTATTGCAGATAAATAAGAAGGCCCGAGACCGTTAAGACATTTAAAAACTAGTAAAATGACCTTAAAATTGATCCTGAAGCGCACAGGGAGCCAATGCAGCGATTTCAAAACTGGTGTAATGTGCACTCGCATATTAAAAATATAAAATACAATATACAGTACATCTAGTCAGCATATGAGTAACTTCTGACATGCAGCTCTGATGGAGCTTCCGTGTTTTTAAGTTGTTTCCTTCACTTCCTGCGGCTGCTCGCCCTGATGATGATGCATCTCATCTCCCAACAATAACAGGCATCCACATGTCACAGCTGTTTGCAACTCAACTTTCTGTGCCATCACTTTCTGTAAATTTTGTTTATTTTTTAGTTAATGATCTTAAACTAAACTAAAATAAGTTATTTAAATTTTCTTACCAAAATACTGGTATCCAATTTGTCAGCAGTGCATCTTGATTGTTGCTCAATGAAAAAATCTAACCTAAAATTTGAAATCATTCATGTGTGATTCAACTAAAGTGTTTCTTCCAGTGACACATTCTTTAGTAGAGCAGTTGTACCTCTGGAGATGTGAAGTTCTGTCACTGAATAACAAGATGTTCTTGCTCCATTGATCCCAAGCTGTTTAGTTCTACTGTCAGACATGGTTGTGTGCAGCTTTGGCTGCAGTAATCCCTGTGTTTACAAAGTCATTTTCATGTTGAGAGCTTTACTCTGTGCAAGCTCACTGAGCTGTTGACTTCAGCATTCAATTACTCTACACTGTTTTGTAATTGAATAAGAACACACACAGCTTTATTAAATGCCCACTGCACTTAAGCATACCTGCTACCTTAATAACACAATTAACAATGACCTGAGGGACTCTGCTGTCGCTGCTGGACTTCTCAGTTGACATATTTACATTATTCAGTTTTGTACAACAGCAAAGTAGACATGCTCGTGTTCTGGCAAGAAACATTTATAGGATCCATCTGGAGTACAAAGTCTGTATCAACATCACTGAGATCGGTTTTGTAGTAGAACACATGCACGTCATTCAACTTTTCTCATTTACAACCTGCTTCTATCTGAAGGGTAGCAGTATTTGTGATATATGACCAACTGTTGCTCCTCAGTACAGTGAGTCCAATGGATGTTTCTCATATATATCAACATATTAAACACTTGAACAATCTTAAACACTTTTCACGAACCCATAAAATGGATGAGATTGTTTTCTTTATAGTCGAAGTGTGACTTTCATGTGTTCACATTATTTACTGCTATCATATCAGAATTAATTCATATATCAGTCAGAATGTATGAAGGTTAATGAGCCACGAAAGAATGCTCCCTTCCAGGCTGTTATACCAGAACTGTCACAGTGAATCACAAATCTTAATGGAAAATTGAAGTGAAGATCTCAGACAGTTGTGCTTTCGTTTTGCTTCTGATTTACATAGTCATACATACAGAGTTATACATTTGCGTCAAATGGACTTTTTTTTGTCGCAGAATTGTTTTCTCTTTGTGAAATGAGAGCGTGCGCAGAATTTTGCTTTGGTTATAATGCGGTTCGGGGTAAAGGGTTGAAAGCATTTTGATTTAAAGCATATTTCTGAAGCCACATGTTTGATTTTGTTGGACTAAGATGTACTCATTTTATTTAATTTCCCTTCCCTCCTTTTGTTCCATCTGCTAGTGCTTTATTCTTTCCCTTCTCTCATATTCAGTAAACACTGGAACATCTAAGTGATCAATCAGAGAGATCCGGACGTCTAAGAGCAGTGTGAAATCTCTTCGTGTGTGTGTGTGTGTGTGTGTGTGTGTGTGTGTGTGTGTGTGTGTGTGTGTGTGTGTGTGTGTGTGTGTGTGTGTGTGTGTGTGTGTGTGTGTGTGTGTGTGTGTGTGTGTGTGTGTGTGTGTGTGTGTGTGTGTGTGTGTGTGTGTGTGTGTGTGTGTGTGTGTGTGTGTGTGTGTGTGTGTGTGTGTGTGTGTGTGTGTGTGTGTGTGTGTGTGTGTGTGTGTGTGTGTGTGTGTGTCCTGCCTTGGGGCTTCAGTCACAATGATCTACTGCGCTTGGTTGTAGGACACGTTGATATAAAACATGTGCCTTATTTATGGCATGATTGCTTGCTTGATCATCAATGATGCTGTGTAGATTTACAGAACTTGTATATTATCAGGAGCTGCTGATATACTACAGAAATTAAACTCACTGTGAAAAACGTACGAAGAAGGCTGACAAATGATCTGCCTTAACTTTACTAGTATATATTATTTGTAACTCTTTTTAGTATTTAAAAGTTATAAGTATATTATATATATGTTTAGAGTCCTATTCAGCTCAGTGAATGGATCAGTGTTGTGACATTTATTCAGGACGTTGGCTGGTGATTCAGACCGCTGCTTTAATACTGCTCCTGATAAGTGAATGTGAGGCAGTGCTCTTAATACATATGGATGCGTTATCTTAATGTTTGTACACACCACAGCTGAACCACATACTGCAGAAGTTTTCTTTTCCTTCCCATTGTGTCTTTTCCCCTTAAAATATATGCATTACATCCATTTACAAAATGTGACTCATGGTCAGGTATTACTGTTAAGTCACATCCCTCCCGCTCCAGATAAGGTTATTATTCTGAGCACTGAGACACATTACATTTATGTCTTGGGTTTCTGCAGACATGCAGCAGCAGATCTGTGGAATGTGATTTGACTCAGCTGCAGGAGGTAAGGCAAATAAGAACCAATAAAAAGCTCTGACTCTGACTGATTCTCACGTCTCACAGAGAGGTTGGGCTACGCTGCAGTCTTGCTATAGCTACTATCATCTGCTCACTTAGAAGCTCATTGTTTGCCTCCTTTTTGAGTGATGATGAAAAGATGAAGATAGTCATTTACTCTGTTGTTGTTGTTGAGCTGAGATTTAAGTTATGCAAGCTTTGCTTTGTCACAAGATAATAGAGGATTATTTTCTTTATGAAGTCGAATACATTGCATCTTCAGACACAGATGGACAAAGTAGGTGCTTATGAGAGGGCTACAATCACATAGCTCAAATAAAAGATTGCTCAAAAAGATGGAATCATTTCAACAATCAAAAATAATTAAAAACTATTTAATGAGAAATGTCCAATGCAGTGCAAATAGACCTTAATTTGTTTTATAACCTTTGTATTTTTATGTGCAGTATAGAATAACCAATATAATTTAGTTTTAAGGCTTGAAAGAAATTGAAATTGATTTGCACTTATGCACTTTTAAACAAATGGAAATGTTTTCCACTATGAGCTCTATAAATATCTCATTCTAAGGGAGTGATGTTTTGCAGAATGCCATCTGACCGTAGAAAAACTTAGCAGAGACAGTGTCTGCAGCAGAAAGCTGAACTCCAACTGTTGTCTTTATTTCTTTCCAGCAGCACAGCCTCACTTTATTGCCTCTGCATTACTGAGGGAGCTTGTTCATCAGTATTAACATACTGAAACATACACTGACCAATGTTATAAAAAGATGCATGACTGTGACAGTGGGCTCAGTGATTTGACCACTTCTATTACCATCATCACACAAAGTACCTTTTCCAACCACTGTTTTATAATAATTACAATTCTGTGTTTAATTTTCCAGTGGAGCTATTCCACTGTTGTACCTGAACATTTCCATAATGCCAGCTTTTATTCAAACCTCCTACGGAATCATCTTGACTCTGATTGATAGCTGAATGAATAATAACTTGATCTTTGAAACAGGATGGGAGCACAGCTCTACCTCTAGTCTCTGCTAGAGTTTCATACAGGGAGGAAAGATGAAATGATTGACAACTCCCAGTGATTCAACATCTCCTCCAGCTGCATCAGGAGAAGGAGCTCAGAGGGCAGGATGATGTGGCTGCAGAGCAGACTGACAGAACAGAAATCAGAAACTGCAGAGACATGAGGAAATGTGACAAATAGTTCCAGAACAGAAAGAAACAGTAAGGAGATCTTTAAAGAACATGTTTTCTCTCCTTCATTTTGCTCCTATCATGAAGGCACTGTTAAAATTCATGGGAGGCATGGTGGTGTTGTGGTTAGCCGTCGCCTCACAGCAAGAGGGTTGCTAGTTCGAATTCCTCCCACAGTCCAAAGACATGTACGTGTAAGGTTAATTGATTACTCTAAATTGCCCGTTGGTGTGAATGGTTGTCTGTTTCTGTTTGTCTCTATGTGCCCTGTCTCTATGTGCCCTGGCGTCCTGTTCAGAGTGTGCCCCGCCTCACGCCCAATGTCAGCTAGGATCGGCTCCAGTCCTCGTGACCCCGATAGGGACAAGCGGTTGAAGATGAATGGATGAATGGATGAATGAATGAATGAATGAATGAATGAATGAATGAATGTTAAAATTCAGTCCGACACTCACGTGCCCTATACTGCTTACATACTACATATAAGAATATACATTTCCCCAGTATTAACAGCCATCAATTGTGTTCATTACATATAAAGTTGAAATCCCACGGTTTTGAATATATCATCTGGAGCTGTTTTACCTATCAAATGTGAATTCATGTTTTGAAGTCATTAAAATTAATTTTTGAACCTTTGGAACAGACCGCTATCATATTGTAAGTCATTTAACTATCTTTCACTATCAGTGCATGTTTTATTTGTTCGCATATGTGATTCTTATGTTGCTTGTTTTGACAAAAATGGAAGATTGCAGTAGGATGGATAAAAGTTTTTGATGTGCTATTTATATTTAGTTTTAGTTTATGGATGCATTTG
Source organism: Echiichthys vipera (assembly GCF_963691815.1). NCBI lineage: Eukaryota > Metazoa > Chordata > Actinopteri > Perciformes > Trachinidae > Echiichthys > Echiichthys vipera. Next base: position 7,797,486 of record NC_139830.1, on the reverse strand, counting down.
GACAGTTACTGCAGCTGTAATTCCTTGGCTTTAGTATAAATCCCAAATCTGCTCTGTTGTCATGAGCTGTTGGGCATAGTCTAGTCAATGGAAGTAAATAAATAAATAAACACCACAGTGCTGATATCATTACATTGTTGATTTGTTTGTTATTTTCCTTTCTGAAAAGGGACGATCAAAGCAGAGCAAGTCATTTAGGGAGAGCCAGTAGAGATGTGTAAAATGTGTTTTGGCTCATAAACATAGATTATCTTTAAATAATAAAGACAATTATTAACACTGCAGTATCTCTGTCTGCTTCAGATCCAGCAGTAGACAGAGATACTGCAGTGTGAAATGCTGTTTCCATCTCTTCAGGTCTGATGGAGCTTCATGAACAGCAACTCCACAGCTGGCTTTAATATGAGCCTGATGGAAATAACCACAATCAGCCTGAAGTGTAGAGAGAATATACATGTCATACTGTGAACAGCTATTATACCAGGAGTTAATTACTGTATTTGTGTGCATCATGTTGACGAAATGGTGTATTAGCTGCATATTGTTTCTCTCAGGGAAATATTAAACTCAGCTTTATGTCACTCATCATTATTCTGCATGTGATTAATTGCAAGGGGAGGTTATTATAGCATCTGCTGTCCTCAATAGCATACATTATATACAACTGCTGCCCCTTGTTATTAGATGAAATACACAAATGGACAAAGTTAAATTCATAATGGGCTAATAATACATAATTATCACGGAGTGTGTGAGAGGTGGATATTTGTTTGCTGTTGACATCTGTTTAGTTTCCAAGGCTGATCATCCTGCTGAAACCTTCTCGTTTGCTCTAGTTCTGACCTTCAGCTAGAGAGTTCAGGAGAAACATTGACTTTATGGCTTTGTCAGGGGGAGGGGGGGAGACAAAGTCAAAAAGCCACAGCTTCTCTCTAAATGCAAATTACCAGTTAAAATGGAAAGTTCAGAAATGTGAATAGCATCAGCAATTTCATCGAGACTAGTTGGATTTTCTGACAGAGATGTATAAAGTTTAACTGGGCGTCACTGCAGATCCTTGATGAGGAACACATATTAAAGTCAATCTGTCATCATATTTTGAATTTAAAAAGCCATTGCATTTCTAGCACTGAATATGTATGCATATTAATTACATTTTTGAATGGTTTGCCTCTGAATTGATCTCTTAAAAATGTTCAACAACTTATTTTCACCTTTAATTTTCAATGTTCACAAATTCAGGATCAAAGATTAACAGAATGCAATATACCAAATTCAGGTGCAAAATACAATGATTAAAATTCAACATTAAAAAATCTAAATGACAAATTTAGCTGCAAAATTAAATGTACAAAAATTCAGTGTTAATATCTGGGAACCCAAGGGAAATAAATCGTTTCTAAATTCTAGATTGGGTGTATGTGGTTGAGCAAGGAGAGCTCTGACAAGAGTGGCTGGCTAGTTGGCTAGCTATTTTGCTCATTCCACCGCATACTATGGATATCTAAATGTAATAATATATGATTCCAGCATGCTTTTGTGCTACACTGGTTAGTTTCTGGTTCAAATTGAAGTTTAGAGTCAGAGTTGGTCATACTGATCTCCGGCTCATGCAGCTGTGATACTGTAGCAGCTGGTAAAAGTTCCAATATGCATATTCCATCTAAAACTAACATTTAGAGAGTTTTGACATTTGGCCGGCTTAGCCTCGTTAAAAACAGAATCATCTTCCTGGGAAAAACATCACATCTCCCTTTGTAGTAGTTCAGCAAAAAAAGAAGAAGAAGCTCTCTTGTCTCTTTCTCACCACAGAACAAACAAGCCGCCCCCTCAGCTGGATAAAGGTGTGTAAGCCTTCTGAATAACCTCCCCACCGCAGCAGGAATATATTTCTCTGTGGGAGGTTTCCAGAGCAAACCGCATCTAAGAGTGAAAAGAGACAGACAGAGAGAGACAGAGTGAGAGATGTGTGACTGCAGGAAAATGTGTCTTGTGAGATCAGACCTTTAGGGAATATGATAAATGGGATCAACAGCAGTGTCCTGATGTTGTTCTGCCTCCGTGACAGTGAGTCAACAGCTGCTTGTCTTCTTAAGTCTTTTATCAGCCTGACTGCCCTTCACATATCCACTCATGTACATACACAAAGAGACACACACAAACACACATACAACTGCACAAGTAGAAATCAGAGCTCCTCACACTGTCCCTAAGAGTGAGTCTAGACTCCCTGCAGAGGGTTTACCCAGAGCTCATGACCATACATGGAAAGCAGTGGACTCAAGAATGGAGGCTTATGAAATTCCCACTCCAGACATGTGTTAAAGTATTTAAATACTAATCTGACATGATACATGTTTTGTTTAACTTGGATTTCCCACATAGAAAGTGTACAGACATCTCCTCATTCAGGAGAGGAATGTGAAAACACCTCTCTAGTGACACATTTGCTAAGATACAAGATATGTCAGAGATATTAGCAGACAGAAACAAAATAAAAAAACACAAGGTAGAGGTTATAGTCTGAGGTTTCCCCTCTAATCTAAAGCATATTCGGCTGACCCACTCACTGCAGTCTCATTGCTATTTTAATACTTACAATGAAAAATTAATTCAGTGTTCACAGGACTGCTGCAGAATGTATGTATGTCTGATCATGCTAGAGTCAAATACATAGACGATAAAATGGTATTCTTCCATTGTCTATCTCCACAGACTTTTCTTAGACATAACAACCCATAAACCAATGTCAGAAATGAAGATAATCTGTTGTTATTCACCCTAAAATGACAGACAACTCAGTCTAACCTAATTTTCTCGAAGCAGCGAGGTGGAGCTACAAAGCTCGACACTCAGCAGACTATGGAAGTGACCTGAATGTGAGTTGAGTGTTAGTGTACGAAATAAAGTGAAAGTATTGATGCTCCAGCCCTGATCCTGGATCAGTCAATAGATTGTGTATCCACAGTACATACATGATACACATGCTCTGACATCTGTGAGTTATCAATCAGTCCAGATATATTTTCTCTTATGTTTTATATCCCAATGCTCTGGCTCTACATCACACATTTGGCAGTTTCTGTATCCATTTCATATTAGAGCAAATGAAGGCATGGGGATGTTTGAAAGCTCCCATGAGCGCTGTTTATATCTCTAACTGCTGATGGAGCTCTGACTATATTGAATGAGGCGATATCTCTCCTCTTCTGCAGAGTAGTGGTAGGGGTGTGTGAGAGGGGTGTGCAGGTGTGTGATAAGCACTGCAGAGTTTTGACACTCGGGAAGCTGTTTATCTGAGAAATGAGCAGTCTGTTAAATTAACTTTTTGTCATGAAAAAAAATGTAGACTCTTGTGCTGTGCTGAATTGAGAGAGTTGTACCCAAGGCCACAGTTGGGTCAGTGACCAACATAACACCATTAAAGGCATGACTTGTCTTATTCAGATCCAGATTCAACAGTTGTATAAATGAGACGCCTTCAAAGACACAAGTGGTTAGACTAAACACAATACACACATACAAAGTGTCCCAGAAACAGGAGATACATACAAAACACACCAACATATGATTGTGTGATCATTGCCTCTCATCTGGTCAGAATGTCTGACCTTAGAGATGTGTTGAATGTCTCCTGGGATTACTGCAATGTGACTCAGGTAAGATTGTGATTCGACTCCGCTAATAGCGTTACATACGTAGATGGGTAAGGAAAGACTATTCTTGGTTATATCTAATCTTTCATGTCCAGCATGAGTTTAAGTACTCCTTCAGGAAGACCTGCAGAGTTACAGTAGGATGACACCACCCGACGCAACACTGCGGTTGACTTGCACCGATTAATCCTATTTTTCCCCGATGGAGTGTCAGTAAATGTTTCAGCGAAAGTCATAAAGTCTACAGTTATGAGTTTAATTGTGAAAGTACATGTTATCTTTCTCATTAAGATAGTGCAGATACAATGTTTTGTCTTCTTTCCTTCAGGCAGAAGTACATTTCAAAGCATTTCAAATGTGTTAATGATTGCACATTATACACACTGAACTTGAGGCAAAACTAGGCCAATGTTCTAATCTTTCCATACTGTAAAAGCAGAGAACACTATAACACACCCTCTTGTCTCTGAATGAACAGCTGCTGTAGAAGTAAAAAGTGAAGAGAAGAGACAGAAAATAATAATTACATTTAAAAAAAAATGTCACAAATGAATCTCTGTTCTCAAAATCAAAGTTCTTGAACAAAAACTGTTGCAGCCTCATAACTTTTCTCATAACTTGGCTCAAAGGTGTCTAGTTATATTATAATGCAAGTCAATCAGAATAAACATCTCAGTGGCCATGATGCAATTGATTATATTAATTAATGGTAAAGTTAAATTAATTTTTTACGTCATTAAACATGTAACATAAATAAGCATAACTTCATCAACATAACATTTTTCCTAAATATTTGGAGTTTTTGGCATAGAAATACTAAATTTTTGTTTTTTGCCTCATTTGATTAAATATTTCAGATAATTGTGTTTTTACACACAAAAACCAACAAGCTTGAAAAAAATACAGTTAAGCTGCAGTCGGCAAGTCTGGCAGATCGAGTTGAGTCACTCAATTTTAACACAGAGCTCCTCCGCTCTCTCCAATGGAGTGCTCGTAAGGGCGCGTGCACCAGATTCCTGTGAACGCGCCTGTGTCTTCTCTCATCAATAAATGGCATGGAGTACACGCCACATGGAGATAGGCTGGCTAACTTACTCATAGATAGCAACTGCTAACATAATTTAGTGTATGCCTAGCTTGAGGCGTCTGCCTTTGATATGGTAACATGCATAAGCTGGGAGGAGGGGATCTGTGGGGTGTACACGTACTGTGCCTGAGGGTCAGCTCTCACACAGCCCTGCTTTGGGTGGACACGATGATACGGGTGGATTTTTGCAAAACAAACAACAGGCTCTATGTGCAAGTAGAGACTCTAAAACTGGATGATTTATGTCGTCCTATCGGAACATAGTGTCGGCTTCAGTGAATAAGATCTAGTTTTATTGGAATTTTTGAGTGTGTGCGCGTGCATGTGCATGTGTCTGTGTCCAGAAACAAAGGCCCTAGATAGTATTTCATATTTGGATATTACTGGCTCAATGACCCATGAGAGTGAAGACATAGAGGGGGAATTGTCTCTAACAATGTATTGTGATAAATGGTGCCATAGTTTTGCTCTTCTCTGATTATCCTCTCTGCTGAAGATATAACTGGGAGCACAGTATTCTCCTGTGGGTGTAAACTGAGCTGAGCCAGTGTTAATGCTTTAAAGCACCACAGACTCTGCAGGGTAAACTAGCAGGCAGAGGGCTGGTGAGGTGGAAGCAAAGTGTAACAGAAGCCAGTGTAGGAGGAATTGTAACAGGTCATTTGATTAGAGCGCCTTGTTATGAGAATATATTTAGTTTGATGTGTGCAGTTATCAGTGGGTAGACTGTCAACATATCACACTTGTGTCCTGCCTGAACTAACTCTCATGTTTTCAGCTGGAAATATTTGTCAAGTGAAACCACTTTGGAAACAGAGCAGTAATACCCACTGCATCCTACTCGATGCTCTCACAGACTTCAGTATTTATAGACATTTAGAACAGTGTGTCTGGCTTATATATTCAACAGTCCTTTTCCAACAGTCTCTGTCCATTTTCACATTCAGTCACTCTTAATTTGCCGACATTTTAGTGTTATACCTCACCTTAGACAAGCATGTCAAATCAATAGTTCAAACTGGCTTTCATAAACTCAGAAATATCTAAAAAATAAGAAAATTTCTCTCCACCAAATACCGTTTGTGGTCTCCCAGTGGTTTATATCATATTAATATAAATGTAAATAGTATAAATAGTAAATGTCCATATGATATCTGTTTCTACAGTAGAAATGTTTATTTGTGACTGTGCCGTCTTTTTCTGTGAATCTGGAAAATGAGATGTTTGCTGTCCATGCTGAGCTGCTTGTGGGTGTGAATAGTTGTACATCTTCTCCTCTGAACCTTATTTGCCTCTCATGTTTGGTTAGTTCCAAACTGTCTTTTGTCCTCCACGACTGCAGAGTCACCAGTGGCGTTTGTAGTTGGACTCTTACCTCTCTCTCTTTTAACTGCTCCCACATTCTCGTTTACTTGTCTTCAGAACAAAGTCATTCAGTCACCGTTTTTCTGTAAAAGAAGTGTTGTGCAATGTGTGTACTTTTCTCTCATCTTGCACTGCATAGCAGATGTGATTTAACAGTGTTTAACTTCAGAGCTTGACTTTCAGTTCCAGCTTCACACACTCTTATACTGATCTCTACTCATTCAACATAATAATAGACACGCAATACTCTGTAACCCTGACAATCAAACAGTCTCTACAAGGTCTCTCAGACACCACACATCACATTTTGTATCAGCATAGAGGTGATTAAGTGCAGCCAAAGAGGTGGAAACGTTAGCTTGCTCAGAAAAAAAAGGAAAGCATTTATGATCTTTTAAATCAAGTTTACTATCCAGGGGGCATAAATGAGGACTGCTCATTTATTGAGTTTTATAATGACCTATTTAATATTTAAAAAATGTATGTCATTACTGTTGGACTGTATCTTATTAGATACTGGAAAAAGCCTTGGAAACAAAGACTTGTCTAACAAACCCACTACACTTACCAAACTGTGGAAGAGACTGCAAGAAGAATAGCACCAAGATCAAACCAGAGCAGTGTGAGAACCGAGTGATGTCCTGTTTGCACCGATGTGCTGAAGTCATTCAAAGCAAGGGCCTATTCATTTTTGAATCCTACAGCCCTAAGAAAACATTGTTGACATATTATCTTCTGACACAATGGTTATTGTTATCTAATTTTGCTAGCTGCTTTCTTTTTACAAAATAAAGGAATTGGTGTGCCTTGGTTATTTAAAAAAAAACAGGCTAGTACAGCAGTGTTATAGCCACCGTGGATATTCTATCAAATTCTGAACAATAACAAATAATATTTCAGAGTAAATCAAGTATTTATACTCTGTTGTTAAATGTTGATCTCCAGTGTATATGTAGGCTACATTTTAAATCATGTTGATATATATATATATATATATATATATATATATATATATATATATATATATATATATATATATATACTGTATATACTGTATATATATATATATATATATATATATATATATATATATATATATATATATATATATATATATATATATATATATATATATATTAATAAAGTTATATGCCACACACCTCTGCGCAAGTCCAAGTTATGTCCCTTAGATGCACTGTTGCTGTCTATGACCAAATGCAATGTCACCATTTCTTTCTTGGGCACTCCCCTCATCTCTCTGCCAGTTTGGGATTGTGATTGGCCTGAAGTCACATGACCATGTACCCAACCCATCTATGAGTTTCCCATTGGCTGAGTGATTGAGTGGATGATTATGATTGGTTGTCTTTTTTATTTGAATTTGTTTTTGCCCTTCCAAACTCTATATAAATGTGTTTTTGTCATCATCCTGATGAAGGCTAACAATACAGTTTTTGGAAGCATTTTACTTCATAAGAGTGTGTGGAGACAGAAGGACAGACTTAAGCAACACCTTTACTAGCTACACTGGAAAACATACTTGGGAAAGCTTCACAAAGGTGAGAGTTGTGCTTAACTGGAAGTATTTTACAATAATAAGATGCAGTGATGCGTTGTATGTGCCTGATTTTTACATGACAGACATACTGATATGTTACAGCAGGAAAGTCTCAGGTGTGATTAATGACACTAATGATGGCAGGATTGATTTAGCTTCCGAAGTTAATGTGTATGCTAGCTCATTGGCAATGCTTTACAAGACACTACAATGGAACAGAGCCATTGTTATTGTAATTAATTACACCTGTGCTTTTCCTGCAATGGCATTGAAATCCTCTCCTGTCAAAAACATATTGAGATCTGGCACTAAAGCCCCAAACGAAGATTGTTTTTCAAGCAAAGCTGGTATTTGTTATTTGATAGTGGAAATATTGTGTCCTCTGCTTGAAAGAAGGGTTTTCTCTCCTGCTACTGTGAGCATGGGATATTTAAATCCGACAGGTAGAGCACGCTGTCTGCACACAGGCCAGGGTGTCTGGAGCAGAAGGGTTTGTACACACTAGGCTGTCCAGAGTGCTGCTTGGTTTAAGTGGAGTGTGCTGTAAAAGCTGTCACTGCCTATGAGGTCCAGCTTTACAGTGAAGGGTAATTATAGAGGCCCTGTGTGTCAACGAGGTCTCAGCTCCTGTTGAGTGCTGCATTATTTTAACAGTACTTGTGGTGAAGTGTGTTTGTTTTTGCTGTAGTTTTTATTGTGTCCACACAAAGCATGATTTGAGCACACTCACACTGTCCATCTGTACTGTGCCCAAACAGGTTTCACGGGTAAAGTCTAGTTCATTTGACCAGTGTGAGTGCAACTGTACTGCTCCTAGCTGCGGCACTCTTGCCGGCCATGGACCGTTTTGGACGGACCATGCGCGGACATTTAAAACAATGGCGGGGAAAGGTTCACGTTGGTGTGATGTGGAGGTGGAGGGTTTACTGCAGATTTGGTCAAAGGAAAATATTAAAAAACAGTCGACAAGACGCACAAAAACTCAGAGGTCTATGGAAAGATTTGTAAACAAAGAGACGCATCGCATTACGTCAATCAATGCATGTGACATGTTACGGCATTCCACCGAGGCCAAGGCAGTGTGAGTACAAACGGGCCTTGGGCGCGAGGGGAGAGGGAGGGGGGACAAGTACCCTAAAGCACGGGCAGGTTGTGCGCCCTTAGTTTTCCTTATGTCTTACCTTTTTCAACTTCTCCTGAGCCTGTTGCAGTGTCCACAACCCCACAGAGTTAACATTGAAAAGTTTGACAGATATACCACAGGGAGGTCTTTGAGTTTTGACAGTCAAGGCTCTAATGTTGTACACACTTTTTTTTTCTAATAACTAAAATGTGATGATCATTGTCTAGTTATGAATAAAATCTCAGTCCATTTCTGATGTAGAAACATTCATTTACCAAGTGCAGCTTTAATTAATGAGCCGTCACATCAATGGCTGTTTTTTCTTTACATGTTGTCGTTCCAGATGATTGAACACAGAGACCACAGTCACAACAAAATCCAACTATTCTGATTTAACTGACTATCGATCGTCTGCTCTCCTCCTCTCCCTCATTTATAAAGTGATACTGCAGCTGTTGGTTCTCTCATAGTAATGAAACAACATGCTGTAATGGAAAAGCAGTGATACAGAAATTATTCATTCCATTGCTGTTAACTGCGCTTAAGTTTGATTTGTTGCAGTTTTATTAACAGTCAGATGCCAACACTCCCTGTGGTCTGAAGTTTCCCACTTCACAGTCCAGTAGCTCAAAAATGCAATGATGCTCGCAGATGACATGTAACTCTCTGAGAGCTGCAAGTGAACACAAAACAAATACAAATTTCCATTGGTTAACACATTCCTGAGAATTAAATTGGCCTCTGAATAAAAATGGCAGCTTAAGAGTATTTTCCCCCTCACAGAATAAACAAGAAATCTTCTCCGCTATCAGCAGCATCTCCACTTTGAATCAGTGAATGCGAACCTGATGGCCAACACAGTGATTCTCAACTCATTCAGTTTATTCAAATTTTGTTTAGAATGTGCTAGTTAAATCATTGCAGCCCCTTCATGCTCTCTCCAAATGAAATACTGGACACAAAGTGCTGACTCCAAAAAATCAGCACATATTGGTTCAATATACAAGCTTTCTGTATAAAGAAGCTTGTTGTTTCAGTGCACTGCCTCTGTCCATGGTGCTGACTTGGAGCCTGTATCAACCATTGTTAACTGTGGTTCAATTCAACTAACGTTATTCACCAGTCCACAGAGTGTGTTTTCTACCTGTGTAGTGCACGGTCAACACTTTGGAGTACTTTACAAGCAAGGTTCCCTGCTATTCTTGATAATGCTCTACCAGCCAGCAGTGTTCTCACCCTCCAGAAGGAAAGGCATGGGGATGAGGCTAATGAGGCCTTGGATCATTTTCTGACAGACTAAATCAGCTCTCACCCTGAACCGAGCAATGCCTGTTTACGATACTTACTTTCTAAAAGACATCCATTTTCTCTTGGGAAAACTGAAATACAGGAGGACGGCACGGTGCTGTGGTGGTTAGCATTGTTGCCTCACAGCAAGAGGGTTCCTGGTTCGAATCCTGGCTGAGGCCCTTCGGTGTGGGGTTTGCATGTTATCCCCGTGTCTGAGTGGGTTTTCTCCGGGTTCTGTTGGAGGAAGCCACGTCCTGTCCAGAGTGTACCCCTCCTCACGCTCAATGTCAGATGGGATCGGCTCCAACCAAGAATTGAATTGAAGAATTCACTAGGTCATATATTCTGTCACTATTTTTCGAGATCTACAGGGCTCACAGCTGTCGATCTGAAATGTGTCCATTTGACACTGAAATCATCATGGCTGCTGTCACTGTACCTTTTTATTCTGCTATTCACCGTGTGATTACTCATTCCGTGTAGGTGCACCAGTTTGCCTTGGAGCCTCCAGTTTAAGCCCCTGGCCCAACTTGTTGTTGTGGCTGGTGTGCTCCCGTTGGGACATGGTTTCTAGTTGTGTTATTCTTTCAGTGAAAAGTAAGATGAATGGATTATTATTATTCAGTCCACAGTCACACATTGTTCCAGCAGTGCTGCATTGATTGAAGCATCTGTGGTTAAAAACTCAAGATACCACTAAATGCAGAATAGATGCATGCTGGGAGATTCTGCTGTGGCTTACAAAATACAACAAATCCATCCATCGACCTGTGTGTTCTAACTCATTCATATAGATTTTGTTTAATTAACATAGTCTAGTAGAGCAGTGGTATAGCCACAGTGGATATTCTATCAAATTCTGAACACTAAAAAAAAAACAATATTCCAGAATAAATCAATTATTAATACTCTGTTCTCCAATATTGATCTCCAGTATATATGTAGGCTACATTTTAAATATATTTTTAATAAAGATATATGCCACACACCTCTGCACAAGTCCAAGTTCTGTTCCTTAGATGCACTGTTGCTGTCTATGACCAAATGCAATGTCACCATATCTTTATTGGGCACTCCCCTCATCTCTCTGCCGGTTTGGGAATGTGATTGGCTCAAAGCCACATGACCATGCACCCAACCCATCTAGGAGTTTCCCATTGGCTGAGTGATCAAGTGGATGAATATGATTGGCTGTCTTTTGTATTTGAATATTTTCTCGCCCTCCCCAACTCTATTTAAATGTGTTTTTGTCATCATCCTAATGAAGGCATTTACGAAGTTAATGCGTATGCTAGCTCATTGGCAATGCTTAACAAGACACTACAATGGAACAGAACCATCATTATTATCATTAATTACACCTGTGTTTTCCCTGCAATGGCATCGGGGCGGCATTAGCTCAGTCCATTGGTGACTTGGCTGGGAACCGTAGGGTCACCGGTTCAAGTTCCTGTATGTACCATGTATGGAGCGTGGACTGGTGGCTGGAGAGGTGCCAGTTCATCTCCTGGGCACTGCCGAGGTGCTGTTGAGCAAGGCACCGAACCCCCAAATCTCTTTCTTCTTTAATTGCATGTATAGGTCCTGTTTGTGCATGTGTGTATTTCAGGCCTGTGTGTGTAACATGATTAAGCGTGAAAAAATTAAATTACCCCCTTGCGGGATAAATAAAGTAATTCTTCTTCTTCTTCTTAAAAACCTCTCCTGTCAAAAACATATTGAGATCTGGCACAAACTTCCCAAACAAGGATTGTTTTAAGCCAAAGCTGGTATTTGTTATTTAATAGTGGAAATGTTGTGTCTTCTGCTTGAAAGGAGGGTTTTCTCTCCTGCTTCTATGAGCATGAGATTGTTAAATCCGACAGGTAGAGCATGCATACCAGAGGGAATTGTACTCCCTGAATGTTCAGGCTGACGTGACTTACATATTTAAGGTGGGAGGTCGTGTTCGTCAAGGACAAGTGACCTTCTTGGGATCATCCTTGTTCTTTTCAGTGATCCCATATTTTAGACGTCTTTCTTCACATGATTGGCTATTAATTATTTACCGTCATAACATAAAAAAAAAACAACACTGACAGCAAGTAAGTGTCACAACTTCCTGTATCTGGCTCTTCAAATTAAAAGCATTTCAGGCCAGCCACCATTCACATAGATTTCCAATTAATTTTGACAAGACACGGCTACGAATGTTGGTGCTTTTTTTTTTTCTTTTTTTTCCTGCAACCAATAGACTAATGACATTTTGCTTGGCTAATGATTTCTTTGGTTGACCAGTGCTTGGTCAACTATTCAGGGGGCATCCTTAGTTTCTTCAACTTTTTTATCTTTATTCACAGCTTGTGATCTCTAATTCCATCCATGAATCTTATTTAATGTATTTACCCAATATTTTTACTCAGTGCATTGGACATTCACAGACATCAACACACATTGAGAAGTCTTTTGGTGGAGTCCTCAGTGACATAAAGTAGTGAGTAATGTTCATCTTCAGCACAGGCACTTCTACATACTGAATACTCCCCAAATGTTTTTTTTGTGGCTGAAATAACTCTGAAATTTTCAGTTTCTCTCTCTGCTGGTCTGTGTGCTGTAGGAAACAACAATTTTGTTGAGATGAAGCATAGCTGACATGTGCTGGAAATGAAGTTACTTTATTAATTGCCAAATCACAAAAGAGAGACAGAGCAAACACATAAGAAGCAACACTTTAGAAACCCCTGATGTCTAAATCCATTATATATGTAATTAGAAATATTTGAGGAATGATGGGTTGACATGTGAGGGCTTAAATGTCGTGCACTTTTCTCTACCGGACTGATTGCTTCATTGGGTTTTAGGTAATTTTTTTTGCCTTTGGATTAAGTGTTAATTAGAGGAGAAATGAAGTGTGGGAGATTAGAAGAATCTCCTCCTCCAGCTCTCACCACATTCAGTACTCACAGGCAATAATCTCACCAAATGCCAATCTCTATGAATATAATTTGAATCACATTACATTTTTTTTCTCTTCATAATAATTTTGTGTTTTCACATCACTTTAATAAGTGTGATATTTAGTACAGGGAGCGGGACATTTTACAAATACAGAAATAAGAGAAAGGTTACATAGTTCGAGCATTTGCAATATAGTCAAATAAACCACACCACCATGTTGGATATGTATTACATATTATGTATCTAGCATGGATAATCTGTTTTAACAGAAACATGTAAAGTCATTCTTTTCTCTAGATCTCTGTTGGAATCAAGCAATTTTCTGTCTGGGTAGTTTATTTCTGTCCATATTATCGCGGTCAGTATTATGAATAGAAAAAAAATACAGAGAATGAAAAACCATAACTTAGCATCCCTAAGGACATAAAATAATATCTGAGTGATACCACATGAAAGAGATTTATCTGTGCACTTTAGAGGCTCAAATTCAGAATTGATTTCCGTTACTACATTTTCTCATAGAAGGATTTTGCACACTGCATCATTTCCATAAGTACGTAACACCATTGATGATCTGACCAGATACATCCATGGAGAGCATGAGAGATTGTCTGCTTAATGCAACTGGTAGGTTTCATCCTCGGGGTGTCGGGTGGATCGTAGCAGATTTAATAATTCATCATTACCCAATATGTTATGATAATTGATAAATCAGTATTATGAGTGGTAAACACATGAACTGGTAGAAGTGAAGGAGAGCGAATGGAACTGAGACAATAGGTTCATACAGTAGAACAGACTTTTAGACCTAGGAGCACCACCCCTCTGAGAACAGAAATTATATTGCCAATTGATTCATCTAATATTAACCGAAGGAGGTGCTCAGCAGGCTTTGGCATGGTCGAAGTTCTTTCTGGAGCTCTTAAGCCTCTTGGAGCTGCTTTCCCAATCAAAATTCTCCATCTCTCTCCTTCTTTCCATCTCTCTCTTGCTCTCCCTCTGACAGCTGGCAGCTAAAGGGCCATCATCTGCCCTTCTCTGGCAAAAGGCCATTGTGGCAGAACTTGCCACATTATGAGTCTTTTCTCTCAAAGTTTCTTTAGTTGCTGGTTCGGCTTTCAACACATTCGAGTTGGAGCTGCAGAAAACAGCTGGAGAAAGCACTATAGTGCGTTACACTGTGTGTTAGAGCAGGTAAGTGTAATAAATAGCTGTCCATGTCCATTTATTTCCTCAAAGGGCGGCATTGATTAGCTTGTTCTTAACATCACATGATGCTGGTGGAAGTTGAATTCAATTCAATTTTATTTACAGTGCCAAATGCATAACAAAAGTTATCTCAGGACAATTTACAGAGTAGGTATAGACCACACTCTATGACTTATTTATGATTTATATAGACCCAACAATTCCCCCGTTGAGTACACAGTGGCAATGAAAACATTCCCTTTAACAGGCAGGAACGTCGGACAGAACCAGCTCTAGGGAGGACGGCCATCTGTCTTGACCGGTTGGGGAGGAAGAAAAGGAGAAAGACGGAGAGAAACGACAGACAGATGGACAGAGAGAGACAAAGACAGACACAAAGACAGCCAGAGAGACAGTTCTAGAGATGCAAACAACCACAAAATTAACAGTAACTGTAATAATAGCTTTAGTAATGTGAATATGACTAATATGTACTGGGAGCATTGCTTCTCTCAGTGTACATTGAACAATTGAAGTCAGTTTGTCACTCTGACAGTGCAAAGACTCCTGCTGGCAGAAGCTGAATGCCAAATTTCTTGTGACATGAAAACATTTGTAGGCAATCTGTTCCTTTCCTGCTGTCATAATCTGTTAATAATACTACAAAGACACAAAACCTCTCATCTGAAAAGACACAATTAAGACACAATTAGCTTCTCCAAATGAAGGTCCTGTCTATGTTACATCATGTCAGTTTATACGGGGGCTGCTTGAATGTTTGTTGTATAAGCCCTCACTACTGCAAGTCATGATTAAAAACTAACTCTACCACAATTCTACTGTAACTGTTTGTGGTTTTGTCTGTGTTTGGTGTTGGCCGGGCTGAGAGTCTGTGCATCAGTCCAAGCAGTACCTGGTGGACTGGTACTGTAGTGAGGCAATAGCTCAAGAGTATAGCAGTTCAAAACATGTAGCAAATAGGTGTGACTTCCAGATAAGAACAATGGTACCACCACGACATTAGTGAAACACCTGGTATTTGTATCTGTGGATGTGTACCGTATCATTATACACATGATGAAGCTATATAACATATAGCTGGCTTGTAACAAACCAAATGCCTGTTAATTAAGTAGAGAATGTTGCTGGTAATTGGAGAGTTTAATTGGCACACATGGTAGATTAATAAGTGGGCTTTTTTTCTATTTTTATTCAGACCCAGTGGTGGCTAATTGAGATCACACACTGACTTCCTGACTACTGTTAATGATAATGTGGGTGGATGGACCTCAATACCGATGAACAGAGGCAGCTGAATTCCCCCTCCGCCTGTGTCTGTGACATACTATAGATAGCCTGACACTTCAGATAGATTCTAGTATTGATGACAGTAAACACTGCTGTGTTTCACCGGTGATTGCTGTAAACCTCCTTTTCTGTCACAAAGATATATGAACAGGATCCTCTCATGCTGTGAGGCCCCATTATTGTTCCTTCATGTACTGTAACTAGGACAACCAATATACACAACATCAATTTAAAAAACAATCATGCTTGTCTTGTGAATGATTAAATGTTAGGTGTTGCATCAGTACAGTATAATTTATCTATTCAGCCATGTGACTCAGCAGTCAGACCACATACACGTTCTGTTACTGCTATTCTTCTTCAGCCCTGCCATCCTCTTCACTTGTTTTTTTGCCAAATGGGCCAGATACACTCGAATGCTAATTTTATGGTTATTTTATCCAACCGCTTCTGGTCTCACAGAAGTAATGATGGTATCTGTTACTCTCCCTATTGCAATCTGTTTAACATACTGTAAAAAAGTAAGGTGCATTTCTGCTGTTTATATGGATGAGTTGTTCCAGCACTTATCATTGAGATGCACATAATGTTAGGCCATCATTTTGATGAGAAAGGGAGAGGGGGATACTGAGGGCTGCATGAACCTTGTGTGCATTAGGGTTGTGCTAATCCTATTGCAGTAACAAGTCAGAATTTCCTTAAGATTTCTATACAATCTCATTACTTATTGATCAATGGGTCACGTTGCTAATCACAGGGACAAACAGTTTAATGGTTTGTGTTATATATTAAGAACTGACAGTGCTGCTGTCGTATTTGGTACAAAGCTGTAGACCAGTTGGGCTTATCCTATCTCTTAAGGATGAAAAAAGAAATATATAAAAGTAAATGATATAAGTAACTTGACTTTACTGAAAGAAAAGCTTCACTGTCGTCCGGTCCTTGTGTGGTCTGAGGTTTCCTCTTTACACACATTACAGTATATCATAGAGAGTAGACACTAGAGTCCCATTACTATTTAATATTCACCATGAGATATTCACATTAAGGTAGGGAGGATCCTTAGGAAGAGCTGCTGAAAAAACAACCAGTAATCATAATAATGAGAGGAGCAGTACAATGAATCTTGATGGGCTTTGTGTAGAAGACTAACCATCTGGTGACTTGGTGCCATCAGAAACTACTTAGAATTCAATGCTCTAAAGAGCGGGTGGAGACAGTTGTGGATTTCAGAGGGAACACAGCCCCATCCATCCTCATCACCCTCTGTGACTCCCCAGTGGACACTGTGGAGTCTTTCCACTTCCTGGGAACATTCATCAACCAGGACCTCTAGTGGGATGGGAACATCAGCTGCATCACCAAGGAAGCACAGCAGAGGATGTACTTCCTACAGCAGCTAAGGAAGTTCAACCTGCCAAAGGCAATGATGGTGGGTGCACCTCTACACCTCCATCATTGAGTCCATCCTCACCACCTGAGGTGAGACTGCGGCCTATCATCCGCTGTGCTGAAAGGTGATTGGCTGCAACCTGCTGTTCCTCCAGGACCTGCATGCCTCCAGGACATCGAGGCAAGCAGGGAAGATCATGGACTACCTCTCCAACCCCGGACACAAACTCTTTGTAACACACCCCTACGGCAAGAGGCTGGGGTCTGTCAAGATCAAAACCTCTCGCCATAAGAACAGTTTTTTCTCATCTGCAACTGGCCTTATCAACAACAAGGCCCAGGACCCCCACTGACATGCTACCCCCCCCCCCCCCCCCCACACACACACACACACACACACTGTCATCTGCGTCTATATGTTACAAAAACACATTGCACTTGAACATCTTAGACTACGATAAGGGCGGCTCGCGGACCATAACGAAGATAGAAGTGCATACAGTTTCAAAAAAGGAACAGATTTTATTTAAAACAATAAACTAGTAAATGTAAATAATATAGTATAGCCAAATGATCTGCAATAACTAAACAAAAGACATAATGCCAGGATGCAGACATGTTGCTGACGTGATGCCAGGAGCCACATGCCGGGCAGGGTGGAGCGGGTTAAATAGGGAGTGAGTGCACAGGCCACCTGCCCAAAATCCCCAATCAACGCCTTGTCAATCAGGAAAACTGCAACACATGCACGCACGCACGCACGCACGCCCGCACGCACGCACACACGCACACACAGACACAGAGACAAAGCCTCTGAGGTGGTAACACTATGTATATACTGTGATATTTTTTGCACAACATTTCAGCACAACCCCACTCAGTTTACGTTAGGTTTTGCAAATCCTACACAAAACTGCAAGCATTTTCGTTGTTTTTAACTGTTAAAATGTACACAGTTTGTTATATATGTTATCATATTTTTTCTTTTTTTTTTTTTAAATGTTTTTATTGATTTTTGCAGACCAGAATACAGAAACGGGTAACACACATGTACAGAACATCTTCTTTAAGGTAAAAAAAGAAAAGCATGGACAAATAAAGAAAAACCCCAACATGAATCCCCCTTTCCCTCCCAACAACCCACATCAGACAAGGTCACAATAAAAAACAACAACAAGTAACCGAATAACATGTAACAAAATTAGATAACGTAAGATAAAGTAAAAAAAAAACTTTTCTATTTATGTTCTCGACTGCAGCAATTACTCATTGTCTATTTCTTTTTAATTATTGTGCGCATTTAATATACATTTAAAGCCTTCTATTTGAAGTCCCCTGCCATGTGTATACAATTCTGCAAGAACAAATTAACACATCAAGACTTGATTTCTTTTCGTGTATGTCTGTATATAACTTATTGGATCTCCAAAGGTACATTCAGCAGATATAGGTTCCTGTATGTTCTTTCACTCTGCCATTGTGAAGAATGGTCTACTTAAATGATCTCTGACCCTTTCTCTGTAAAATCAAAAACACACACACAAATCCAATTTATTTGTTTACCACCAGCAACCACAGCCTCTGACACCGTTCTACACGAAATGTGATGCTCCACTGAGACTTCATCGCAATGCGATTCGATTTCATGGTTCTCCAGATCTCAAGGTTGCTGACAGCTGAGTGTTGGTGTCCACTGTCACTGTGCCGCTCTGTTGTGACAGAATTAACTGTGGGAGCTGATGCAATGTGGAAAACAATAGTCTCTGCTTCTGAATATTCAATTCAGAGATGGACAATGTTAATTTCATATTTTGTTGAATAATGGTGATGAGTCATTGAACTGTGGGACTGTAAGGCAAGGCCTGTTCTTTTGTGTAGCACATTTCAACAACAAGATAATTCTAAGTGCAACAAACATCTCATCTCAGGCCTCCTCCCAGCTGGACGTGCCTGGAACACCTCCCTAGGGAGGCGCCCAGGGGGCATCCTTACTAGATGCCCGAACCACCTCAACTGGCTCCTTTCAACGCAAAGGAGCAGCGGCTCTACTACGAGTTCCTCACGCATGCTGAACTTCTCACCCTATCTCCAAGGGAGACTCCAGCCACCCTCCTGAGAAAACCCATTTTGGCCGCTTGTCCCTGCTACCTCGTTCTTTCGGTCATGAGCAACAAACATATACATTTAAAACATATAAAATATTTAAAACACATAGAAGGTCATTTAAAACATGGTGACAGATGGTTACAGTTAAAGAAGTTACAGTGCAGTTTACTGAAAAGCAGCTGCAAATAGAAAAGTTGTCAGTCTTGATTTAAAATCACTATCAGGTGCAGCAGACCTGCAGTTTTCTTGAAGTTTATGCCAGGTTTGTGAAGCATAAAAACTGAACACTGCCTCTCCATGTTTAGTTCTGACTCTGGGGACACAGAGCAGACCTGTCCCAGACGATCTGAGAGGTCTAGATGTTTCGTAGCTGAGCAGAAGATCTGAAATGTATTTTGGTCCTAAACCATTCAGTGCTTTGTAAACCATGCACTTTAAAACCATGCACTCTTCTTTGACAGACAGGAAGCCAGTGTAAAGATCTGGGCACTGGAGTGATAAGATCTACTTTTTTGGTCTTAGTGAGGACTCGAGCAGCAGCATTCTTAATTAACTGCAGCTGTCTGATGGACTTTTTAGGGAGACCCATTAAGACACTGTTACAGTAGTCGAGCCTGCTGAAGATAAATGCATTGACAAGTTTTTCCTGTAGATGTTTTATGATGAGTTTCAGTCAAAGCAAATTCACAAATTAGAAAATAATTGACAAATCAAAATTTTCATCCCAGAAACAAATGCAAAACAAAACCACTGATTTCCGTTTAACCTGTCACTTACTACCATATGCAATTTATTTCTTTTAATTTACTTTACTACCACGTAATAATTAGGAGCCTCCATCATTCATCAATCTGTCATCTAAGGTCATTTAATAATTAATCTCAATCTCTGTGACTCAAACTTGATTTTGAGAGAAAAAATGTGGGATTTCTCCCTTTTTTTTTTTTTTTAACACTGGTACCTCAATTTGATAAAGAGAAGTTTCACTGAACTGGAATCTTCCATCAGAGCCTCTGTACTGGCACTACCAGAGGATACCAAATCCTTCAGAGGAAACCTTATTAGATTTCCACTTTGGTCGATGCACATGATGTACTTTTCTCTGTGTGAAAGTTTTAAACTTAGGTAAAAGTTTAATGATTTTGCACACGACAGCTGCAATAAGATTAACATTGTAATTCCAAGCTTACCTGCTGAGCCTTTCTTACATTTTGAAGGGACACCTCTGAGAGAGAAGTCTCACTGTTTGTGAATATATCACATCACAGGTGCATCGTGACATGACAAGAAGATTCACTGACATTTTACAAAGTGTTACTGTAAAACACACCCGGGTTGTTGACTCTGAAACACTCAAATCAGTGCGTTGATCACATGTTATTGAATCACTGCTTGAGTGAGTAGATGCAGAAAACCACATAGTCACTAATTCATATATTTAGCTGTTCTTGCATAATAGTCAGTGGGATCAAACAAGATAGATTAGAGTCCAATAAATGCTATAGAACTGATCAGTGTACTTTAGTATGTTCATATATTTATTGAAACACAGCACCCGTGCATTCACATGTGTGTGCAGAGTGGACCAGAGCTGTTTTTATCCTGCATGTCTTCACACCTGTCTGGTCCTATTAGATCACTCATCAACACTGTAGCTCAGCAGGTGGTGGGCTGATGACCGTTCATAATGGAGAAAATGAACATTAAATTACCTGATAATAGAAATTAGATCGGCTTTTTCTGCCATTAAGGGAGCTTTCAGACTCTGTGGTTCCTTCAGGTGTAGTTTCAGTTCGGACTTACCATGTTCCATTGGGTATAGTGGAGCTTTATGTTCATGTAGGCCGGTTCCCTCAGTTCAATTGAAGGCCACATCCTCTTATGATGTGAACTTTGTGACACTGCATCTGTTGTTATGCCAGAGAAAACTCCCTCTCAGTGCTTTTTTTTTTTTCTTTTCTTTTGTTTTCATCTCCCATCATCTCGTCTCCTCAACTGCTTTTCAGTTCCCTTAAGGTGACACCTTTATTTCAGTCCTCCACATCTGAACGAGAATGATGAGTGCAGGAACAAGATGAGCAATATGTCGTTCAGTAAACCCTGGCATTACTGTTTACTGTTTTTTTTTTTGTCTTTCTTTAACACACTGTCATTTTTATCATATTTATCTTTTATAAAGGGCTGACGAAAGAGAAGTGTTTTTCAACTGGAGTGTGACATACCTTTCAGTACTTTGCCTTCATCTTGATTGAAACAGTGAATGCTGCTGTATTTCCTGTGTCAGTTCATTAAATACCTGTAGCCATCATACAGCAGCAGGGAGGACAACTTCATTCCATCTGCAGTCTAATTAGAGGAATGTGCTTTGGATAATTACACATAAATTAAACTATTCGAACCATTCACTAGTCTGCGTACACATGATGTAAACATAACGATCTCTCTGGACATTAATGTATTAGCTGTTTTGATTAAAAATGGAAAAATACAATTTGTTACTATTACAACTCACATTATGCAAAACTATAATAAGATTACCATTTATGCATATTTTGTGTCATCATATTTTGAGGTACTTTCCAGCTGACCATGTGAAACCCCCGACCTGGCCCTGACCAGCTCAGTTGAACTTTTTAATTGTTTTATTTCCTCATTTCTCAGTTTGTCCATTTGGGCTGTGTCCTGTCTGATGTGGTGGTCAGTGATACAGGAGCTCCACAGGGTTTCCACAAGTTTTCTGACAACTCAGCTGTTGTCGGGTGTGTAAGGGAAGGGGATGAGGGTGAGTACAGGAGATTGGTAGACAACTTTGTAGAGTGGTCCGAACAGAATCACCTGAGGCTGAACGTCAGCAAGACCAGAGAGATGGTGATCGACTTTGGCAGGAATAGATGGATGCCTTCACAGCCACTCATTTCAGGGGGGAGGTGTTGGAGGAGGTGGAGGACTACAAATACTTGGGAGTAGTGATTCACAACAGACTGGACTTGAAATCTAACACAGAGCAGACTCTATTTCCTGAGGAAGCTGAGATCCTTCAACATGTTCAGCAAGATGTCGGAGATCATCTACCAGTCGCTTGTTGCCAGCGCCATTTTCTTTGATGCTGTGTGTTGGGGCAGCAGCATCAGAGCCAGTGACACCAACAGTTTGATAAAATCCTCAAGAAGGCTGGCTCTGTACTTGGTCTCAGGCTGGAGTCTTTTGAGTCCATGGTGGAGAGAAAGCTGAATAATAAATAATAATAAAGTGATAGCCATCATAGACAATGATCAGCACCCTCTCCATCACACAGTGGTCAGACAGCGTAGCACCTTCTCACACAGACTGCTCCAGCTGTGCTGTCGAAGGGACATAAGAAATCTTTCCTGCCACACACCATGACACTGTACAATAACAGTTCAGAACAATACAATAGCAAGCAGCGTGTGTTTTTCTGATAATCTTTCCACTGCACCTTATATCATTAAGTGTTTACATTTGCACTACACTTTGACTGCTTATTTATCCTTTTTTTCTTTTTTTGATGTGTGTGTGTAATGTTGTAATGTTACACTGCAATTTCCCAGCTAGGGATCAATAAAGTAGTTCTATTATTTTCTATTCTATTTTGCAAGTATCACTTGATGTGTCTAGACAATCCTGTGAGAGATCCCTTTAAAGATGTGATCATGTTTTGATCTGTTCGGAGTCAGTCAGTCAGTTTGCATACTGCTCTGATCCATGCTGCAGTAGACTTAGAGCTGGCCATCTGATCAGTTTATCCAGTCTGGAGGTGTCATTCTTGGACAGACTGGTAAAACATCCACAGCAGTTTGCTGCAGATGTTGAAGGGCCGCAGTCTCCTTAGAAAGTATAACCTGCTTTGTGTCTTCCTGTACAGGTGGCTGGTTTGTGTTGTCCAGTTTATTGTCCAGTCACAGCCCAGGGTATTTGCACAGCCATTATGATTCTGTATTTGCTCCTAAACCCTTAAACCCTTAAATAATCATCAAAGACAGGTCTGTCTACAATTTATTTCTTCTCATCAGTTAAATTTCCACCACATTGATACATATATTTTACAGCATGTGTGATTAGTGGCATGTTCAGTCTTTACAGAGTCTAAGTCTATGACGGTGTTGCAGTTTGTTACACTGAATGACCGAAACACATTCTGTATTTATCATGAATAATGTATAACTTCATGTAGTGTATGCCAAAGTAGTACTCATTTACATTGCATAGTCACTCACTTCTCTGACTGAGGCGGCAAACTTATTTTCTTCATCATATCTATGTGATGATTCCGCTGAACCTTTGTGATATTGCTGTCTTTGTGTCCATGCTAGCCCATTTGAATGAAAACGCTACCCTCTCCTCTGAGTCTCAAATACAAATTAAGTGAGAAACAAGTGAGAAAAATGTAAATGAGCTTTCGCACAAAGTGTTCTTGTGCCATAAGGTCTTCTGTGCTGAAGCCCCACACAGAAAAACTGCAAGGAGAAGGCGTTTTCATTTGAAAAGACTATAATAGAAAATGTATCAACAACGAGCTGCCATTTTTCATAGGAAGTAGTGACAAACTTTCACAATAGGTTATTTTGAGCATTTGCCCCTTTTCCCTTTCAAACATCCATTTCTGCTTCAATATACCCACTGGACTGCTGTTTTTCCCCTTAAACAGCTTCTATGCTAATGTCCTGCTGCTCCAGTTGGCAGCCACACTGAATAAGAGTTATGTTTGAGCTAATCGGTTAATGTCTAGTGTCTCTATTACAAAATTGGAATTAAATGTTCAAGAAGATGTTTAAGGTTGGAGACGCTGAGAAAATTACACAGCTAATTGTTGCTTCGCCATTTTTACCGTTTCACAATTGAGTTTTTAGTTGATTTTTCTTTTCCATTTTCCTCCTTTTGGCACTGAAGGATATATATTAGTGATTTCTTATTTTTCTGGAAGGACATCATACATGTACAAGGTAAAGACACTATAATACAATAATCTGAATGACTTTTTTCTGCTTTCTGAAGCTCAAAATAAATTAGTTTTCTTGTGACTGTAGATAGTTGTGAATTCACAATAAGCTGCAGTTTGTGGTTGTGTTTTATTGAATGGGGCAGTTGTCGAATTGTCATGTTTAACATGTTCGCCCCATTAAATGCAGACACAAATCATGTTGAGTTAATGCTAATCAGTGTCTCACGATGAAACAAATATCAGACTGAGAGATTCACCATAATCATGTGTCATCACATACCCACCCAAACATATTAAATGTATTAATTACAGAGGTTATTAATTATGTCTGATGACACTAGGGGTAATCAGTCGATAATCCATTTTCTAATCAACAGGCTTGAAGCAGCTGATCCAATCACATGCTGTGGTAAGAGTCTATTATCACAAATTAACTAACATGATGTGTATTGAAAAAGACATGGGTGGTGCATAGAGCAAGTATGGATCCAGCTGAGACATCGTTTTAATATTGCACCTCTAATGCATCAGTGGAATAGCTTATAGCAGCTCACATACTGAACCTTACCTCCTTAGTGTTTTCCTTTGGCGGTAAGCAATGCACAACTGACTGGAAGAAGTTATTTAGGTCGAACAAAGATACTCCATCTGTGTGTTCATCAAGTGTTCGCGGAGAGGAGCTAAGAAGAGGTCTAGTATCCAGATAAATGGTTAGACAACTCTTGGACAGATCCTAGATACATAGATTAGGTTCAAATCACATGAATTGTGAACATCCCATTATTCCTCTTCATAGCCTGGACATATTCAACGCGGTCATTGTGCACTTATTTTTAGACAGTTTTCTATGTTTTGAATCTCTTTAATTGTTTTGCATCTGTTTCTAGTCATTTTGTATCTATTTGTGGTGGTTTTGCATCTTTTTTTAGACATTTTACGTTTGTATTCATCGTTTTGTTTCTCTCTGGTCATTTTACATCTATTTTTAATTGTCCGCCGCTGCTTTCATGGGCCCATGACCCCGGTATCCCTAGAGTTCATATATGAACTTAAATTAATTTGTAAATGCAGTGCCTTAGTCCTCTTCATAATGAAACCTAGTGACTATGATGAAGTGGTGGCTGTCAGCATGAAAGAATAAGGGTGTGCTCGGCCTTAATGCTGTGTGTGTGCATGCGTGCGTGCGTGCTGTTTAGACTTGAGACAGTAAGACTTTACATCGACATTGCAGTCGGACACAACATCATAGCTCTTTCTTAACATACTCATCTTGTAAAAAAGGAGTATTTAAGCACTGTCGCCTCACAGCGAAAGGGTTCCTGGTTCAAATCCTGGCTGGGGCCCTTCTGTGTGGCATTTGCATGTTCTCCCTGTGTCTGCGTGGGTTTTCTCCGGGTTCTCCGGCTTCCTCCCACAGTCCAAAGACATGCACGTGTTAGGTTAATTGATGACTCTAAATTGCCCGTAGGTGTGAATGTGAGTGTGAACTGTTGTCTGTCTCTGTTTGTCTCTATCTGCCCTGTGATAAACTGGCGTCCTGTCCAGGGTGTACCCCGCCTCACGCCCGATGTCAGCTGGGATCGGCTCCAGCCCCCCCGCGACCCTGATAGGGACAAGTGGTTGAAGATGAATTAATGAATGTTTATTTGTAAATTACTTTTTAAAGGATCAATAGAATAGTTACTTTTAAAAATCAAAACTCTCCATGTCTATGTGTCTGTGTCTTAGGAAACGTAATAAATTAAACTATAGCTATAATAACAAATGCTTGACTATCTGAATATTATCATTGCAGTTGTTGTGGCAACATGCAAATGTTCGGATCTTATTATATTTGCATGAATTGGTTTTAATTGCATGCAAAGAAGGTACTTTGGTTTAAAATATTCAGCTGTAGTTTCCACTTAGCTGCACTGACTAAGTAATTGTGACTAACAAAGAGCTTTAAACACAATGCTTCATATTTAGCAGAGGCAGTTTTAGATTAGGTGTTAATTAACATAACAAATGAGTCACAGTTATTAGAAGAATCCTCTTCTGCAGGTATTGCAGTCTCCAGTAAGAGGACACATTTTTAAGTCTCAGTGACTCATCTTAGTGATTGCAATTAGTCATTAATCATAACATGTTATATTACATACATGGTTGAATATAAGTGACTGGTAGCCTGGAGCTCCACTTGCAGATGAGTTGGCACACAAATAATCAGTAGATATCCAGAGATCATCCAGTATGGACACACTGGTTGAGCTGAGCAGAAGGGTGGAAGAGCCACAAATAGACCCTTTTCATAGCGGACACTTTGACTTGTCAAATTAGGAAAAGCTCAGGTGGAACTCAAGGGGTTAGAACCAGAGGGGTGTCAGTGACATTTGTCCACCTTAACAGTGGAGCCAAAACAAAAATACTTTGTTTACTAAATTCAATCTTTAATATTAAAACTTAAAAAATATTTGTGTGACAATATACTGAATAAATAATAATAATTAATATAGTAATATTTACATAACATTTCATTTAGCTGATGCTTTCATCCAAAGCATCTTCCATTCACACATTTCCACAACACAGGGAGCAATTTGGAGATTCAGTGTCTTGCCCAAGAACACCTCGACATGTGGACCAGAGGAGACGGGGATTGAACAGCTGATCTCTGGTATGGAGAACACCCACTCTCCCCCCTGAGCCACAGCTGCCTGTTTAGGCAGGTTATTGTGTTCAGCTATTCTGGTTTGGTAAACAAAAAATATCACAAACACCCCTCTGGCTCTCACCCCTCGAAATTACTCCATTCTCAAGTGTTACATTAAGCTAGCATGTACAATACCAGAGCTCACACAGCCATAATTAATGTTGTTCATTTGGCATGCACTTTTTCCTGCTTTGGCAAGTCAAAATGTTTGCAGTGAAAAGTTAGACTGTATAAAAAATGGACGTAGCCTCTACATCGAGGTCTGTTCGATGTCAACTTGATCCATTCACACTCACCTATGGGAGTCGCCGCTTCATTTCCTCTTACCAAGAGAGAGCATTGCTTTAACGTTGGCGGGAGGGAGATACGCCCATCTGGATGACGTATACCTCCGAGGCGAAGTGAGGGCCAGCGGCTAGCTGTCACTCAAGAGGCCGCGCCCCAATTATTTATAAATTATACCCTCCAATAGAATAAAACTAGCCTGGTACAAAACATTTCAACCCCCTCAGTGTCATTTAGATATAACCCAAACAGTACACCTGGGGGGTGCACTACGAAGCTTGATTACTGGGCGAGGGAGGTATGTTGCGCTCAAAGCATATATGTTGATATTCTGTTTGGACGTGCGATTGTAGGATATAGGCTGTTGCTATTGAATCGATGAATTCTGCTGTTGAATTGTGTTCTTGTGGGTTCTGTAGATCAATATTGAAGTCTCCACAGACAAACCCCATTTTCTTATTCATGTTGTTATATAGTTCAGCTATTTTTTTCTTTGTATGTGCTGACACAAGAACCAGGCTTTCTATACACACAGCTTATCAGAACATTTTTGATTCCTCCATCTCAGTTTCTACTGTAATGCATTACATGATGTTATCCAATGCAAATGTCATTTTACTGGCGGATTTCCTTTTTCTAGCTGGTGTCAATATAGAATGCAAAAAAAAAAAAAAAACACCGCTTGTTTTTTTCTTTGGTGGCATTTTGTTCAGCATCACTATATTGGGATTAATACCGAACATATCTGCATTTGGCATAGTTATTTTTTAGACAATCTTTTCACTTAAAGATTTAAACAATCTGTTATTTGTTTTGCCAGCACGCCTCCCTAGCCTTATAATGTGCAAGTGTGTTGCCCATTGCTGTTATTATAATGATCTGCTTCTCTTTAGTGAAATATGAGGCCCTTAATCTATCCATAGGGTGAGTCAAATGATGAGAAACACACCATTTTTATGATAATGTACATTGGAACTTAAAAGGAAACGCTGGCTTGACAAATTAACTCTAAAGTGAGCTTTGTGGAACCGTTTACCTCTGATTGCGAGTTTCACATTTGTCGATCCAGGTTATCCAAAGAAACCCTGAGTATGCTCAGCCCACTTCTTAGTACACCCCTCAGGCCTTAATTAAATTGAATTATGCTGTGAAAAACGGCCTATTTAACATGAGGGACAATGAGAAATTGCTCTATTATAAAACCTGTCCTTAGTGGCCACTTGGTGAAGTGCAATTTTTGGCACTTTCGTATTGGATCAAACAGTAAATCACTGTGGTTAGGGCTTGAGTAAAAATTGTCTCTTGACATAAGCAGAGTTTCTTCCTGTAAACGTGAACGGATCATTTTTTCTAAAGGGGATGCATGCATATATACAGTACATGCAGTGGGACTGTAGCGTATGCATGCGTATGTAGTCAAGGTTTTAAGAGCCATTGAACTAAACTGTAACTGAAGCAGTGATCAGCAGAGCAAGAAGTCTGTATTCAAAAAGGACTGCAGTATGGTCTCTGGGATGTGTTTTTTTTTTTTTTTTTTAGAAACAACAGTATGTGAAACCTGAAATAAAGAAGTATGACAAATGCTTTTCCTGTAGCAGAGAGAGAAGGTCACACTTCAGAAGATACATGAAGCTTTGTGTTATCCATCTACAATCTTGTAAACTACTTGTTAAACCGTGGCAGCCGTTCTCACAGCAGTCACATCCTGCTGAACATAGAATAGTATTTTCTTGACATCAGAACTGAGAGGATCTGGTATCTTCTGGGTGTTTTATCAGTAAGATAATGACATCAGTGTACACACATTTAGACATGCAGTAGTACAGATCTTTCACAATGATTTTATTTGAACATAAACTGTATTAGGTAATCAGGTGTATGAGATAGAACAATCACAATCCACGCGTAGAAGAAAGAACAAGGGAGCAAGAGATTGTCAGATGGAGAGAAAAATATATTGTCACCAGATGTCAGAAAACTATGGAAAATAGGATTTTCTGTATTTCAGGGAATCAAATGTGGACTTAATCTCACTCCCCCAAAGATAATTCTGAAGGTAAATAATGGCTTTGACAGTGAGTAAAATAAGAAGGATCAATATTGTTTTCAGTGCCCTGTAATAGACTGGCGTCCTGTCCAGGGTGTACCCCGCCTCACGCCCAATGTCAGCTGGGATCGGCTCCAGCACCCCGCGACCCCGACCCCGGGATAAGCGGTTGAAGATGAATGAATGAATATTGTTTCCTTGTCGACCTGCATTCTGTCAGCAAATTTCCAAAACACCTACTACTGTAATGATGAGCAGACTTTAAAGATCAACAGAAACATTTGTGGTATGGTCATTTGGCTTTGTGTAACAGTACAGATGTATGAACTGTATATGCAATGTGTTTTTCTTCCTGTTCCTCCTCAAAGCCACCCCCTTCCTGCCAAATGTCTGGGTTAAACTGAAACAGAATGATTCAGTGTGTGCTTTAAGTCTCCCAAAAAGAGAAATAAACAAATGTTTTCTGTTTTTTTAGCCTTTCTTAGATCAATATAATGGGTTGCCTATCTGCTGCACTCTGGGAAATTGGTTTCCTCCATCTACAGCTGTTTTGTATCTGTGACTAGAAACATCCTCGATCACTTCCTTTACTTCCACATCCAATGAGACATGTAGAGACAATCAGCCAGTATGCAGAGGAAAAAAAACTGTCAACCTTAACTTTTGTCTGCCTGAAGGTAAAACTGTCTGTTACCTATTTATAAGCTGTTATATTACAAATCCTCACCTCCGACACAAATAATTTACATTTAAATAAGAATGTGGTGCTGTGAAGATAACATGTCTGAGGCTGGAGATATTGTGTTAGCATAAGTCTGTCATCACGTGCCTCACATACGAATCAACAAATATGAATTATTAAATCAACTCATCAGTGATCGAGTGAGTGAATGAGTGAGGTGCTTCATGTCTCCTTAACACTTAGCAGCCTTTTTAAAAGTTTGGCTCTATCCGTTCACAGTTAATCAACCTCAAAGTTGGCCCATGTTACTGTTTCTATTAACAGTACAATTTCCAAATGTCCCCTGTGTTATTATTCTGCATGCACCGACTTTCCATGTCAGTGTAAAAGCTAGAGGAGATTTCTGTTTGCAGATGGATGCAAATCCTTTCCCTCCAGCAAATATCAGGGATTAGTTCTGTGTACTATTGTGTACATATCATTGTACGCTAATCCATGTTTATTACCCCCCCCCCATCTCTCCCTCTCTTTCTCTCCCTCTAACACACACACAGACACACATGCAACAATCTGAACAATAGAGACATGTATTTGTCAATTGCTAGACTTTTTTAGACGTGTATACCATTGTTAATAAACAACTGTTAAAAATGCTTCCTGGAGGAGCAGCATCATAGAGTTGGGGAAATCCCAAACCTCAAATGACCTGTCTGAAGAGACTGGATGTTCTTGATAGCTGGTTAGCTGGGTAAGAGTCAGTTTCCTACTGCATGTGGGATTAATTATTCAGATACAGAGCCACTGAGAGCCAAGAAGTTCTTCTGCGCTAAAGAGCCATGTTTCGCACATTGACCTTTCGTATTTCTCTGACTGTGTCAGGATGTCTAACATATACTCACACTTCCATTTACGTATATATGTTACAGATATCTGTGGTCACGGTACAAGTGTTAGCCTTTGGCAGCTAAAAACAACAAAATAATGCTCTTATACTGTCTGTAGAGTAGACTTCGTCTGACTGGCAGGCACTTCTCCATCCTCGACATAAGGGCTGGGCGATATGACCAAAATTTCGTATATATATATGTTTATATATATATATATATATATATATATATTAATTCTGTTGAATTAATAGTCTGGTGATGTTTTGGAGCCTTTAGTGCCTCAGCAGTGGACAGTTTAACCTCTGTTAATCCTTTATTGTGTACTTTGGTGGCAAAGGCAGCATCTTTCATGCAGATTAGTTCAATAATGTTGACTTTACAAGAAAACAGATAATGAAGGACAGTCTATCTGCTTCAGCAGCAGCCCTGATCTTCACTGCTCAGATAACTTCTCGACCTCAACAACACACACACACACACACACACACACACACACACACACACACACACACACACACACACACACACACACACACACACACCCTGTTGCCCTGTTGCGACATAACACCGCCCCAACCACACCAGCCCTGACGTGCGAAAGGTCAGATGCAGCGGTCCACCTACACCTGAGTAGTATCTAGAAAGGAAACACATATGGGGACCTCTGAGGAGAAGGTTAGATAATCATCTATTGTTGTAGCAGAATGAGCAGAATGATCAATATGCACCTACTTTGCTTGTTGGTGGAGCAAAATTAAGAAATTGAAATTTGAGCTTTATGTTTTGATATTGAAAAATAATGGATTTATTTTTTCTTTGTGGAGTGGAATAGATTGAACATGGAGGCACCATTAGACATAATAGCTGTTTATGAAAGGGCTGCCAGTGGCAATTTTGTGTTTTGATTGTTCAAGACATTGCTTTAATAAGAATCATTCTGCAAACTGATAACGATTTTGTGGGAACACTGAGTTACCTTGAAGCATTTTAATACTTGATGGCAGTGCAACTGAAGCCTTTCTCAGCCACAGTCTCCCTTTTTGATGATTTAACAAACTTCATATCCCAGTCTGAATATGTGATGCATATATAATGCATAATATAGGTAGTACTGCTGATATTAGGACCACCATGGCCACATCTACCTTTATTAAAAGTACTAACATAATCTCTCTCTCTCAGCTCAACTAATTATTTTTCCATTGAGTATATTCCTCCAGCTCTGTCATGCTTCCATGACTCTCTCATATTGAAGGGTCATTGCCCTCCAGAATGATCTTTGACCTTATTATAAACTAGTGGAGTATTCAACAAACAGCTGAACTCCTCCAGGCAATCTCCTTTCCCTTAACAGTCCAGCCTCTCATTTCCTATGAGTTCATTTGGTTACTGTACTTTAGCGACTCTTCAGAGTAACGGGGCATTTCCACCAGAGGTGGTGACTGAGGGCTTTCGACGCTTCTTATTCATTTCCAATGGAAAGGAGGAAAAGCAGTCCTGCTGTGGATGATGTGATCGATATGGCGACTTTTGAGGTTAAGGCAGTTCGTTTGCCCGTATGTGTCTGCATAAATGTAACACAAACGGCTCATAAATCTTGGACGAACCTGTCGAACACAACAATGTAGTTTTAAAATAAAACAAGACTCAGTGGCATTGCTTATTCCTCGCCTAATATGTTTTCAGAAATACATTTCATATATTGTTCAGATGGAATAACAGCAAGTTTATGAGTAGGCCGCCATGTTGTTTCCTAGTTGAAAAAGCGAGCAGAGAGGCGTTTATCCAATCAGGTACAATCCACGGTACGGTATGTCACCCACTTTGGAAATAGCCAGTTCTGTTCTAAATAGGAGGTCCACCTCTTTGTCTCTGTGTCTTTTTGTAATGTCTGCACAGATTACACTAAAAGCTCTGAACAGCTTTCAGTGACTTATTTTCCAGCTGCACTTCCAGCTGTTTCCACTGTTTGTTTTGTTGTTTGTATGTTAGTTTTCTTAACTGTTGCCTCTTGAGCTTCACATTTTTACAAATGCTATGCATGGATTTTAATTTCAAACCACAGTTGCCAAAGTAATCTGAATTGGATCGTGGTGAAATGTAATAGTTCTTTGTCCTAGTACACACAAGAAAGATTAAATGGGATTTTTTTCTACGCGTGAAATTGGCTTTTTTTATTAACACATTCAGATTAATTGCTTAAGACAGTTGAGTTTTTAGCCTCACTTTAAGCTTCATTTAGATTACCATTAAGAGTTTAAGAATAGAGCTGAGGACAGCTGCAGTGTAGACTCACATCTGGCTCTCCCTTCTGGCTCTGCAGTTGCTTTCAAAGGCCACTGGGATGACTGTTGTTTAGCCACATCTTTCTAACATTGAAGTTGTTGACACGGCTCGGCTCTGAGCTGCCTGGTTGGGTAAGTGCTCCCTCTTTAGCCTTTCAGGCAGTAATTCTGGCAAATAGACTAATTCAGACGCTCCTCTCTGAATAATTTCATGCTGCATTTCAGTTTGGAAACAACCATCAGAGAATAAGGGGTTATTAGACAAAGAATAGAAGATACTGCACTTGTGTTTGGGTGCTCAAAACTGGGCATAGGAAGAAAGTGAGATTATCTCAAATAACAGCTACACAGCCCACTCCACTCCCATCAACATGGTGACTGCTATGGGGGAAAAAGTGCAGGGGAAATCAATCAGGATTCAATTTTGATTCTGTGAAAGAATAATGACATGATCTTTATCAAATATTACATCAAATAACAGTTGGATATTTTTTACATTATCAGCAAGCAAATAGTGTCAGAGGATACACCAGAAAATTTTTCAGTGCTGAGAACTATATCCTGCAGCAAAATAAATAGTTTACACATAGTCCTAGTAGGATGTACACACTGGATGTTAGATGTTAGAATTTGTATTTATAAATGTTATTGTTCATCAAACTTGTCCTCAGTCAGAGGATCTATGAGTTGTGAGGATTTGTATATCACACCTCAAAAGACAAACAGCCTCAACAACAGCTACATTCCTCTGTCCAGATACTCATCAGGTTCTTCACAGTGTAAGTCACAGAAACTCTGTTCTCTCTACAACCTTCTGTGAGCAGCAAAATCGACCTTCCTTATCGCCCAGAGCAGGGGAAAAAAAGGTAGGAGGAAAAAAGGATGTGAATGAATGAAAGAACAAAAACAAAAAGCTCTAAAAATTGATTTTAACAGTGTTGTTGAACAAAAGCTTCTAAGGAGAACAGGCTCTTAATGCATAAGTACTGTGGAAATGTGGTTTAAACCTAATAATAGAAAACATGAAGACAGGATGGGTGGAGGGAGGATGATCAAGTGAGATAAAAGTGACAAGAAATGGAAGAGAAGACAAAAGGAAGAAGAGGTGGAAAGGAAAAAAATATTTTGAAAGAGAGACTCAAAAATATTATGACATGGAACAGATATTTACATTTTTAGTCTGCCATCACAATTCCTCTCTCGCCCGTAGTCACCTTGCCTCTATAGTATTATTTTGGAATAAATGCATTGCCTATGAATGCATTAGTGTTTCATTAAGGGTACTCGGTCTTGCATAAACTCTTCATTCAGAGTGTTTCATCTCTCTAATGCTGCCTGCCCAGGGCTCTGTAGGATTACATGTATTTAGAGCTGCTCAATAAGCATTTACACTTCAATTTCACATATTCATATGTGGTTTGCACAGAAATTACAGTGCATATGTTAATGCAAGATGGGGAGGAATATGACTTTCAGGTAGTTTTTGTGTGTGTGTGTGTGCGTATGCGTGTGCATGTGCGTGCGTGTGCGCGTGTGTGTGTGTGCGTGTGCGTGTTAATTAGCCTTGTGATTGAATTGATTTGTGATAAGTTGATTCTCTCCAGCTGTTTGATGGAAGAGGATCAATTCCTGACTCCTTCAGGCGTTCTCTTTTTGCCATAGCTGTTGGGTAGCAAACATTATAATGAATTTCATTTCCCACAGCCCTTTGTAATAATTTTAAAAACCATCCACATATATCTTTTTATACTAGTTCTAACTGCCTTCTAACCATTTAAACCCTCTAGATCATTGTGGGCCAAGTTAATTTCCTGTCAGAAGTTGTGTGTAGGAGAAGCACTGTGACTTTTTTTAAAGAGGTGGAGATTGATGGGAAAGAGAATTATAAATCACATAATTGTCTTTCCCAACAGAGAGGAGATTCTCAGCCGTGTCACATACTAGTTGGAACTGGCCTTTTTGCTAGTTTTGTTACAGCGGTTGTATATGCAGTCTGTGGGGGGTTTTATGGAAGAGAAGAGACTGCACTAAATTCACTGATCTGACAACTTGGTCTTCCTCCAGATCAGTGTTGTCCTGAAGGCAAGAAGGCTCCCCGTTGTCTATGAGAAATAATTACTTATTAGATACTAAAGAGGCCGCCAGTCTGACTGAACCATGACTGAACATTATCACCACTGTGAATTGAACATGCAACTCTTTGAACCAAACTCGACAACTGTTATTCTAATCTGCTTCTTCCACAACATGGACCAGTGCAATGGTCTCACATGTTATCTTCCTATAATGCCTTTTCCCAGTCCCATGTGTTAGGGTCTGTGTAAGTAAGAGTAAGAGGCCTGTACTAAAAAGCATGATTGCTGGTTAGCGAGGTAACTTCAGGGTTAACCATGGGTCATTGTCAAAGCCCATGATGCAGTGCACACTGCAGTGGAACTGTGGCTTTGTGCCGCATGGTATATCATTTGATTGTGCTTTTGTATACAGGTGGGGTTATCATCCATCATCAGAGACTGGTTGAAGAACTTAATCATTGTACTTGTTATACTGAAAGATTAAGGCTAAAATGGTCAAACACGCCATGTATAAAAACCCTGGTTATACATCTAAGCAACACATTGATTTCATTAAATGCAATACAAAAATGGAATCAGTCAGATTGATGGGGCTGTGATATAAATCCAATTTCCTTTATCCTCTTTTACATGTTTTCATCCAAAACTATTTAACCACAATATATACAGGATATTATTAATGAAAAAAAAGACTGTGCTTAAAAAAATGCATACCAACTGATTATGCTCATGGTCTAAAGGTGCACCGATACACTGTTCCAAGCAGCCCATGTTGCTACTTTCCATTACACAGTGACATTATAAGCCAAGTAATTTACACATTTACACATTTTTTTTCCCATCAGCTATCCTTCCTGCATTTGTCAGCTGCAGTTGTGTTGCTTTTGCCAGGATTATGTGTTTGACTTCTTGGAATTTGTCTTATAAAATAGCCAATAGCCGGTAATTTTCTTAGAGAAAAACGGTCCGCAACGTAGTAAAAAAGGCCACATATAGCTTCAGAACTGACCAGAGTCCAACCTCCTCACTAACCTTCACCCAAGCCTCCTCTTTTAATCCTTTGTCCCAGTAGAAGATGACAGTGGTGTGGTAGAGCACCGGGTGCCCACACATTTTGGAATTGACTCCAAGGCTTAGCTCCTTGTTCAGAAAGCACTAAAAGCTCTTGCTCC
Source organism: Echiichthys vipera (assembly GCF_963691815.1). NCBI lineage: Eukaryota > Metazoa > Chordata > Actinopteri > Perciformes > Trachinidae > Echiichthys > Echiichthys vipera. The sequence goes on along the minus strand of NC_139830.1, from coordinate 7,761,391 downwards.
ACAACACCTCTCACAAGTGCTCAGTGCTTATGAGCCAATCAGGTCTCTCAGGTCATCTCACACAGGAATTTTTAAGGCTTAAAGTGAAGTCTCTGGAAGCTTCTTTTACATGCTCCAGTCTCTGGAACAGCTCATGGAGTCATGGAATCATGATGCCGGTCGCTATAATACTTTTAGCTGGTCCCTATGTTGATAGTCTCGTAGCTGCACTGCTTCCAAAGTATATGTCTCTCAAAGTGAATGATTCAACTTTCCCCATGGTGTAGTGTTAAAAAACAAAAACAGTAAACGCAATAAATTATAATATCAAATCGCAGTACTTGCAGAATCACATAACATAATTATTACATAACAAAACAGCACCTAATTGTTGCAATGGTATCAAATCGGGAGAAATGCACATTGTCCCAGGCCTACTGTTTACTGCACCATTTCTCTTCTTGTGAAACTTGACCTTAAAAATGTGTCCATGGCTCGCTCTCTGGCTGAGGTAATGTTAAGTGTGAATTATGTGATTCCCTCACTCTCCCTTATTATTATTATTATTATTATTATTATTATTATTATTATTATTATTATTATTATTATTATTTGTATTTTCTTAATTCTATTTCCTGGGGACATACCAAATTTCTCCTATGGGTCTTGAGCTGAACATGTTTGAGGACCTCTGGACTAAGCACATTTCACATTTAATTGAGTCACTGAGAACTGTCATTGTGTTATGTCGGCTGTCTATCCACCACTATGCCTAGCAGTAATATTTAAGTTCAACAGTGCTGCTCATCTCTAATGAGTGGTCATGCTGAGCTGGTGAGTATTCATAGCTCTCAGTGTGGCGATAATTTATAACTTCCATCTCTGGTTGTTGCAAGCAGGGCATATTGGCTGTCCTGCGTGTGAACAAGGTCCTGTAGGCTGCATAATGACATCCTGTACTGCTGGGAGCTTTGTGAGGTTACATTGTTCTTCCACAGCACGGTGTGACCGACCCAGTATGTAAGAGCACTAATCAGAGTGTAGGAGTGTAAGGACAACAATGAACATACAGTAGAAAGCAGTGGCGGCTGCTGGCATTTTAAAGAGGGGAAGCAAATTTTCCGGCCTACATTATAAATGTTTTTGTTTATTTATATGTAAATTCTACTCTTTGTTCTTTTTCAAGAAAATGATATTTGACCTTGTCGTACCAACTAGGTATCTTTTCCAGGGACTTGACCAGTGTCCTCTCAATGGCCAGCAGAGCTAGGCTGCTTAAATGGCCCTGGCCCAGCTGGAGCTGCTGCGCCAGGCTACTGTGAAGTGTGACCGCCTGTGAGTGTGAGTGATCGTGACGGGGGGAGAAGCTCTGCAGCTGCCGCTACTCGTTGGGGAAAGAAACCGCAGAGGCCCGAACCACCTCAATTGGCTCCCTTCAACGCAAAGGAGCAGCGGCTCTACTCCGAGTTCCTCACGGATGGCTGAACTTCTCACCCTACCTCTAAGGGAGACTCCAGCCACCCTCCTGAGAAAACCCATTTCGGCCGCCTGTACCCGCGTGAATACTGTTTATCATAATACGGACTGTTAAAAGCTCTCGCTTCAGTCAATAGATCTCTAACCTCAAACACTTTTTATATGGAGAGTCAGTGACAGGCAGCTGAGTGGAACCAAGAGATAGGAAGTCAGTCGTGATGGTCTCCTGCACACTTCACACACCCCTCACTTAGCAACAAAGCAGGTGGAGAATGTGTAGTGTGTGACTTTGAAAACATGTATTTAATGTGCAATCTGTGCCTCTTTACTAAATGCCACATCTGCATGTACAGAGACCCTAAGGTTGAATACACTGACATGAAAAGAGAGATTGACAGAAATACTGTATTTGAAGTATGGAAGAGGTGAGTCTGCATTGGAACATATACTGTAGAGGGAGGGAGAGGAATGGGTTAGGGAGGATACGTTAGGAATTATTCACAAATGTCTGATAAACACAGTTAACTCAAGCTCCAATCCTTCACATATTTTATGTGCACAGTATACACATAAGGACAGCTAATGAATTCGGACATTAGGATGAATGTTCATGACCTGTTCTTGACGTCAACACTCCCGAGTCCTAATAGTCTCTCTTACTAACTATTTCTGGAGCTTCCACCATATCGCCTTGTCTTCATTGGCACATGCACTTTACTTGGTTGCAATTGAGATGGATTTGCTTTCATGTTGCAGCTGTTATGATCTCATCCAGAGCAATTCATGTGTTATTGTACTATTTTCTTTTATTCAGACTGCCAACTTCTTTATTATAAAGAAAATCTTACCAGAGAGCATTTTAGTATCAGTGATTTGAACTTATCATGCCATTACTTTTAGGTTGTAGAGTTGCATTGCTCTCTCGCAGTTCTTTCTCACTCTGCTCACACAAGTTTTCTTTGTCAGCACTGAGTCACCAGTGAGATTTGTACAAAATCTGTTCTTTCTCTTCTGTCCTCCTACTTTCTCTTCCTCTCTTTGTCACAGATAATTTCATTTTCTATGTGAAGTACTGTGCATCTCTCCATCATTACCAGCATTTGACCACCTACACAATCCACTCTTTTTCCTCCTGGAGTTTATTAGGATACAGCTGCTGTGTAAACAGTTTTCAGCAGCTGGACTGAAGTAAATGTGTCACTTTTGTCCTTAAATCCATATTCAAAACTATTCTCACTGTTAGTGCTCTCATATGTTTTGATCATCTGCCTATTTATGATCTAGCTTTGCAATCCTTCACACTGTACCTGGGGTCTAATTATGCCTTTGACTTTGTCTCTCTCTGTTACTGTTTCCTGATTTTCTCCATCCTGAACCTGGGGCACATAGAAAACAGCTACGTATCATGTCCAGTTCTCACTGAGGATTATGGTGTCAACGGCTGTTTTAAGATTTGAAACATTGTAAAATAGGAGAATAATCATTTATCATGGCCAAGTTATTGACAGGAAGAAGGTCTTACAGGATGTGAACGAGACAGACAGAATGGAGCAGGGAAGATGACTCCACATAACTTTGGTCTTGTGTGTGCCTATGTGTTCCTCAGTTCTGGTAAACTATTGATACTGTGTCTCTATGCTGGTGGACTGATTGGAATTTGGAATTGTACAGTCTTTTTTCCTGCAAGTCAACACAGTTTGCTTCAGTTCAGCTCTAACAGTGCATAACCACTGAGGTTGTGATACTATGCTTACTAATAGGCCACAGTAAAGTTTGATTCATCAAACCTGGCCAGCAGCCTGTGATGCAAAGTGCGGAGGGAAAAACGTTCTGTTTGCTCTGTTGGTTACCAATAGTCAGTGACATTAATGAGAAATATATGAAGCACTTAGTTTAGTTAGGTGTGAGAACAAATAGAGAGCAATTAGCATGGTGCAAAAACATTTGTGTTATTTCAACCTATGAAATGTAATCTCTGTTGTTCATTGCTAATGCCTCAGTAACAGAAGGCAAATATAATAAGGGGGCCTGCAGACAGAGAGCTCATTTCAGAGAACGAGGCCTCTTATCACCTCATCTTTATTTAGTTGTTAGTGTTCGCAGTGTAACACATTGGGGCAGGAAATATTTGCTCCTGAGTTAGACATTGCTGAGTTTGATCTGAAGAGAGGTTTGATCTGACAGGAGATGTTGAAATGAACAAGCTAACACGTCTGCATGCAAGTATTACATGCATGTTGTAGGGAAACACACACACTTAGCACACACGGACATTCGTGAAAGAAAATCCATTGTGAAGAAATTTACTCTGTTGTACACAGACAAAGAATCTTGTAAGGCAGAACATCTGTCCAACAACTTTTTGTCTAAACCATATTTTCTTTTTCTTTTCCTGTTAATTGATATATGGGTTGATAATAGCTATTTAAGAATTGATGGTCCACCAACTTCACTGCCTGTTTTTCTGGACAGTTGAACATTGACACCAGCAGTCCCAACAAAATCCCATTGTCTTCCTCTATTTTATCTATTAATATACACAGCAACTGCTGGCTATTTTCACAGCAAAGGAACTACTTTAATGGAGGGGTAAGTCAAAAGATAATTTTCCTAATTACTGCTTTTCTTTTAAAGTAAGTCATTATTAATTGCATTTTTTTTAGATCTATTTTCGCTTCCCTTCTCTCATCCTGGGTATTTATGACTACTTCTGTAAGCAATAATATTAATTTCTCTCAGTGGAATAAAGACCCGTTGACAGAAACCAACACACTTTTAAATAGATCTGAACTAGAAAGGTATGCTCTGCTCTACAAACATTTGGTTCTCAAACTGTTACCAAACCAAAATCTTTAGGGAATATTTTACACATGTGAATGCCAGCTGCAGTGTTGCATCAGAGAGCTAAACTATAACCCAACCATAATGAATATTATATTTTATATTATGATGTTTTAACCCTAGTGCTATTAGCACAGGTGGAAGCATCCACTTGCCTCTATGTGTAATACTCTCCTCCAATGACAGCACACATTCACCCACTGAAATTTACATAAATGTAGCCAACCAATCCAATGCAGAAGTAGGGATTTTGCCCCACCCAACCCAGATTGAATGCGACTAAATTGGGTAGAGCCACCATCCAACATTGCAAGGTTCAACCGCACACCGTATGTGGAGTGAGCCTGTAAGGTATTCCTTGGACAGGGCTTTGCCAGCCACACTATCCCTGAAAAAGCAAAAATAACATGCCAACGCAAGAACTGAGCAGAGTAGATTCAATGTTACCTCCCCTGCAGGGGGTGGGGGGCAAAACACATCCAGCTGTATAACTCTTGACGTAAAACAACAAGTTCTTATGACCAAAGGGTTTTTTTTGTTGCTGCTCTGTCTCTGTCCATGGTGCTGAAATGGAGGATGGATCAACTCACTCCTATGATGGTGGTGTTTAAAGAGGGTGCACCACTGAAATTCATCAGGTTAAAGCAGAACCTCCAACACCTTGGGTCATTTACAGTATGTTGTTCTAGTATTGGCTTTATTAAATTAAATACCCCTGCATGGCAAGTTGTAATAAGTGTAATGGTCACTGTAGAATATATAGAGTCCAAGTGCAGGATTTCCCCGGATATGTTTACAGGGATATTGTACGCCGATACAGTCAATTTCTGTTTTCACTCCAAATTTCAAAGCACTTCGGTTGATGGACAGTTAATCAAATCATTCCGGAGGAGATGAATAATAAAACCTGAGAGTCTCTGATGGGAGTGCGATGCAGAGTCACAGATGTCTAGATGTGAATAATTGAAAATCACTTCAACTTTATTTTCACCTATTCTGCTTTATTATGTGCCTTTTGTTGGGTCTCTACCTCCATCACTTCCTGCCTTTGTCTTTTTCCTTTATCTCTGTTTCGATTATCTCTGTCTCTGGTGTACAGTGTATTTATATTAAAGTTACAATCCATAAGATTTTCATCTTGTTAATTGTCTTTTAAGTTTCTGCCTAACAAAGAGTGAGTCAAAACAATGGTGACTGACCATATGACGCACTAATGGATGCACTTGCACTTGGCTCTTTGACAAGTATTTTGATCTGTGGCGACATTGCCTTACTATATTCAAATGCACCGTGAGGTAAGTGACACTGTTTACATCAGTCAGCAGCTGTTGGTCTGCCCGGGTGGAGCTCGTCGCTAAAGCATATGCTGCATTTCATTGTAATTGGATATGATCATCTTCTTACTTCTGAGTGAGGCTCACTCTACTGTGTCTGACATGCGCAGGTCTATCTAATTACTGCTGACTCACAATGGAGGTTCAACAGACAGACAATGAAGACTGTTAAAATAAATATAGCGACTTTGAATGTGACAAGATGGAGGGCTCGTCTGCAATTACATGTTACTGCCAGAGAGCCGCTAGAAACAACGTATCTCAAATTTTACGGATTATAACTTTAGAGTAAAGTCTATTTTTCATACCCAGCATAACTCTTGATCTGAGTGTATCCTGGACAGGCATGCCTAACCCAAGCCCTAAATTCCCCAACATTATCTTAAGTCTTTAACACATCCACAGGTATGCTGGAGGACAGAAACACGATGGGCTGGAAATGAATTATGAATCAAGACACTTAGAGGTCAGGAGCTTTGAACTCAATGTTTAGTATGTTGAGGCATCAGTGGACTGCACTCTGTAAAAGGAATCAGAACTTTTCGCTCTAATGAGGGAATGTAATGAGGAGGACGTGTTTCCACCTGCAGTGGTGATGTCTCTGATGTAGAACTGTAAACGCTGCAGAAACTGTCCAGCATGATAGAATTAAATGAACTGGGACATTTGCCCTTTTTTTTTCCGCATCATGTGATGTTAATGTGTTTTGCCAACATTAACAATATTTTAGTATTTTAAAGATATTAGTGGCACTGGCTAATGTGAACTAATGTTCTACACATAATTACTCATTACAGACAGTCAGATGTGGGAAGCTTTGCATATTTATGCAGTTTATTGCATCATTCAAATTGATTTTTGTACTGTGCCTATAATTCATACAGTGGGCTGTGAGATGGTCTGTGATTACAGAGTGTTAACTGAAGTGGCTCATGCTGAAGATTGGCAAAATTACTTGCGTACTGGACTTTGAGAAACCCTAAAAATGTAATAAATCATATTTTAAAAGCCACAAACACACATACTGTACATGTACATATCTGATATCATATTGTAGTATCATGAATAATGTATGACAGCATGCAGTGTGTGTGCAGAAATCATTTACATTTCATCCACCTGACTGATGACTTATGCAGTTCGACTTGAGCATGAAACAACTTATCTCTGAGAATCAACAGTCTCACTTCCCTGACAGCAAACTATATTTTCATCACATTGTTTTGATGGGATTCAATCTAACCTTTGCTTTGTTTCTCTTGCTGCTGGCATGTTATAATGAAAAAAATCCTCCTCTAAGCCTGAAATACTGTGACAAAAACAGGTGGAGAAAGTAAATAAACCCTCCAAACACACTCCACCTGTGTCATGAGGTCTCACGGGTAGAAGCTTAACACAGATGGTGACGAAAACAAAACAATGAACACAAATTAACAAAAATACAAATATAATAGAAAATATAGCTCGGAAAAGCAGTGGTCCTTCTGTGTCAGAATAAAGATCTGAGGGAAATAAAAGCTAAGCCCCCTTCATGTACTGACTTCACAGAAAGTTCCTGGTGGTCAAACAAATTGGAGTCATCAGTTTTTATCATAGCTGTAAAGCCCTTTTCTTCACAGAACAGTCAACAATGAAACATATTATGACTGCTGATGCTAACTGCTGTTTACTAACCAGGGCTGCCGCTGTGATGGAAAGTGGAAACTCACCCATAAATTATCTGATTTAACACTGATTCATGAGCCTTTTCTTCATAAACTTAATTTAAGCTTACAATTCAATCATACCATACTGTGGTGCACAGATAACACTGAACAACTACAAGCAAGGCTGGTGTTATCTTCACTTCCAGATCATTTCAGTGTAATCTGAGGTTTGGCCATGTCTTATACATATCTACAGGTTAATATTAACCTGTAATGATATTTCTGAATGTAATGTTTATTTAAGCTTTAATGATCACATTTATAGCACATTTGAAGTTAAAATCTCACCTCATCAGTTTTTAGTAGAAGTGGACTGTATAAAAAAATGTATTTTCTGGATGCTCTCACTACAGCTGGAGTTAAATATGAAAACTAAAGCCACAGCTTCTGTGGCTCTGTGAGAACTAAGTGTAATCCATCTACTGTCAGAAATTCTTTGCGGGAAAGATCAGGCCACAGTAGTGTAACCCTAGTTCTATTAGCACAGGCGGAGCATCACGAGTGGACTCTGTGCGTAATACATTCCTCCTGATGTTGCTGATTTATGTGACCGTGGATGGGGTAGGCTGCAAATGAACTGCCCTCTATGGGACCAATAAAGTTGTCTGAATCTGAATCCAGTAACACATTCACCTACATAAATTTACATAAACATAGCCGGGGAATCAGAATATGTATACCTGAATATGTGTCCCACAATATACAAGGCAGTACACGCCACTGTCTGCTATTCTACACCCTCTTAAGCGAGTAGCATAGGAGCGACAGGGCCCCAAGGTAGAGGACTCCATCTGCTAATAGAACTAGGGTTCGTAACCTTTGATCAATCTCACATAGGCTCCGTCCTCTACTGGACTCTATGGGTGCAGTGGGTGGAGCCTGATGAATGAGGGCCCTGTCACCACATAACATCGTCCAAACCACACCGACCCTTACCAGCTAAAGGCCCAAAACAGCGGCCTACCTACCCCTGCCTAATGTGAGCCACAACAATGGCAAAGTAGGGGGCTCCAGCCAACCCAGGTAGTATGCAATTAAACTGGGTGGAGCCACCGTCCAACCTTGCAGGGGTCAAAAGACAAGCAAAAGCCACTCCCTGAATCATCAAGGAGCACAGGGACATATAGGAGGGTCTATTCCTGTCTGTCTACAGGCTTGGGAGATCCTCTCCCAAAGTCAATGTCCAAGGTGTTTCTTTGGACATTGACTTTGGAATAACTGAACAACTATTCAGTACGCCTAATGGGGGCTGTGCGTTCATTATGCCAATGCACAAACTGGGCCAAACAGATGCAATTTCACCACCTTGTCCACTGCATGTGGTGGAGGACCAAACACATCTAGCTGTTTATCCCTCGACTTAAAAGAAATCCTCAAGTTCTTGGGAACAAAATATGGTTTTGGTCTTAGAGTACCCCTGCTGCAGTCATAACAAAGCAGCAAGCAACTGGGGTGGACCGACAGGGCTGTTAATGCACACACTCTCTTAGCTGAGGTCATTGCAAGCAGCACAGCAGTCTTGAATGAAAATGCCTTCAGAGAGGAGCATTCCAGGGGCTCGAAGGGATCCTTCACCCAGGCCTCAAGCACGACTAGTACTGCAGTTCCCATTGAGGAGAGGTAGAAACGCATTACCAGGTGTTGTCTACTTTCCCCTTGCAGGAATAGAATAGCACACTTATAACAGCCTTTCTCCTGTGAAACCAACTAGACTCTCTCGATTTTGAACTCTAACAGATATTGGTATGTAGGCCTATGGAACAAAGCATCTAGATACGAAAGAAGGACTTACTGAGAAGACACATTTTAATGTTTTATATGTCAATAGTATAATATGTGGGTTCTACTATGACCTCCTATTTCCGTCCCCTTCTTCTTCACTGGCTTCCCTGTCCAGTAAACATGCTGAGAGGCAGAGGGAGTGAGAGCCTCGATGTGAGAAGTCATGGTTGTGGTGCTGAATGTAATGTATTGGATTTGTTCAGATCAGTCCTGCTGTCGGTGCTGAACCATGAAATGCTGCTTTAGTTGGAACACAGTGACCGCAAACACACAGAGGTCTCACACTCACACTCACACTCACTGGTCTCATCCACACAGTCTGTGGATGAGACCAGGGTTCTAATTAATCCCAGCGCAAAACGCTTATCATGTGAAGGCCCCTTAAGGAACTTGTATGTATGTGTATATACTGTATAAAGATAGATAAACGTAACTAGATCCCAAGCTTGAAATTAAATGATTACACTTTGTGTATATTTTGTTTCATGCATTGTACTTGATATGTGTTTTAATCTTAATAAAATGATCAAATGCATTCAGTAGCACTCATAATTTCTCTTGTGTTCACCGGACAATTTTGGCTAGTGGAAATTCTGATTGACTCACATCAAAAAAAGTGAATTCAGAACCCTGGATGAGCCTGTCGGCAGGAAGGTGTCGCTACTGTCCGTGTGTAAGCAGCAGAAGCAGCAGTGACAGTCTCCAGCTCCTGTGTTCATCAGCACCGTCCACGCTGGGATTTCTTGGTCCACTCGCCTTCACTCGCAGCGCTTTCGCTTCTGGAAAAATTAACCGCTGGAGACGCAGCTTCGTCGGGAAGAGCGCGGAGCCTTTGCACCTGATAACAGGACACCATGCTTTACTTCTGGATACACAGCGTGTGGATCACCTGCGTCGCTTTCCTTTTTGGATTTCAAGGCAAGGGATCGTTTCTTTCTTTTTCATTTCATGTCCTGATGTTTTCCCACTAGGAAACACGGGAGTTGAGAGGGATATTACAGCTTTCGTGGATATTTATTGTGCGTCTGTCCGTCTGCTGCTGAGTCGCGTTCTGAAGGTATGTGACTTCCCTTCCTGAAAACACTTTACATGTCAGACACCTCCTTGCTGAAGCCCGTGTGACTTAGACTGAGTCTTCCAGTGGAGCTGTGTTTGCTCTAAATAAAGTTAGTGTTGAGTGGAGCTGAGCTGACAGCAGTCTCCACGTACAGTAGCGGTGTGTGACAGAATAGAACAGCCACGTGTCAAAACCCAGTTCCCTTGTGGGAATTGTTCCAGTGGGGTCATATCTCAATTTTGTTATTAAGCCAACACATTTTTACCTTGACCCGTGATGTCCGTTTTATAGATTGCATCAGTCAGTCTTGCCCTATTGGGTTATCTTTGGCTTTGTGCTTTTACTGGCAAGGAGCCTGTTAGTGTGCAGAGTGGATCAAGGAGGAGTGACACATTATGTGGTAGGAAAGAGAAGTAAACATGTTGCTGGCAGTAGGATGTAGAGGAGGAAGATGGAGCATAAACCAGAATACGTTTCCATGTTTTCTCTCATGTCTGCTTCTGTAATTAAACGTCAGCTGTAAGTAATGATGCTCTCCAGACTGTAGGTATGGTAACTCTTAAATGAATGGTGAGTGTTTGGTAATGGAGTGGAGACAGAAGCACCACGGTGATCGAACAACCGCTCAGTTTGACTTGATGGGGAAATCAATTTAAGTGAGAAAACACTCTCAGGTCTACAGGGTGAGACCCACTAGTCAGTTTCAACCGTTATTCTGACACAATTTTGAAACCTTCACACACAGGCATGGATTATGACACTATAGGCCCTGGGCACATACATGTAAGAGCCTCTGACTCTGTCTACATAGGAACAAGACACCAGAATTCAAAGAGTCTACCTTTAGTCATTTTGAAGTAATCTTGGTTCTCTTTGTGGTCCTTGTGAACTTATTTTTAGACAGTTTTTTTTTGGTCATTTTGTTTCTCTTCATAGTCATTTTACATAATTTTTTTACTTGTGTAGGTCTTTGTAATTGTTTTGCATCTGCAATTGTTTTGCATCTATGTGTGGTTGGTTTTCATCTATTTTAGACATTTTATGTCTATGTCATTGTTTTGTTTCTGTCTGTGGCCATTTCACATCTATTTCAATCATTTTCATGACTTTTTCATGATAATAATATGTCATTTTGTGTGTACTTTCAGCCATTAGTATCTGTCTGTATTATTTTGCATCCCTATAGTCATTTTTGTCCATATGTGGTCATTTTTGGTCATTTTTTGTATACTTCTCATCATCAAGCATCTCTTTGTGATCAGTTTGTGTTTTTTTACTACAACATCTTATGAGTCTGGGCCCCTGACATTATGAGCCCCTGGGCCTGTGCCCTGTAGGCCCGTTATGTAATCAATTCATGCTCACATATCATGCTTATTTGGTTACTGGGGTTGCCCGGATTGGATAGTGAGTTTAGCAATTTTGAGCAAATAACTAGAACACACTGAGCATGTAGGCTACATGGACATGCTAGTTGCAGGAGTAGTTTGAGATGTCTAAGTAAATATTTTATTACCTTACTCTTTGAAAACCAGAAGGGCCAACGTTTAACAAACACCATTCAACATACAATAGGTACACAGTTATTCTCATATGCACATAGTTTATACTGAAAATGTTTTGTGGAAGTTAAGAACCTAACACTCCCATTACTGTGGCATCACAACTGCACAAAATCACACCTCCAAAATGCAATTATTTTAATCAACACTTCATTCTGTATTTGGAAAACTGTAATGCATTCAGTGACTGTTGAAAAAACTTGCACTGAAAACTTGGTATGATTCATACTGGGTTTTTTTTTGTCAGATGTTGACTCATTCACATATTCCTACATTGTATATATGGTCAACTGCATAAGGGTCACAGTGGACACTGGCGCTTCACGCTGAAGCTCTTGAATTCAATGTTGCTTAGCAGCTGACACTTTTCACAGCTTCACACCAGCACAGGAGCTCACCACCTAACCACACACATGCACATGCACAGCAAAGACTGAATGAATGAATGAAATGTGAAAAATAAATTACACTTGAAGCACCAGTCATTAAGAAAGGACAGAGGGTTTATGTAAAGGAATGCTTAAGCAGGAGAGACTTTATAGGTGTACCCTAGGAGGACCAGAACAGACCTGAATAATCTCCCTTAGTTTCTATTGGTCTGTGTTTCTCACTTAGTACAAACAATTGCCTTTTATCTGTTGTTCAGGAGAGAGAGAACATAAAGAGTAGAATACAATCTATAGTTAAGATACCCATCAGTACCTCTTACACTAAATCCTTTCTTAATTTGTTTAAGTAATTTATCTTCCCTTTAACTTACACATACAGTAAATCCTTCTTCTTCTTATGGTTGTCGTGAATTTAACTCATCTTTTTCTCTTTTATTTTTGGTTTAGTTATCTACTCGAAATATTTTCCCGGAGCTGATATTGTCGATCTTTGCCTGAGTCATTGTATCCACTGAGGGTAGAGGTCCAGCTTATCGCACTTATTTGAACTTGTCGTCTACTCGTACTTCCATTGACTTGGATGCTGACCTTATTTGCTTGTCTGCTCAAAGTGCAACCAAGGAGCAGGAGAGAGAGGATACAATGATGGGAAAAGTGAGAACTGACTTCCTGTATGAAATAAAATCACTGTGACATTCAGTCGTGTTTGTTAGTTGTTGTTTTTTTGATTAACTGTTTATGACAATGAGTATCCTATTTCTCCGCACTGGAAGTTGTTCTCATTTGAAATTAAGAGTCATTTGGTCTGTGATTTGTTGATCAGGCCTGTTGTAGTTTTGCTGGAATCAGACTTTATCTGATTGACCTAATTATCCTGGAAATGTGAATTACTCAGAAAATGTTCTCTGGGCACCTCGGCGTGTGGCAAAAACACTTAGTTTGGTGTTTTCTGCGCTATCCTCTGACATCTTTACTGTGAAGTTCCTCACCTCTGTCTCATGCTACATGATACTCCCTGCTAGAATTAGAATGGTAATCTGGACATAATTGTAATTTGTCGGGTGCCTCTACCCGCTGCCTGTAGTTAACGCATTCATATCTAATTCAAAAGATCTCATACATTTTCAGCCCCATGCTCTACTGTATATGAAATAATGTTGCGATGTTGCACAAAGTAAAAAGAAGAATCTGATTCTAGGGTGAAATTACATCATCAGAGTATCTTTGTCAGCAAACAGCACAGTGCTGAAAGTGTCCGCTTTCTGTAACATTGAGCTTATAAATGACTAGATGTTTGTTTCTTCCATACTTAGAGTCAATTAAAACCAGATCTGAGAGTATTATACTGTAGGATCACAGGATTAAAGCATTTTTTCTTGATTGAAGTGTTCACCCATTAAATACATCTACACTTCCATTTTCTATTAATCCTTCATTCAAACAGGTAATCCTGTTAAAGAAAACACCTGTCATACTGTGTCATGCTGCTGAATACGGATTCTCTTTTCACTGAATGTTTTTTTGGCTGATGTGTATTAACATGTCTACAAAAGAGACCAGGGGACTGTAGCCAACAGTATATTTCCACTCTATTGACTTGTTACTGAATATGTGATGTCCAGCAGCCGATGAGGGAGCTGTGGAGCTGCGGTGAGAGAAATCCACATACATTAGTCAAATTACTAGGAACAAGGCTGTGTGAAAATTGGTGTGAATTCAGCCTGACAGCCTGCACCTATAGTGGTCATCAAATCAAATACTCACAGTTTTGCCTGTTTGCCTGCAAACATGTCATGTTTCTATTTTTATATTTTTGGATTTTACCGCCAGTCGGACAGACAGACTGACAGAGAGATTATCCCAGTTCTCAGTCTGGCTCTCCAGGCCCAGATACTGTCACCTCCACTGGATTAGATACACATGTATGAGACCACTCACTGTGGAGCAATATATCAACAGAACTACCAAAGACAGCTAGTGCGGTTCTCTGGATGGAGAGGAGGAAGGAAAAAACATGGTTGAGTCAGGCTGACTTAAGCATAGGATCACAGACTGTATCACGGATAAGTTAAATGTTGTGTTTGCGTGTATTCCGTTCCATGGTGTGTGTGTGTGAGCGTGCAATCAACTTAATGCTTTCTGTCTAACTGTCAACATAATTGCCACAAAACAAAGAAGAAGTGAAGAGATCACAGATTTGGACAGACATCCAGGTTGATGCTATAATGTTTGCAGGTACCCCCCACCCCCCACCCCCCATTTTTGATGTCAAGTAGTCCTTTGAAGAAGAAACCTTAATATTTTCCACATAAAAAAGAAAAGATCAACAGACTGCTGAAGGTGTTTGTTCTCTCCTGCAGTGAAACATAGACTCTGACTCCCAGTGGGATCTCTGCTCAGGAAATCAAAAGGAGAGATGCATTTCATATTAAAGAGGAAAGTAGGGAAAGTCTCCTGCAGAATTATCCAAACTGTACTTCTTCACAACATCTGTCATGTTTCAGTTACATTATGTAGAAATGCATGTGGACACACATCAGTTTCACATGAAATGAGTGAGTAATGAGTGTGTTGTTAAATGTATCCACTGTACTATTGACAAAGTCCTACTGTATTAAGTTACTAAATCCAGACTGAAGAGAGGAATATGTTCACTCATTCAGTCTGTTTACAGTCGGATGGGTTCTCTGAGTGAAGGCAGTGGATGAAGAGAGCTTTGTGTTAATCTGTGTGTAGAGGCATTTGATGTTTGTATGACCATTTCACACTTCAGTAAATTCCACACAAACTTTGAATTTTTGCACATTTGTGGGCAGGGACTGTTATGTCTGTCTTTATTCCTCACTCATGTGTTGAAGTGTTTGTGTGTGTATGCAAAGTAGGATGTGTGGCCTCCTGTTGGGGATTGGTTAATTGGCCCATCCCACTTCCTGTTTCCTGCGGATCCCGATTGGTGCGGCGGACTGCAGTAGTCCCCACCAATCAAGCAGAGGCTCCAACCCCTACAGCGTCACTGGCTCACCCTAATAATTACTTCCCTGTGTAGCAATCGGCGTGCTGTGATTCTTTGACTCAGCCGCTTTGTGCTTTGTTGTGTGCTTTGTTGTCCAATGTATCGTTCATTGTGTGGGTTACTACTCCAGAGATTGGGCCAGGGTATGTTAAAAAACTAATCTTGCTGTGACCGTAGCTGCCTCATGTTAGTAACACTAGGGATAGGGGTGCTGCTCACGTTGTGTTTTATTTTAAATAATTCAGTTAAGTGGATGATCTTTTGTTTCAACTCTAGTTTTAAAGAATCCTCTTTCAGTTATATTTGTTTTATTGCTTTAGCAGCACTTGTAGGCCCTCTCCTTTTGTTGTAGTCCTGTATGTTTTCCTTTTCTAATTTTAAACTCTATTGTTAATAAATAACTTACATTACCAAGAACAGCTGTTTTTTATGTTGTTTCCCTTTCCTCTCACAAGCTAGGTTGTAACAGGGACTCTGCGCAGGGCTGCACAATAAATAGTAGTTGTATTGCCATTGCAGTATCAACTTGCACAATAAACACATCGCGGAAGACAGCGAAACACAAAAGATACTCTCAATTTTTGAGTTACTTGAAAGAGAGTGTCAGACTGCCCTTTAATGCAATTATCTTTTAGTAGTGCCTTTTGTGCTAAGTTTAATCTTCTATTTACTCATTAGGATGATTGGAAATACCTTAATTTCCAGAAATTTTCCAAAAACTTTCCATGGATAGTTAAGCTGGTATTTTGTGGCCTCAACCGTGCAGGGTACTAGAAATCATCGTGCATGTGATGGAGGAATGCACAGTGCATGTAGAGGGCGTATCCGCAATACCACTGCAGTGAGCAGTGTGCTATGTGCACTGATCGAGGAATAGCATAGATATTCGTCAGTGTACTTGCATGGAATGTGGCTGTTTTGTCAAGATCATGCTAAAATATATTTTCCCCAACTATATCTAAACTCTCTGTTAAGGGCCATCCGTCAATTTAGTAAATTCTTTGAAAATTTCCAGAATTCTGCAACCCTAACATCAACTGTCAGTATTTATCTCTATCACTGTGTAATGCCATGTCTTCTTTCTCAGTGTGCTCTTTAATGTCACAACATTGACCTCAGCTCTGTATTTGTTCAGTTTCCTGTCAGTGAAAGGGAACTGAGCCTTCTTCAGTCTGTCAGTCCCGGCTGGACTTTGACTGTGTTCGAGTCCTCTGCTCATCTCTTGACAGTCAGATCAAACTGACCTCTCGGAGATACATTCCTGCAGAGTGTGTGTGCGTGTGTGTGTGTGTGAATTCCTTCATGCTGGAGTATGCTGTGTTAAGAGCAAGGCATTTGCACTTTACATTTATGTATCTGATACAGTGGATGCTTTTCCTGAGGTGAACACACTCCATGGTTGTTCCACAGTTGGAGTCCGTATGTTGAGAGATTTTCTCTCACTGCACTTTCTTTTTTTGTCTCATCGGCTATGTGTTTCCACCATTACATCTACCACCTAATGCAGTTCAACGAGAAAGGGGCTTTAGAATTGGATTAGATATCCACTGATTGCTCTTTGAATGGACAATGATGAGAGGCTGATGTACATTAATGGTAGGGTCCCTCTTCTCCTCTTGGTGTAGACAGATTGAAGCAGGTGTGCACCTCACTTTTGTTGTTCCTTTGAAGCAATAGCACCGACTCACAATCATTTATATTTAATGAAATAGAATGTAATGAGTGTTTAACACTGTCACATATTCTCCACAGAGCAGTTGTATTTCAAGCTCTAGAGATTTGCAGTTATGTAACTTAACAGCAAGATGTAGTTTCTTCATTGATTTTTAAGCTCTGTACTTATACTGTCAAACATGGCTGGGCTTATAATATTCTGATTATTAGTCACATCATACAACTTCTGCTACATTTAGGCAATGCACGGTGTCATCAAATACAATAACTTGTTCCATCAGAATGCTTTTTATTCAGAGATACTCATTGCTGTTGCAGCCATACTGTTTTGTAATTAAATATTCTGTCTTATTCTTTAACTATGGCTTTATTCTCACACTCAAATCAAACAGGGACTGACTCTCTCCAGTGTCTTTAGAATGACATCAATGTTCTGACATGACTTTTTTTATAGCTTTTAAAATGTTAAATAAATACAATTGAAGGTAAATAAAGGTATATGACTTGGCTGTGTTACAATATTAGTATGCCAGGTATCATTTAGTTTTTTCGTGTGTGTGACATCTGCTCTACAGTTCAAGTGTAGTAACGCCTGCAGGAGGATCTTAATGGCATCCTGCCAGACATGCCCCAGGTTCTGTTATGACATATGACACATTTCTATATGGCATTTTCAGCATGCAGGTGACAATTAATTAAGAATAACACATAATTGTTCAACAAGAGATTGATCCGTCTGGATGTTGAATAGTCGATAAGACATGTATTACATAATTAATGTGGCCTTCCTTTTTCATCTTTTACTGTAACATGAGAAAAAACACTAATGAAGTAAAAAGGGTTAACCATTGGAGCCTATGGTGGGTTAGTTCCCTGCATCAAAGCTCTTCACTGATGAGTGATTATCAGCAATTACATATTCATCACAGTTTATCTAATGTGTTCTCAATATCATCAGTGTAATATTAGAGCAATGTCAATGGCGGTCAAAGCAGCTATTTGCTAACATGATGCATCACTGCTAGTTCCAGTGATGTTGTTTCACAGTAATGGATTTAATGTGTCACATAATGAACATGGGATCTTTTGAATATCAGCTGAATGACGACCATGTTTCTGCTGTTTACCATGACTGTGGATCATTAGCTGGTGTGGTCCATAGGTGGCACGTTCCAGTGGAGCTCAGGAGATTGATGCAGTCTCTTCTAGACAGGTATTTATACGAGCTGTCAGTCCACAAGTCTACCACCTGACTTTCATCTGTCTGTTTCTGCAGCCTCCATGGTGTCAATCCTCTCACACACACTTTCATCTATGAGGGGATTCAGCTGTCTGATACATAGCAAATGAGTGACAGTTAGGGTATACACTGTAATATTAATATTAGTAGTCAGTCCACAGACTGACACTCACTTGTGCACTTCTACACTCTACAGCCTCTCTCTGCTCTTCATTCACTAAGAAAACCATCACAGCCATTAGACACAGAGTCCAGTGAGTGCACACACACACACACACCTGCAGCTTGCTCACTCAAATCCATCTCACACACCCTCTTGGGCTTCGGTTATGGGAATGCAGCAGCTAATTTAGCATAATAAATTGATATCACACACTTCACCCAGCCTGTCCAGCCTCACAGTTTCAAAGATACAGCCAACTCTTCATCTTTAATGTGCCCCTAGCTATCAGCATTATTTACATGGCTGACCACTCTTCGCCAAATATGATTCACTCTGGCAGTGTTTTCTACCCTGATGGAATATATAACTATAGACGGAAACCCTATGCACTGGTAGTAGCATTGAGATTTAAAATTGCCAATTTTTGGCTCTCAGTAGTATTGTTTTTTTGCATTTCTCATTATGCTTTCCTTGCCACTGGCGATCAGTTGTAGCAGATGGTGAACACGCTGTGGGTGGATGGAAAACCCTCTGGAAGTTCAGCCCAGATAACCCTCCTCCATAAAGCAAATTAAACTTAAAGTCAACAACTGGGGGACATGTTTCCAAAGCAATCGTATCTGCTTGCATAGGGACAAATAAATGAGCCGTGTAAAACTAGAGTTGAGCCGTGTGGGCCTGCGCAGGTGCGAGCAGCCTCTCTGGCCCATGTAGCTGCCTCCATCGGATTTAATGGGCACGCTGTGCTGTAGGCATCCCTCAGCAGTCACAATGAGATCAATATGGAGTTTGAAATTAAAAATAAATTCAGCAGGGTTGAGTGGTTGTGTGGTGGTTAGCACTGTCGCCTCACAGCAAGAGGGTTCTTGGTTTAAATCCCGGCTGGGGCCCTTCTGTGTGGAGTGTGCATGTTCTCCCCGTGTCTGCGTGGGTTTTCTCCGGTTTCCTCCCACAGTCCAAAGACAAGCATGCGGTCTATTGGTGTCTTTAAATTGCCCGTAGGTATGAATGTGAGTGTGAATGGTTGTCTGTCTCTTTTTGTCTCCATGTGCCCTGTGATAGACTGGCGTCCTGTCCAGGGTGTACCTTGCCTCAAGCCCGATGTCAGCTGGAATCGGCTCCAGCCACCCCAGTAGGGACAAGCTGTTGAAAATGGATGGATGGATGGAGGGTTGAGATGGATGTTTTGACATGCTGGGAGGTTTGGGAAGTTAGTAAATTATTGTGATATATGTGGTTCAAAATTCACAGATTAATTGTTCTGTCACATTTAAGAGGAACAGCTGGTGATTTGGAGATGGTCCCTTCTTGGCAGTCTTAGCCTCCTTGTTTGATGGACATGTCAAGCTCCTTTCAGGGTCTGTGCTTGCTTGGACGCCACATGATTGGTGAAAATTGATGAGTGTATGTCACCTGGCTCTCCTCTGGGCATGTTATACCTACATGTTCTAGTGCTCCAAGATGACTCAGGGGGTGTCTTTTGCTTGTCTTTTGACACCTGGGAGGTAGGATGGTGGCTCTATCGAGTGTAGTTGCATACTAGGGTTGGCACGTGCCCCCCTCCTTCTCCGTTGATGCGGCAAATGTTATGAACTTGTAGGTGGGAAGCTGTATTTTGCCTTTAGCCGACCAGGGCCAATGTAGTAGGGTTGATGTTATGTTGCGACAGGGCATTCATTCATCGGGAATGATGTTTTCAAAAGAAAAATACACAACTGTTTTTTAAAATTAAAAGTCAGACCCTGGATTGACCACAAACAGTATCCTTTCAACAGGTAATATCTATTGCTCTTATCATAATTAAATAAAAATGAGCAGTCAGTCAGGCTAATAACTGAACTTTTTTTTGCCATATTTGGTTGTATAGAACAACTTTGTTATTTTACCACTCATGGTCCTGTAGCAGGGGACCTTGAATCTTGGCTCTAGCTCGTCGTCCGCAAATCTGGGACTCTATTTTAACGGGCATAGGGGAGGCCTTGTGAATGAGATAGCATGGAGTCAATTATGGACTGCCTTGCCTCGATTCCCCCTCCCCTCTTTTCTCTCCTCCTCTTCCAGCTTGCTGAGATGTAGTGTTGACAGGTGGGCTCTGAAGTTGCTGGTCGTCAGGTAGTATGCTTGTTTGGTCTTACATATTTTACATACCACTTTGTCCCTTCTCATGATTTTCCCTGTTTCTTTGGTAACCCAAAGTAGCACTTTTCAAATTCTCAGGAGTGTAGGTTTTAGACTCCCCATCAGCCTCATAATTGTAGAAGAATAATATATATATAAAGACAGAGAGTCCAGTAGAGACTGTTAATAGAAGTTGGGTTACAATATCATAGCCTTCGATACCTCCGTTTCCAACATAAAGTGAGCATCATGCTTTCTTTGTTCAGTGGGTCCTGGGCGAGGCTGCAGCCCCCTGTAACCCTGAAATAGTGGTGTGAACAAAATTATGGACTTAATCAGGAAGTAAAAACTCAGTCTTCGTACAACTGCATCCCGCAACAAGCTCATGAAATACTTGAGGTTGTACATGTTAAGAGTTAGTTATGGCAGAAATTAGAGTGCTTCCAGTTTCAGAGAAAGACTTGCTCGACAGTGTTTTGGATATGTTCAGTGTCACTATCTAGGGTGCTGAACATCCTCACCGACATAAATACCATTTTAAAAGCTGTGAAATCGCATTATTGTAAAATGGAAAATTACAATTATTACCTGGTACCAACCGTGTAGGCTACCTTCTGCACTTTAGTCACAAAGTAGAATTGACGTCGTAATATAAACTTAATCACACATAGGTTAACAGCTGCTGAAAAACTGTGAACCCAAGTCTTCTATATGGCTGCACAATCATAGAAGATGGTAGATGATGAATATGTATCACTACACAAAGAGTAGAAAATGAAATAAAATGTCAGAGACTTGGGGAGAAAAAGGTAAGTAGGGAAGTGACGAGACCCGCAGCTCACGAGAAGAGACGATACACGAGCTTGAGTTCACAAGAACAAGACAAGATGTTATTTTAACACTATTCACACTATTGCGGTTGATTTTTAGCAGAGATGTGTGGTGGTGCTGCAGGTTTCTAGTGACATAGACATATCTCCCAGCCCTGATGCATATCTACACTCAGGTGTGTGTGTGTGCGCGTGTGTGCGTGCGTGTACATGTGCATGTGTGAAAATCACCAGACAGAAGGATAAGCAGAGCCACGATGCAAACTCAGTTTAAATAAGTGTATTACACAATAAGCTACACTCGGCTTTAAAAAATGTATTTTAAATAATTGTCCAAAAGGCCCAAATAAGGTACTTCAACATAAAAAGTCCAAAGTTAAATCAGAAATCAATTTTCGGTTTCAAGCACAACATAATAAAGAAATGATTTCAGTTTGTTTAATTATGTTTTAGTTGTTTTTGTAGGAGTGAATCATCGTCTCAAACAAAATAATAAAGGATCTCTGATACGTTTTAATTTAGTTTTTCCCCGTTAGGAGTGTAGCGTCTTCACAAACAATTTAACAGACCATCTTTGAACAAGTGAATCTCCAACGCTTTCTGAGAATTGTCAACATGCAACTTTGTATAGACAGAATTTACATGCTGTCGTGCAAATAAGATAAATGACATAAGGATATTTAGTTTGTTTACTAAAAGGACAGAGCTGTTCTATGAGATCCTTAAATGACTCCTGTTGTGATCTGACGCTATTCATAAAATACAGTTAAACAAAATGAACTTGACGTTCAAGGGGGGCGGGGGGTGGCGTTTGGTGGAGGGCCGCCTCCCTAATATAATGGTTGGGGAAACACTGGTGTGCTGAAGCTCATCCACCCGTTGTTATGGTTATTTGGTTATTGTTGTTGCATAGTGTTGCTTTATGTGAAGGTATCTATTTTAGTTTAATTATAATTTTGCTTTGGCTTATATAACAGTTATTCACTCAAATCAATCATTCTTGAAGAATGTAGTTAGTGGAAAAATCTGTTGTTTTTCAAGTAGATATGCAACATGTCCCTTGTCATGTGTTTCCTTAAGTTTAGTTCATAGATCCATTTGTTAATGTCCATAAAATCTTCATTGATGAAAATCTTCTTTTTCTTATTAATATGAGCAACATCATCAGAACTGTTGGGTGCTTGGGAAAGAGAAGTAAAATCACTGTTTTGATTACAAACATAAGCCTTTAAACGGACCGATCAAAATCCTACATGTGGTTCTGAGGTCCTACAAATCTGCAGATTAAGTGTTAATTAACGGGACAAATGAAGTGTGGTGAGAGATTAGAATAATCCTCCAGGTTTTCAACAGCTCTACTATTATTACACACACACACACACGTACACGGTTATCTCTTTTAATTACTTTGCTGATGAATATTATGTCGAATAGTACACAGATACCTGGTTATAGTTTTTATTTGTCATTTAATAGTCTGTGTTAATGTTAGAATATTAGTTACTAATTGCTTAATAGTTGTCATTACTGAATGTTCAGTATTGAGAAGGAACAAACTGTGAGATGATGATCATGAAATAATGGTGACAGCTGGAAAGACAGTTGGTGAGAAGGCTGCTGCTGCTGCTGCTGAGAAGGACCAGTGCACAGGAAGTAGAGGTCTGGTGAGATTACCCAAACTATGAGCACAAATATATTTTTTGGAGGGATACCTCTGGAGCCAAATGGCAGGAGGCTCATTATCCAAACATGCTCATAAGGTACAAATGAAGATTTGAGAAATCAAGAAAATGAAGCTGCAGAAGAGTGCAATGCACAAGATAACAAATGTGTGCGTGTGAGTTATTTTGTGATCATTTTGTGTTGGTTTAGATTGATCAAGGCACCCAAATGAGACTTTTAATGACTAGTTGCACTGCAGTCTGACAATTCCCTTAAATGTGACTGTAAGAAGTCTGTTGCAGGCCTTCGTTGGTGACAGATGTCAGCATCACCTGCTGCACTAGTCTGCATTTTGCCTTATCAAGTAATTATTGCCTAAGATAATTGTTATAAAACACAACATCATTGGATGACAATCAATGTAAATTCATTTCTGAAAATGAACTAAAATAAAATTAAAAAAAATTGTCATACTTAACAATATGTGTTCTGTCATTGACTCCCACATGAGGCCTGTCTTGTTGATTGATCACTTAGTGTTACAGACTCCACAGAGAGGCCATTCACTGATACAGTTCTACACACATGACTATTCATGATGCGACACAGACAGCATGAATGATGATGATGATGATGATGGAAACCACTGCTAATATGCAAAACTGAAAGCAGAGAAGACAACCAATTCATCAAGTGTTGGACCAACATGCAATGCTTAATATATGCACTGCTAGATACAAAAAAATATCTTGGTTAAAACGTCCCAGCGTTCTGTAAGTTACACACCCAAATTGTTCTGTACTATACATTCTTGGTCCTAAAGAATCACATTTAGCCTCCTGTGAGGATCTATGTTCTGAACTTCACTAAGAATGTAAAGTGTTGCCTTACAATTGAGACCACTGCTCTTTTACTATTGTTCCTGGGAAGCAGCTGTACCTTCAGGTCTGTAGTATCCTAATAAATATGGATGAATTGCATTTCTCCCTTGTCTTGTGTGTCCTCCTGCACGGCCCCACAGCCCCTAAAATGCTCTATTATTAATATCAATATTGCAGAATTTCCCACTTGGTGAGAACGTATCTCATCTGTATGCCAGGTCTTTCTGCTCTCAGCCATGCAGGACTAAGCTGTTTCTCTCTGCTCAACCTCATTCAGCCTCTGACATTTTGCCATTTTCACTGGAGATGAGATCTCCTATATTAAAAAATATATTTCTAATTGTTACCATCATTTACAGAATATTTCACACTTACCATTTCACCATGTAAAGGCTTTCATACTAGTTTTTGATTGAAGATTTATATATATAGTATAAACTACTGTATATATTCCTGCTTGGATTCCGGCCCCTCTAGCATGAGATACAATTATTGGACATAACTGCATATTTATAATTACGTTATTCTGCAAAAGGGAGATCAGATCTGAGAGCTGCGAAGTTCCACTTGGCAATGAATGACACGTCAACATGATAATGTTAATATAGTCCTTTGACTGATGACAACATACAAAATGCTCACCAAGATTGGCTCCTAATATTAAGTGAGAGGTTTCTGAATCATTTTTAAGAAATGGATTTTAGGATCATCCGCTAATTGTGTCTGAACTTACCAATAAAAGAGAGACACAACAAATTCGCTCTCAGTTGGGAGCCATCTCTCATCGTCCCTTTAAAGGAGCCAGTTGAGATAACTGAATATGCGTTAGTTTCAAATTAACACAAACCCAGTTAACCAAAGCTTTGAATAACTCAGAATATATTTTGCTCCTGTCAGTCGCCTGTAAATCTTTTCATATAAGCCCTCGCAGAGTCGAGTTCTTGCCACTTCATGACATTTCCTAAAATTCTGAAGGATAGGTGGACCTCAAATTGTACATAGCGCAAACTATGGGATGGATGAGAATTTCACAAATTCATGTATTGCAGACTTCCTGTAACACTGGGAGATAACTGGATTTGTTTATCCACACACAATGTTTGTAATCTGTTAAAATGAGTGTGTTCAGCAATTGAATAAATGTTCAGAGGTGAGGAGACCTTGAACTGAACAGGAGGAAATGGAGAAAAAACATGAAAGACATAAACATGAAAACAGCTCTTCCTAAATACCTGTAAGACATATTTCTGTTATTTGTTGAATATATTCATATGGAGAATAATTTGTTATTTCATTTTCCAGATGAAGAGAAAACCCAGTGTAGTCTGTCTCTTTACGTGAGCATCCCCTGAGAAGCAGTGGGTGCTCACACACATCCATGTGCATATGTATTCAGGACATTGTCACATCAGAGCTATCAGATGCAGCATGAACGTATAGCTTTTTTTGAACTCACAGAGCAGCAAATTGAAAACCCAGAGCAGCAATGATTTCTTGCTCACATACATTTCTCAGGCAGCACCACCACTCAGCTTCATCGTAGCATTCATCCAGATATCATTCACACTCTTGATGGTGGAAGTTTCAGCACTGACTTTTTCTCTTTCTTTGTGAATGTGATGTCTCAGGAGGGCTGATGGCACAATTCAGCTCAGAGTAACTAAAGGCAGCTCAAGTGCTGGTTAATAAAAACACTTTGCAAGCAGATTAGATTAGATAGTTGGTTAATTAGATGGTTGGTGCATTCCTTCACCATGCTTATGCTTTTATGTTTCAAACCAGCCGTATAATTTAAAACAGCACACTCATCCTCTGAACACAACAAAGCCGCTTCACTTCCTGTAAGAGATTCTTCAGAGCTTTGTTGAATAAAATAGTGAAGAATAAAGAGAAAAAGGAAGACGTACTGCTTCAGAGCAAACTTAACATGCTGACAGAGCATCACTTCTCTATTTCCATTTATTGGAGCCAATAACAACAGTTAGTTGAACATCAGTCTTCAGAAGCAGTCGATGATCTTAACTGGACCTCAATTCAATAACAGTAAACACTGATTCATGTTCATACAGAGGATTATAGGTTTAGGGTCAACTGCAGTTCATTATATGAGGGCTGACTCCTTTGTAAGTGTAATGTATCTGATGGTCTGATATGAATCAGTAAGTGACGTAGAAGGTGTGAAACGCTTTGATGAGGTTTGTATACAACACTGCCTACAGCCCCTTTACCCAATGTGTGTGTGCCTATAAATTGTTATTTTCCACTGGTATTCTGGGGTCTAAACCAGATGTTTTTGTTTTTTTGCCTCATAATTGGTCCGGATTAAATATTCAAATGTGTAAATGAAAGGAACAAAATTTGCATCTGGGAGCAATCTTTGCATGTTGAATGTTGTCCTGCACCAAACGTGTACACAATGCCTTTGACATTCATTGATCTACTTTAAAATCACCACTCCCTCAGAGATCACTGTCCCCTCCCACTGTCCTCTCTGCCTTTTATATCAGGAGCCAAGTTAAACAGAGGACAAAGAAAGACAAATGCGCATATGGCCAACAGGTTCAAACCAGAGTGCTGATCACACATAATTTTTACATTTTAAAAGTATCTAACATCAGGTCACAATTTAGCAAACCAAAAGAGGTTCCAATTGAAAACCTTGGCCCGTTAAAAACCCTTATTTATTTTCATTTATTTGCACGAGGATTCATGGTTTTCTGAGACCTGAAACAGACTGACTTTTAATTAGCATTTTTAATGGGTGTTAAGCAGTTTTAAATAATCCTCCTGCACGATATTTTTTTGTGTTGATACTGAAATTTGCATTAATGTTTGGTAATTTGTATACCCAGTACCTTTACAGCAACTTAGCCAGCCTGATGAATGAGTTTTTAAAAAAAATCTGTTACCAATCCTGTTTCTTGTCCTGCTTGGTCCCTTTGTTCTACTTTCCACCTCCTATGTCCCTCTTCTTCTCATCTGTCTTCTGACATTAATGCCGAGGAGGTGTGTGAAGGTTGTCCAGTATGTCTGTGTTCCCCTTATGATTAACTGCAGTGACACACTACAGATGAGTGTGGATGATCTTTCCCTTTTTAGTGATCTAGTGCCAAATAAAGGGAATCAATTAAACGTCAGATAGAGTACACGCTAATTGACCTCAGCAAGGTAACATTTAGTTCATTCCAGGGACACAATCTGTACTTGTCGGTGCATGAACTCTTTATCTTTACATGTAGTTTATATCACCTACATTTATTTGATTGTCCCCTCTGTCCGTTGATCCATCCCTCCATTAACCTTGCAGCAGTTTCATCAGTTATGAGGAAAGTACTGTTGTTTTGTGTTTGATCTTGGCTTCTCATCTTCCTTCTCCTGTCTGCATATCAAAGCCCCCAGCTATGGCCCTGCCTGCTCTCCCAGACCTCAGCCAGTGCATTGGACGTGTTCATTCAATGCTTTGGCTTTCATGTAATACAGTGACAGAGATTATAGGAAAGCACATGTACATTTGTGGTGTAGCTATCAAAAGACGTGTGTGTTTGTCCACTTGACTTATTCAGCAAGCAGGAAAGAGTTGAGGCAAGGGTGAAAAGAAGCAAAGCATCTATCTGAGAGTCATGCCCTAAGTTAAAACCCACTCATTCACTTAATGGCTGCTGCACAGCAAATTTAGATGAATAATTCACAAAAAGATCCTGGTTGATTTTTAAATTCTTTGTTTTTTAGATTTATATTTTTTAAAATATAATGTTTTTGTTAAAGTGCAGATGTTATGAGGTATGAATGTATGATAAGCTGCAACTCTCATGGTCTAGACTTTATAAATGTAGTTAGCATTCTTTTCAGATCTAATTTCTTTGACATCGCACAACATAAAAAGATGTGAAACTAATCCGATTTCCCCAAACATATTAGACTTGCTGAAGGTCTAGTTGTCAGTTCAAACACACACTACTCAAACTCACACACACAAACACTATTGCTGTAGCCTCTGTTGCGTGAGTACAGGATAATTAAAATATCATATTCCAATTTATATCTAAAACAGGTGTTTGTTAACAGTTGTGGACAGTTTCTCTATTAGGATGCCCTTCAAGTGTTGTTACCAAGAGGGATGTTCATGCTCACTTATTGTTTCGGTGTGATGCTGACCTGAGTCAGTGCTTTCTCCACCCAAGCCCCACTACACCCATTAGCTACCACCCATTTGATTAAATGTGGCCATCAATTCCCACAGGAAATTAGTCAAGCATAGCATCACCTGATCAGAGCTGCCAGCACCCTGATGGAGAGATAGAACAGGGATTGAGAGAGGGATAGTGGGAGGCATTGGTTCACATTTACAACGGAGGGATGTGAGGTGGGATGAGATGAAACAGCTTAATGTGAAATACAAACACGCACAGTGAGAGACATCCAGCACCCTATTGTTTCTGACTCATTGGCAGCTTCCAGCAGCCTGAGGGTTTCACGTATTGTTGCTTAAGCATTAAGGAGTGGAAATGTTTAAACACAAAGATTGTACATCTGCTGTCTCTATAATAGATGCAGAAAATGCATACACCTTAGTTATTTCTGCTGTGATTCGCATTCTGCATATGTCTTTTGTTTCTGTTAACTGTTTTAAATGTCCCAAATCTTGTTTCATTATAGTCCGATTTAGATGCAATCTGTCAGCTATCTTGATTAACATTATGTCTCTGAATAATGTTGCTCCCAGGCATAAAATAAAATGTGTGTATCATGTTACTGGACTGGACTGGATTTTGTGTCCAAAAATTTCTTGGCTGGAGTCTGATGTGTCCCATCAGTAGTTGAGAGCAAAAATGTGGCTAGACACAGTGACAATTTTATAGATACTCTGTGAACCACCAAAGGTTCACACTCTACATGGTGTATGACACCCTGTTCTGTCATACACCCTGTGGAGTAAAATGTTTTGTGCCATGCTGACATTGTCGGGAGAAGCTCCAGCAGTGGATGTGACCCACAAAGAGGTGAAGTGAGACACAGCAGGCAGGAGGCCAGAGGAGTGCAACACAACACAACCCACTGCCAAGGTTACACA
Source organism: Echiichthys vipera (assembly GCF_963691815.1). Taxonomy (NCBI): domain Eukaryota; kingdom Metazoa; phylum Chordata; class Actinopteri; order Perciformes; family Trachinidae; genus Echiichthys; species Echiichthys vipera. Next base: position 7,732,613 of record NC_139830.1, on the reverse strand, counting down.
CCTACACACACAGCCATATTGTCAGAGGCTACTCAGTTGGCTGGCATAAATATCCCTTCTATTAACTACTTACTTACTTGGTAATGGTAAATGGTAAATGGACTTGTACTTATATAGCGCCTTTCTAGTCATCTGACTACTCAAGGCGCTTCACAGTGTCTGTCACATTCACCCATTCACACAGACATTCACACTGATGGCAGTGGACATCTACATACCATCTAATCTGGTCTAACCATTCACACCACATTTACACACCCATGCGCAGCACGGGGAGCAATTCAGGGTTCAGTGTCTTGCCCAAGGACACTTCGATATGTGGACCGGGGGGAGATGGGGATCGAACCACCAATCTCGAACAGAGGACGACCCACTCTGCCACCAAGCCACAGCCGCCCTGCATACTTAATGTCATTAGCAGCCTTCAGCCATGGCAAAGGAAAAAGAGCAGCCTGTCACAGCAGGAGAAGCCATGATGGGAGCATTGAGGGATCAAAAAGCCATAATCTGTCCCAAAGGTAAAATACAAGACTAACACAGGCAGTGATGGAGGTTTAAAGTGACAACCTGGCTCTGTGGATCCGACTACAGCTGAGAAACTGGCTGCTGTAGATGAAGGGAAGAGGAAGTGAGATGCAGGGATAGATAGGTCTGGCAGTGCTTCAGGTACCCATGCCTCATGTACTACTGATTTATGCCACCTACTCATTAAATACAGTTTTTACTGCCGCTCTTTATGATGTGCCTCACACTACTATATAATTATCAAAACCACTTAAAATCACAGTATCTTGTAGTTCACCACTTATGATGAGTAAGTCTTTATTTTCTGTCCCCAAGGTCACCAGGATCAGATATTTTGACCAGTTAGGCAAATGTAAGCAGAATGAGGGGAAAAAATCATCAAAATGTCTATACACCCACACCCTCAGCAAATTGTTTTCATTTGAATTATGTGACTTGGATAATATATTCAGTACTGAAAAAAAAAACACTTAAGTAACACATCAGATCTTGATGAACATATTTTTCAAGTTAAAAATATGTATTGATTTACAATGAACATTTGTTGAGAATCAAAATGATGTAACAATGGTCAATGCATACCAAAACCATCGACCAACTGAGGGCTAAAATCAAAATCACACCGAAAAATGAAGGGAAAAAATTGAAAACACAGGCTGATCCAACATGCATGAATGTTATAATGGCGACTCATAATGTGATTCAGTAGTGGTGCACTCAACGTGGACAACGTGGTTATGCTCCTGATGGCTCAGCAGGTGAAGTCTTGGGGGATCTCCTCCCAGACCTGGATCAGAGCATCAGTGAAATCCTATATCGTCTGTGGCAGCACTTTGCATTTTGGGATGCACCAATGCCTTTATCATCCAGAAACTGCTTACACACTCTGGTCACATGAGTGCGGTAATTGTCCTGCACCAGGAGGAACCTTGGGCCCACTCGACCAGCGCGAAGAACCCCATTGATAATCAGTGAAGGTCCATGCTGGCAACGATGCCGGGCGGCACTGATGAGGTTCCTAAAGCAGCAACTAAACAGTGGGCAAATTGTCATTGGCTGAAGAGAAAAAGGATTGTAGACAGTGGCGTGTACTGCCTTATATAGTAGATGAAACATATTCAGGTAGGTACAACCTGATTGGCTAGCTATGTTTATGCAAATTGAAGTGATTAAATGCATGCTGTTATTGGAAGAGAGGATTACCCATAGAGTCCAGTAGAGGGTCCTCATCACTTATTAAGTTGTACTTATCTTATTTCAACTTGCTGCTAAACTGCACGGTGCGTATTGCTGTATATTGTATATACCTATGTTTAACCACAATGTCCGTTGCACTCTGTCACACTTAGTTTTAGCTTTATTTTGATTTGATTATGTTAGCTTATTGTTACTCTGATCCTTTCCCATCTTTGTATTGAAACTGTAACAATAATTTCCCTCGGGATAAATAAAGCTTCTTGAATCTTGAATCTTGGAGCAGGTTGGACTTTTGAGAGTAATCATTTTTTTTAGCTCAAGGCTCCTTCACTGTGCTCCTCCACACACACATAATCCAGTCTTCTAAATTATTTATTAGTATTTAAAAATGTTTTTATTCAGTGTATTTCATTATATTTTACATGGCACCGCTTTCCTACAATGTGTCGCTTTGCGTTATTACAACCATATTCTCTTAAGGTGATGTGCACACGTCTACTCTTTGAAAAGAGGTGCAAACATCTACTCTTAATGATCATGGATGATTTCAGTCCACATATGTACTTTTGAAAAATGATAAACTTCTAAACCTTTTATTTTTCATGAAAAAGAATGTAGAGGTTTGTGCAGCATTGCTAAAAGTCTCCTAGTCCAGCCTCTCAGTCCCTCTGTGTTCTCTTTAATCTCTATTATTCTACACATTTGAGACACTCAGTAAAGGCTCATTACTAGTTAGTGTGAACCATTAGAAGTTCACATTAAAACTCCATTATCAAGAACTGCAGAGGAACTTACCGTATATGTGTGTCTGAACATGAAGGTGAAGAGAATTAAAGTCAGATGTGAAGCTGATAAATACCAAGAGTAACACACGTTATATATCCTTCTTTATGGAGCTCCAGGCCAATACTACCCAATCAATTTTCTGTGCTTTGTTGGTAGCCTTGAAATCAATTAAACATTAAAGTGAATGGAAGCTGGGTGCTGTTGAAGCTTCCCATAGGAGCTGCTTATCCTTCACAGCTGATGGGGCTCTGCCTCTCTGCTCTCCTGACTCTGATCCGCTCTCCTGCCTCGGATCTGATCTTCTCTTCTATCTTTTCACTTCTTATCTCATCTTTTAATTGCAAGAATATCAGGGACAAGTAACTGAAGCAAACAGAGACAGACGGTCGGATAAAATAAAGACAGATGCAGACAAACAACTGTAGACGAGCATGACTTTAGGTCGCCATGTTTAGTTTAACAGGGCTAACCTTGTGGCACATGTGACCCTCAACATGCTTGTTAGGTCTCTGACTGTGCACTAACAACAGTACTGACTATAACAGTAACATGGCCCCGCTGGAGGCCTGCACTGCATGAATAATTTATTGTTTTTCTTTTCTCTAATATTGCTTTAAAGTAAGTATCCAAGATTAACATCCTGTATTTTCACTGAATATTATTCAAGCTATGTGTCTATATATATGGATGCTACAATTGTAGATAATTACGGATTTTAGGATTAGGATACATCTGTTAGAGTGTCTGAGTGTCTGGATGTCAGTTTCTTTAAATTAAAAAAAGGGGAACAAGATTAGTTTTGTTATAGAAGTGGTTTTAGCAAATGGAGAGGCTTTATGTCCATGATCCTTTAGGGCTAGTGGCCATGATGATGATGGTGATGATGATGGTGATGATGATGTTTCATTATGATGTTACTGTGGCTCAATGGCCCATGAAAAGCTATAATGTCATGAGACAATGGAAAAGGAAATTGACTTTTCTCCGCAATATTCCTCTTGAGCATGTTCACCCCGCCTCCAAATATCTGTCCGGAACAAGACTGTAATGACAAGCAACAGGGGCAACTTAGTGGCTGGCAGTTTTATGTGTCTCACATTCACTCGCAGATTCTAGCCTGTGACGATTGTACACTTGTATGACCAAAAGTGTTCCATTCAGATTAATAGCTGCAGAATCTACTCGCGCATGGTTTTGTTTAAAAGGTGACTTCATGAGATTAAAAAGTACTGCACTTAAAAAAAATTCTGAGCAGTTACAATGGTTAACACTCACACATACCAACACAACTTTAGTACTGAGATGAAAAATGTATTCATCATCATTATTTTGACAGTTTCTCAGCGTTTCATTTTTTGTTTTTGATGATATTGTTCTTATCTTTCACCGGCCTCATTTTCCTTCTTAAAATAGTGAAACACAACACACTGACTGGATGTTTGGAATGAGGTATGATGAATTACCTTTGACAATATTTTTTTGCAGTGGTTGTGCAGTGTTGGTTTGAGCTTAGTTGAGCTGTTTGTCGCTTTCTTCTCCAAATCGATCCCATAACAGCTCTGAGATCAGTTCATCAGGCTAGATTAGTAACTCATTGTAGTTATTGTCTTCTAGACTTGTATTTTGAGTCTAAAATGTCATACTGAATTACAAGGCTACAGTAACTGGTTCCTCCAGGTAGTGATTGATGAGCTGTAGAGAACAAAGGCGGATAAAGACAGAAAAGAAAGGGGGGAGGAGAGCAGGGTAGACAGAGTGTTCTATCTACTATTGACTGTGTGGACCACATTTAATTGATCGTTTTGTGAATTAACGAGTGTCAGTAGGACAATATAATCCATACAATTGTTTGACATATCATAGAAACAAGAGGTTGTATCAGACTTACACATTACACAATGTGAAGGGCAAATAAAATGCACAGATTGCAACTACAGAAAGAAGAAACAAAGAAACAAACAGGAAATAAAATAAGAAAGAGAAAAAAGGCTGAAAGACTGAAAAAATAAAAGCAGAATGTGTGTTGTGCTCTCACACACACATTAAACACACATGAACAGAAGTCATATGTAACTGCATTTCACTCTGCACCACACGGACCACCTCCAGGTTAGAAAAGGAAAGAACTGTGGAGCCTGAATGAACAATAATTTACTTCACTCACCCTTATGTCTGCTGCGGCCATTTGGTTTCCCTTTTCATTTAGAGTCACACCTCTCTCTCTCTCTCTCTCTCTCTCTCTCTTTCTCTCTCTCTCTCTCTCTCTGTCTCTCTGTCTCTCTCTCTCTCTCTCTCTCTCTCTCTCTCTCTCTCTCTCTCTCTCTCTCTCTCTATCCCCCTGTCTCTCTCTCTCTCTCTCGCTCTCTCATCACAGTTGTGTTTGCTATCAGTTTAATTTAAGAAGTGCTGTCATACATGTATTTCAATGTGTGTTTTGAAGATTTGCATTGGAAAAGCTGTATGGAAATGTCAAAATGCACTTCCTTAACACGTCCTTAAATGCGTATAGAAGTTTTTATGCTTGCTTGAGGTGGTTTAGCCTTGTTTGAAATATGGCTGTAAACTAAATGTAATATGGATACACCTTTGTCAGATCAACTCTGACAAAACAAACAGTTAACTCACTTCACTGATCAGCTGTTTCCTCTTTTGACGTTGTCCTATTACACGTTTTCTTCTGGCCAAATTGCTGACCAATGAAATCAATTGAAACGTGCCAAATTGAAAAGCAAATCCTGAAACCCTTTCTCCATTTCTCTCTCGTGAATGGTTAGATGGTCAAGGCATATTTTGTTGCTAGTTCGCAACCTGTACTTCTTCCACTCTGTTATTGCGCAGTTTATTCACTCCAAACCAGATGATGGAAACGTGCCAAATTTGAATTTTCTTTTATGCCTCTTTTCAAAGGTTGACATAAAATGGAAACAGGACTAATGACAAGTGGGAAATGAGCAGAAATGATCATTTTGCTCTTGAGATGGTTAATGGACTGAAGACGGGGAAGTGACTGCAGCCAACATAAATAATCTTGATGAGCATCCTGCAGGGCAGATGGATACATAGCCCTTAAACATAAGGGTCCATTCTACAGAGTAGTAGTTTGAATTATATTTCTCATTTATATCTCTAACCCTTGGTTTGGAGTGCCCCTTGCTTTCCCCCCTTCCCTTCAGAACGAGAAGTAGGTGTTGAAATCTGTACCTAGGAAACGGGACACCACTCTGACTCTAGTTAGCGCCGATAGTGGTAATGCAACGACATGTAAGCTAAGCTTCTATATTGCCACTACTGTATATGTCTTATATATTTGACATTCCTTCTTTTTTTTCTATGGTGCTAAAACATTTTCTGAAATGACTACACTCTTGAGAAATACTTTTCATTGTTGTCCCTGTGTTAATTGACAAGTACCGGATTTGCACATGGCATAATTTCAAGCTACGTACAAGGCACATGGAAATATCTACTATCACTCATATTCCGTCCTTTACGTTCTATTGACACTGTGAATAGCAGACTTTCTGAAATGCAAAGATGTACCTGGTATTCCCTTGCATGGTTAATTGTGAATGTAAAGGCTTCTCTCGCCACTTTGGTGCCGATATTGATGTTGTGATTTAGCATTTGCATTTACATTAAACTAAGATTTTTTTATTCCAACATTTTCGGAATTTTATGCTTGCTTAATTGTGAAAACAAATTAATTTGTTGTCCTTTTTCGCTCCTCCGGCAGCCATGCTGCAAAACATTGTGGGGAGGGGTGCTTTGGAGGGAACGATGACATCGCTGGCCCCTACCCCTCGGTCCCCAAAAGCAAACAGTGGCAAGTGGTAGGGCCATGAGGGGTTATCTGGATTAGGCCTTTGTTTTGGTCTCTTGTTTGCACTTGTCATCAAGCTGTTCAAACTGTACTCTATATTAACTTTCAGTTGGACTGGCTGGGCTGGACTCTGTCTAGTCATTCCTGTCAGTTAGTGCTCAGATTTCTTTTTACATTTTACTGAGTCTAATCTCAACTGCTGTTTATTATTTACCGTGCTGGCTTGCATGTGATTAAGTTCATGTGTGATTTGGATTGCTAACTATTTGTCTTTCTCTCTCTGTTTTTTTTTCCGGATGCTGTTCACTGATCCGCTCCATCCTGAACCTTCATCTGTGGATCTTGAAATGCAGGTAAAACACAAGTGGTTCTAATATAAATGACAGAAGAGACTACCTGTGTTTGTAGTTTTATTTGGAGCTGATCTGCCAATAGTCCACAAATTTGATGGTCGGTGTGTCTGTCTGTCTGTCTGTCTGTTTGTCTGTCCGTGCGTGCATGCTGTAACTGACCAGAACTGTTACCTGCTAAAGGTAGAGTGTGTCCCACTGCTCTTCACAAGATGTCTTTTCTTGGTGCTGACTTAAACGATGGACGATTAATTAAAGAAGTTGTTTCTTTCTGCTGAGTCATCCCACTCCTTCTAGCTTCCTCCTACATTGGAATGTGTGGATTTTGACCGTTTGCTGCTTGTTTGTGTTATTTTACCCCATGCAGGGACAGCCATATGGTTAGTGTGTGTTTGCGTGACGAATTGCATTTGTCAGGTTCAGCTGCCTTGGTGGCAGAACTGCTCACAGCATAAACTCAAACACCAGACCTCATTTTCAGAGCGCTGAAAAGGTCTGAGTGTTTCATGTTGTCGGTGATCTAAAGTCAAATGAGATGCAGGCAGCAATATTGACTATCATGATTCATGAGAACAGGTCCGATTTGGCCCTGCTGTGACTGTTTAAATGCTGGTCAAGAAGCCTTTTTTAATTCTTCAGCTCATCCATAACAAGCTGCATGCACACATTACATGTTATACTGTTCCTTTAAGAGGATGTTGTGGACTCCAGGACCATGTTGCCATAAAACAAGTTCCTTTATGGTTGAAGAGTTGACGTGATGGTAGTGTTTGACAGTTCCAGATAAGGCATAGAAGATACACGTAAGAAACACAGTTAGACATGGCTGACACGCTCAGTGATCTTAATCGGGAGGGAAAACTTGATCTGATGGAAAACTTGAAGTGAACGAGCTAACAAGTCCGCAGAGACTCAAACAGAGAATCCTCAGGAGAACAGCTGAGGTCTTTTCTGTTGATTCAGTTCAGGAAATTCGTCTGAATTCAGCAGCTGGATGCAGGAGAGAGAAAGACGAGACTGAACCAGTGTGTAAGTGGAGGTTAGAGCTGCACAGTATGGTCTAAAATTTATTTCACAGTATATTTTTAAGCATACACAGTAACTGTATTATATCAAACACCACCATACACCTTGAAATGAACTGGAAGGTTACAGATCCTCAGGTCAGCTCCTGCACCACATTTCTTCTCTGTTGGAGTTTCATTGACTCCAAGCTGACAGATCCTCATTTACAACATACAGGAGGTATCAGTGATTCTGTGCAGCTCAATGATGGATACAGTTAGGGATGTCCGATAATATCGGCCCACCGATATTATCGGCCGATATTGAGTTAAAAATGTAATATCGGGAATTATCGGTATCAGGTTTTTACAACCGATGTTAGTTCTGTAGGCTTAAGCATTTCCGAGTGTACCTGAATGCAACACGGGCCGTAGGCTTCAGCATTTCCGAGTGTACCTGAATGCAACACGGGCCGTTTACAGGCGCGTGCTTGATGACGTATAACAACAACAACACGCTTCACTCGTAGGTTGCTAACCGTGGCTAACAAGTAACTGTGCGCTTTGCAATGACTGCAAGGCGTCCGTTACGAGAGGAGGAAACAAGACGTCTTCCTTTAGAACATCACATTTGATCACCCACCTCAAGAAGAAGCATGCGGAGTTAAACGCTACATCTGTGCAGCACAGTGATGAAAAGAAGCAACAGCCGACAGCGAGAAACAAACTTTTTCTATCGTTCGGGATGCCAGATTCAGAGTTCCTCGAGCCCTGTTATGTCTGTATAACGCCCAGTCACAGGTATTTCTCAGACCAGTGCTGACCCGAATTGCACAGCGTTGTTTACCGTCACGTCGAGAAGCTAATTTCTGGTGCTGTATCCGTTAGATCCAATACAGGTTAGCATGTTGAGCGTGACTGCTAATTTACTGATTGTATTATTTGCCAAGTTATGGCTCAGTCGTTACTCAGTCTGGAAAAAGAAAACTAAGTTTGTTTACTACTCTGGACTGAAGCTATGCATCTTCCTTGTTGTGATGTTGTCTGTAGTGTTGTTTGAGGCAAAATATTCTCTCTAAAAACACAATCAAATAAATGAATGGCACTTTTTTCAATAACTTATTTTGTACAGACTGTGTTTACATTTGAAAAGCCGTGTTGCATCTATGTTTGCATCCAGTGGGGCATCACATAAAATTAGGCATAATGTGTTAATTCCATAGTAGGTGATATGTGATAAATTTTGGTGTAAAAAGGCTGCATATATCGGTATCAGGTGATATCGGTATCGGGTGATATCGGTATCGGAAATTAAGGGTTGGACAATATCGGAATATCGGATATCGGCAGAAAAGCCAATATCGAGCATCCCTAGATACAGTACATATCTAACAAAACAGATGTGTAAAATGTCAGTTCTTCTCAGAAGAAGTTGGCAGTTTGAATATAATCCAGTGTCAGAAGTTGTTATGAGAGTCAGGTAGCTGTGTGTTTTTTCTGCCTTTGAGAACCAGGAACCTTTCATGTTGGGTAGCCCAGGGATGTTGTACTGAACTACTGTTGTAGCATTAAAAACAGTCTTGTCAAAGGATGGCTTCCATGTTGCAGGCACACACACACACACACACACACACACACACACACACACACACACACACACAGAAACCCTGAAGCATCAGAATAGACCATGGCTTAGCTGTCAAGATAAACACAACAAGACAAACCAAATAGTCCTGAGTCTGTCAGAGACAGTTTGAGTCTGAAACTGAGAAACTTTATTCTTGAATTTATTTGTATCGATGATGCGGGGTGTCACACAGCCGGGGTTCAGCTAATCAATCATTTTAACAATTCCACAATTAGCCAATAAATTAACTTAAATCTGCTGAATTATTAAATTTGAAGATGATGACATTAGATTCAGGAGCCCCACATTGGTAGGCTCTACCTGAATCTAATGTCTGATCTAATGTCTAATTTTTGGAATCAATCATTCGTAAAATTGTATTAAATGCCAGTATTTATTTTGAAGATTGCATTCTATCTCACCATGGTGTTTTATATAAGGCATTACTTTTAACATGGCATGGGAAATAGATCATAATACACAGAAAGTCGAGATGAGGTGAACCAAGACAGGGAGATATTTAGTCCTCTAGCTTTCATTTTAAAATCCTCGATTTTAGTGAGCAGCATGAAGAATGGTGGCTTGACAGTTTAATAGAGTTAAAAGGATTCTGCCGTGGAGCTTCACATCTACACTTGAGGCTGTCATGGTTGGACATCTATCAGAGGTGTATGATACAGAGAGGAGGAGGAAGAGAAGGTAGTAGAGAGTTACCAAAATATAGAAGAATATATTTGATCAGTGTTTCGGAATACAAAAGTGCTGACTTAGACAAAGTTAGCTGCTAGTGCTGGACATGTTGCTGAACAAAAGGAGATATACAAGCTATACACAAATTATAATAACACTGTCTGTAAAACTTTGAATACTGCTTATTAAAATATTAGCCCTGAAACTGTTCTTTAATTTGAATGCATTTAAGTTTTGAGTTATTTATTTTAAGTTTTGATTCATATAAACCAGTGTGTCATCGATCAGATCTGTGGCCGATGCAGTTGTGAACTTATGGTAATAGACCCTTTTCACAGCAGACATTTTGATGTTGCGTCATGACGGTGTAATTAATCACATTAACGATGGTTGCAGCCCTGAAACTCTGCATGCTGGCTCATTGGGATATTGTTCCCCCGAAATTCCACCAGACTCAGGAGCGCCGTGTTGCAAGTTTGCTGCAGTTTGGTTCCATCCTCTGCCCGGCACCAACACCCACTGGGAGCTTTCAGAAGCGGAGCTCCCCCGGTATTTTGCAATACGATTAATATCGCAAGATCACTAGAGAAATCAGAAATGTAAGATCACGTGATATTTTGTACAGTTATAGACGTATAAAGAGAACAGTAAGTGGATCAAGTCCTCCATTCAGTAGAGAGAGCTGCTTCTGAAACGTGCTGCGGCGTGCCTTTTGAAATCGAAAGCATTGACGGAATGCAGAATGGCTGGGATTTGCTCCGGTGGCCGCAATATGCTCCGGCAGCCGTGGCGCTGCTGAAATGTGGTGTTCCCACATCTGATGGAATTTTGGCTTTGAAAACTGCACTATTGTTTTTTGCTAAATACAATCTTTTTTCCCATCTTGATGTATATTGAAATATATCAAACAAACAGATATGACTGTATGCTCCTTCATATTTTGCCTCGCTGTGAAGTATTACATTTACAGACTGAGTGATGGTTAATGTTTAGCATTCTTGTACATTCGTTCTTAGAGCAGTGCTCGAACCGTTATCTTATGCCCTATGAATGATTTAGTGTTTGTCATTTGGAAAGTGTCACCACTGTGTCTAAGACACAGTGTTGTCCCGTTAAGCGGCCTTATAGGCCTCAAGCACAGATGCTTGATAACATATGGCTAGCCTATTGTCTTCAATAAATATGTTATAGTCACTGATATTACTTTATCTATAAGGCCCTTGTTGGAAAACTACCATCTTACCTTACAGAACTACTTTGTCATTCAGAGGGACACTATCAGACTTACTCTGCTAACTGGCTTTTACTTCATGTTCCACAAGCTGGGTCTGAACTTGGAAAAACTGCATTTAGTTTTTGTGCATCTGACTGGTGGAAGAAAATACAATACAAAAAACAATACATTACAAAAACACTTTCTCAAAATGGGCTCAGTTGTGACTTTTTTTTAGAAATCTGATTTTAGACTGCCAAACTCCTACTTGTAATTATTTTACATATGTATTTCATTGGCACTCTGGTAGTCCTGATCTGTTTTTGTTTTAGTGCCTTTCTATGTTCTCATGATGGTGATTCTTTCTTTTCTGTGTTGTTTTCTTTGTCTTTGTAACTCAATGTCATTGTAAATGAGGGCAGACACTCAATGATCTCTCCAGTATAGATAAAGGTTGAATTAATTAATATCCTGAAAAAGAGCAGCATAAATATGATAGACAATTTAGTTCCACAGTGTTGGGTTGATGAACACCTACTGAAACAGGAAGTATTTTGATGTAGGTCAAGTACTGTATATGTACCAGGACCATTGTTCGGGATGCAAAAGATCACCATACAATGCCTGTCAACAGGGGGGTGTAAATCCTAGGTTAATGCTGACTGTAACTATGATGCCTTCTGTAATGCAGTGGAGCCCAAGACATCATTAGCACTAAGCAGAGAAAGCTCTTTTGGTTCACAACAACCCCCCAAAATATCTCACACATTCATAAACAGTGTTTATCTTAATTATTTAAGTGTTTTAAATGATTTGGTAGACATTGATGAATATTTGAGTGAACTTTGAAAACATCTAACTGGGGATGCTAAATATTACCAAGACATATGCTTTGATTTTCTTACAGTTATGAAACAAGTATATACATATTAAATATTTTAATACATTTGTCAATATACATATATATATATATATGTATATATATTATTGTTTAGAGCAAATAAATAAATAATGTGACAGCACATAGTAAAATGTCTTATCGGTTTCCTTTTGTGTGAGTGCTGTGTGATGATATACTGTTTTAGCAGCCATCAACATTTCAACAAATCATTGTAATGTTCCTCACGGCAATACTGTAGCTGACAATCTTATTGAGTCAAGACTGGATCTTTTCGCCTTTAATTTACGTTGCCTGGCTTCACAGATCTCTTTTCATTCCAACCATGACTTTACTAATAGAGCTGATTTGACCCATCCCAGGGACCTGAATCAATTAGCTTCTTCTGTCTCCCACAGGACTACCTTCTACTACCAAACTAACTGCAATATGTGGAGGGGGAGAGAGTGAGAGAGGTGCAGAGTGTGGGGGATGATATGAGAGAGAAAATGTGATAAGTGAGAGGGAATAAGTTTACAATAGGAGCATGTGGGGAATTATGCATTTCTTTCTTTTCCATTTGTAAATAGAAAGCAGCAGTAAGTGATGGTCTCCAGCATTCTTCTACTGTTCTCTGTTTTGTAAATTGATCCGTGTGTTTCACTGTCTTGTTCCAAATGAACACTTCAGTGTCCTGAATATGAATAAGGGATTAAAGACAATGACTAAATGTAGCTTTGTGAAATTAACTGGGACACCACTATTGTTTTGTCACGGAGCATATGGTGAGAAATCACCCGTCTCACTCCGCTGTTACAGTAACTCTCTTTACCCCGCTCTCTCTTCTTTACTCACCCACGTATCTTCTTTTTATTCAGCTCATGTAGAGTTTGTTGCCTGTCTTCAATTTTTATGTGGTTTTGTTACATGTCTTCTACAAACGGTACTTTTATACATTTAGCTTTTTAACTTGGGAAAAATGTGAATTGTTTCACATGATATAAATAGTCCCAAACCGTCTTTAAACAACTAACAATATATCTCAACTCAATTTATGTGGCATCCTGGTGACTCCCAGGAGTAGATAACCAACCACATTTCATCAAATTGCCACACAGTCATTGTGGGCGGATAAACAGCAAGTGAGCGAATGTGCTGCATATTTCATAGGCTAGACCCTGGCAGGCTGACAACAAATAAAAGCTACTCTTCAATTGAATAACCAACTGTCCGTTTTTTTATTCCCTGGACAGGGTATAAGAAACATGTTTAAGGAAGAAGGAACATCAGTGTGTGTCAGAGGTCAGACTTGGCATGTATTTAATCCACTAGGTTCCTCTGAGGTGAGGAGCTAAGTGATATTTAATGGCCAGTTTTATTTTTTACGTCCCAAGGTGGAGGATCAAAGTGTCATTGTCTTCCTTTCTCTGGCTGCAGCTTTAAACAGGTGAAGTGCTGTATAGGTTGTGCTTCAATGATTCTGACATCTTTTAGCTGTCAGGGATTCAACCTCAACATCTGAGAACCTTTGACAATATAAAGATGCCAGTGAGGGGGGCCTGTTTCATTGTACACTACAACTCAGATATATGGTATGTGTGGATGTGGTTCTATATTATAAAACACCAGCAGTCATTTATTTTCATCTCCTGTATAGAAAAACAAATAAAATGGATGCATAATGCCCTAATCGTAGACTGTAACAATGGATGATGTGCCTCCACCTCCTCCCACTGTATAAAAGGTAAGCCAAAATATCCAGAATATGGGCACCGCCATGTTTTAATTTTGCAACCAGGGTCTGTGCAGTAGTGATCAGGCGGTAGAGTCATGTCATCAAAGTGAAGTCCATTCCCAACCAATCGCCAGTTGATCATCAAGCCGTCCATGGTTATATACAGCCTATGATCCTAATATTCATTGCTGCTTTTGCTACTTTTGTTACACCTTTTATTTTGCTAACTGGAAATTTACTTTTCATAACGATGCCTTAATTCACTGATCTTCATATGTGCCTGTTCATCAGGGTGCCACAAACTCCCACGATGGTTACATTTAATTCATTAGGACAAATTACATCATTAATATCTGCTTTGGACATTACCTTCACAGTGTAAAATATATATATATACTAAGAAAGAGGGGATACATTGGTTTTGTGTTTCCTGTAAAACTTTATCTCATTTGATTTTTCTGTATGGAATCAAAGCAATAATGGGATGTTTTGACTTCTGTCGTAGAAAAAAACATAATACTCAAAGTTCTTGTATAGATAAGGTACATCTCTCAGCCATTCCAAACACTGAGGCTAAAGGAAAACACTATGCAGGTTTAGAAGCTCAAATGTAGTTTAGGGAACAGATAAAGATGAAAGTGGTGCTGTGATTTTGATCATCAGAGATCCAAATCTGCTCAATTTGCTACAGTTTTTCTGATCGAAAAAAAATGTATTTTGTAGTTTCCACAGGCGACGGGATCCCCTACTGTCCATGAACATGTGGGTGTTGTTGTGAGCTGGCAGATAACAGGCTGCAGGAAGCAACTTTAAAAACAAAGAAATGAAACTTTTTTGGGAAGTTATAACATCTAATTCAGCTTAAATGTGGAAGGTCTATGGCAATGATTTTGACAATAAGATAAAGAAGAAACATCCAGTAAATACAGATACTATCAGGATGTAAATGTGAAGTGTGTAGCCTAACACAGAACACTTTGAATTGTGAACATTTATTACTCTTTCTCTGCTTCAATGTGATCTGACTGATTAGCTGCATATCATCTGTGCGACATGGAATACAATGGCTTTGGAGCCCAAAGTCAAAACACACACACACACACGGAGATTCAACTCTGAAAATTAAGTTTTAGTAAAGTAAATAAAATGACCTTTACTGAAGTTTTTGTAGTAACATGGGTTAAAATGATCACATTGGGTGCTGGGCAAAAATCAGGCCAGGGGCGTAAAGTGGTGGGGCAATGACCCAACTGTCTACACCCTTCTCTGAGCCCTGTTGCTCGGATAACATCATTTTCAAACGTGGCCTTCATTTGATCAGAACTACACACCTGGTGTGGTTGCAACGCTATCTCAGTGACAAAATCTAGTCACAAACAGACCACCTAGCAAGATACTCCATGTGGAAAAGGTGGTCTCCAGACTAAATGTTGAAGTTAACATTCACTTGCGCACACACACACACACACACACACACACACACACACACACACACACACACACACACACACACACACACACATACACACACACACACACACACACACACACACACACACACACACACACACACACACACACACACACACACACACACACACACACACACACACACACACACACACACACACACGTACACAGGTGGTTCCATGGAAAAAGATTGCTGCATCTTCAACAGCTTGTAATAGTCTTTGATAGTCAAAGAAGCCAAACTGATGGACTATTCAGATAGTTCAATTAGTCTGAGGAAAAAATGCAGGAATTGAGACAGAACAAAACTCTCTCATGGACAGACAAACACGGTCCCATTTAGCTATAGAAATGCATGGGTCCTGTTTTATTTTGGATTTGTTTCTGTGTAAAATCTTCATCCATCACTGATTCATCGCTTGTAATTAATCAGAATGGGATTTAGAGTGTAGGAGGACAGGAGCCGAAAAAGTAGGGATCTGTTGTGTAATGACATCAGGGAAGCGCTTTGCAGGTATTCACTAAACACTTTTATTAAGATCTCTTCCATTCTTTGATCCGACAGTATTAAATTGGCTTTGTCGAATCCTCCTGGAGAAGGCTTAATTGCCTTTGGGACTGCTGCAGGATCAAGTAGCTCACATTTTGCACACACAATCCTGGGTAACATGCACACTACACATACAGTAAGTGTGCACACAAAGTAGTCTGGACTTGAATATAGAATCATCCACTGCTTTTGAACCCCTTGTCTCTGCCTTCAAAAGGACTCAAATGTGAACGTTATGCAGCATATTGAAGTGTCTGTGATTTTAAACTGCTCCAAAATATTTTAAGTCTTCTCTCAACATAAATTGGAACTGATATGCATTAAAATGTTAAGTTATTGTTATTTTTTCCCCCCCATCTGATCCTAATGAAGATAACAGCTTTGTCTTCCTACTCACACAGACATGATCCTGAACTTGGAACTATAAATCATTGAGCATGTGGCTTTTTAGTGAGCGTTTGTTGAGCTAATCTTATGACTGCAAGTACATGTTGAAAGGTTTATTCATTTAATCTAACACTATTCAAATATGATTGGATGGACATTTAAACAATAACTAAACATAAAATAGTGGATTACAGTCCTGTGAAAGAATCATTGAGCACAATGTATATTTGTTCATAAAGGTTTTGATTTTGAGATGAGATAAGACGCTTAGGGTGTTTTCACACTTGGTCCCTTCCAGCCCTCCTAACGAACTCAGATCGATTAGTCAGCATGTTTTGCGCATATGTGACCACTCAACGTCCGCATTGCAGTTAGCTTAAGCAGCTCATCGGTTAATTGGCCCGAGCAGTGGAAAACAAATCAATAACAACAATGGTAGCCGGTGGGGGAAGAAGTGTTTTGTTTTTTTTCTTCAGTAAAAACAATACGACAGTGTCACAATACTGTTACAAGTAAAAGCCCTGCATTCAAAATCATACTCAAGTCAAAGTACAAAAATATTTATAAATATATACTAAGTAGTCTACCCAAAGTAAAAGTATTGACTACGTAGAAAAGTATTGAATTCAAATAATTGATGCATAAATGTGTTCATCACTTTAATGTTGAAGCTGGTACAAGGTGGAGCTAATCTGAAATACTGCTACTGCTGTGTATATTAATCTATAACAATGTATAGTCATTTATTGCATTGATTATGAATGTCCAGGTAAAATAAACTGAGTCTCCATCTCCTCCTCCTCTCTTCATCCTTCTCCTCCTCCTCCTCCTCCTCCTCCCCCTGTTCCTCCTCGTGTTCATCCTCTTCTTCCTCCTCCTCATCCTCCTCCTCTTCTCTTCATTTTCTCTTCATCTTTTCTTCATCTTCTCATCTCTGCCTAACCCCTTTTTATCCACATTGAAATGCAAGCCCACCAAATCCATCTGTTTCATATAACACGTTTCCTAGATCAAAATGCTATGCTAGACACTTCAAAAATATATTTATAGAGCTAAGACGATAAAGGGGAATATGAAATATCTTCGCACATAAATCACCTTGATTCAGTGCTGGAGGAAGATGTGTCAGCTGGCTGGGAACCAAACTGCTCATCCCAACGAGCAGTTTTATGCACTCCAGTGGGTTGCAAAAAGCTGCACTCAACTCCAGTTAATGGGAGTTGAGTTAACACTAGCAATCACCTTCTGACACTAAATGCTGGCTGCCTTTAATGTGTGGGCAAAGTTATCTTCTTTGTAAAGATTCTCAAGGTCAGGGTGTTTATCAAAAGGACATATATAGCAGTTTATACTTGTAAACATTACAAACTCAGTTCAGATGTTGTAACGTTAACCTCTGAATCCTCAGAGCAGAGCTGAGGGTCTTAGCTGAACAGAAGAAAACAGAAAAAATTCCTAGAGGCCAGTCATCTCTGACTGTAACGGATGGCGTATGGACCCAATAGCAGTACAAAGGACTCAGAAACAGTGGTAAAGTTCAACGGTTTACTCAGACTCAGGCAGACAGGCCAACAGCTTTGAAAACGGCAAACAGGAATCAGGAGAGGAGAAGCTAAACTCTTGATCAGGGACAGAAGGATGGGTCGATTTACCAGGATGCAGATGAAGCAGGGAATCATATATACATAAATAATGTATTACGCAATGTACTGTGTCCTCTTTCTCCAATACTTCTCAATCATATCAAACAATTTAATCCCAGTTTTTTAATCAATGAAAGAGGTTTTGTGATGAACTTTATTATAGATAATCACAGCCAGAAAGAGAAGTTGAGGACAAAAGCCCCTCGTCGACTGTAAGAAAGACAATATAGAAAGGCAACAGGGACATTTAGAGGGCATGATTTAGTCTGTCAGGCTGCCTATTACAAATGTTCTAAATACATGAAGCAGTGGAGTGGTTTAAATAAATGCTGTGATGAGCAGATCTGGAGGTCAGATGAGGATATTTTTAATGTGGCTGGAGGATATTGATTGAGAGACAGGACACTTTGGCTAATGTTATTCCTGTTTCTCATACTTTGTTTTTTGTTCTAACTCTCTCTCTCTCTCTCTCTCTCTCTCTCTCTCTCTCTCTCTCTCTCTCTCTCTCTCTCTCTCTCTCTCTCTCACACACTCTCTCACACACACACACCCTCTCTCACACAGCCTCTCTCTCGCTCACTGGTTTACCTATGTTGTCGGGTCTATTGGTTTGTGTCAACTTGTTGATTTACTGGTGACCCACTCCTGGACTGTTTTCTTGCATTTAGAGTTTCTCTGAGAGAAGGACAGAGGCACAAAGACAGATAAAGAAAGAGAGACTGTCTAAAAAGATGGCGAGAAATAGTGCCAGCCTCTAACACCTTCCGTCTCCTATTCTCACCACAGGCTTTTTAAAATGAACCTTGATAAGCAGTGTCAGTTATTTATATGGTAATTCACCAAAGAGACTCATCACACAGAGTACCTACAGTTTAGTGGAGTGTGAATGAGACATACTATGTGACTATATTGTGTAAATGTTTAAAAGTGGTGACTCCATTTTGACCTTGACACATTATTATGAGGGGTCGAAGGCAGGGTACATGCATGCAACTTTAAATCTATTTTCTGTTGCATTCATAATGCAACTTTTTTTTCAAAAGTTTCCTGTACTATGATGTTGTCCAGGCCCACCTTGGCATATGAGACATATAATGGGTCACTTTTACAAGCTTTAACACTTTAACATACTTTCAGTATCCTTGCAATTTAGTAGAGACCTATTCCACATGTAGGTGAAATGTAAAAGTTGGACAATAAAATGCTGTAGAACTATTCATACCTTTCTGATGCTGTATCTCCATTCATAAGACTGAGTTGGACTCACACAACCTCAAATAAACTTAGCACCTAACCTTCATGTCTTTGGGCTGTGGTGGGACACCCAAACAGACCAGAAGACAACATGTGACACTGTTAGAGTTCTCCAGTGTCTGTGTGGCTCTGTAGGCTACTTGTGTTTAGAGTTTGTGCAGTTACACTGCTTGTCTGTTGTTCCATTGCATAATTCCTCATTGTTATGTATTGAAATATACAGTATTTTACTGATGTATATTTTTTTATGTTAGATATGTATTGTTTTTTTTTAATGCGTAACATTTAAAGTAAACATAAATGTATCTACTTCTTGTTCTGACCATAGTCTCTTTATACAGAGTCTGATTTTTACTGGAAGTTATTTATATGGTAATTCAGCAAAGAACCACATCACATTACCTGAATTTCAGTCAAATGGAAAATACATTAATTAGTGCATTTAGTTTGGCAATGATGAGGTCCCTGTCTCCTCTGTTCCATGCCTTAAAGGGGAACATTTTAAAATGACTGGTCCACTATTGAGCACGAGCACTGCTGCCTGGCCAGAACAGAACTGAACAGGACACCTTCACACTGACAATATACATCAACTAATAAAGCTTGGTTTTTTTAAAACATTTTTTTATGAATGACAGGTTCAGATTTTTAGCATAACTGGTATAATGTTTGATTGTTCCACATTGACATAAAACAATACAAAGTGTTGAGCTTTATTTCTTCTTAGCTGTATGTTCCTGCAGATTCCTTAAAGGTCTTCAGGTTGTTGCTATCCTGCAAGCCTTGCACTTTTTCTAGATAAATACAGAATGCGCAGTTTCTGTAATAAAGTGAGCAGTTTGGTAGACGTTATCATGGGAAAGGCACAGACAATCATTTGAATACATATAGTTTGTAATGTCACAACACTAAGACACTGTCTTCCATTACATCCACTCATTGCAATTGAAGAAGACTAGGCTGCAGTGTATGCTAAGCTACTTCTTACACTTATCAATCATGTCATACATGCAGTATTTCCATATAAAGTTCTTAGCCACAGTGTGCCTGTTGCTCCACAGGAGAAGCAGCAACAAACCTAGAGAGGTCTGCCATGAGCCTCTTGAGTATAAACATCAGTGTGAAATGCTGCTCCACTTGGCTCATCTTTTCAGCTTCGATGGTTCTTTATAATCAGCGGCTCCTCAGATAAGAGCTGGACTATGAGCCACGTGATAATAACCATTAAAGGAGAGGTCAGCTTTGCCTTTCTTTCTACATTTGTTTGTTCAGACCCAGTGGCAATGTCACATTTAAAGGAACTTTCTATATGTTTTAGATTATTGTCTGTAATAGCAGCGTGGTGTGCAGCGTGTGGGATGTGTAATGTGTTCACTGACTGCCTGGCTTTTGGCCTGTTCTTTACCCCAGAAGATCCTCTTCCAGCTCAGTAAACATGTTTGATAAATATAATTGATGTCTCTTTGTGCAGAATATGTCTGAAGCTGTTTAAGTATTAACAAATCCAATTTTTGTTTTTTTCTTCCTTATATTTATTCATTATATCAATCAAAACATGATATTTTAATGAATTTCCTTTCTCTTTTTTCCTCTGTGACTCAGTCGCATGAAGTCCATCAGCTGCATATCTTTAATCAGCATTAATGGTGAACTGCTGAATATCTGAGTGTGTCTGCTCGGGAAACTGTTTTCTTCTCATCAGTTGAATATGTCTTACTGTAAATGGTAATCATGTGTAGCTCCTATCTCTGGTTACTGTCAGCAGAGCAGATGTGACCGTGATCAGGGCTCAATATGCTGCATAATGACTTCTTGCTGTAAACAATACAAGGTAACAAGGCAGATTAACAGCTACATCAGCCAATATGCTGGATATATTAAGCAGATGGAGATACAATATGACATGATTTACTTCTATTATAATTAAACCTCAAAGAAAATGATGAAAGGGGGGAACACAAAGATACATATCCTGTATCATTCTTCTTCAATGGAAGAAAGGAACTGTTTTGATATTGTTCTCATTGAAAGCCTGATATCTCGCCCCTCCAGTTTTGCATATTGTCACACATATGATCAAGTCACTGCGTTTGCCAGAGAGAGAGCAGTTGAAAATGACGTGTGTGTTTTGTGGAATCAGTCCCAGGAGACACGATACATCGAAGCATAGTTGTGTTGATGTTGTTCTCCTACAGTGACACTTCGACTAAACAAATTTTCAGCCTCTGAGCCGATCAACTACTTTTTTTGATGGCAGAGGAGCCTCTGGGGGCAGCTGCAACTGCTCTCCATGAGGACTGTTTACCTTCATGCAACCAAAGCATGTTCAAACGTGATTGGTAAATACTAATCGGACTACAAACAGAAACCAGACAACTTACTCTCCCCAAATCTTGTCCCATTGCCTTCAGATTCTGCTTTCACATGCATAATCTGTTTAAAGAGGCTGACCTAATGTTTGACTCATTTATTATGCGTCTCTTGTCCGATTGGAAGGCTTTTCACCCTTTCACTCCTTATACTCCCTATAAACTTGGTGCACTTTTTAATCATGCAGGGTGGTGGATCTCTCTGCAGCTCTCATCTCAGAATAAACAAGGTGTTTACAGTCTGCCATATCTGTCAGTGCTCAAGACTAGGGAGTAAAACATTGTGACCATCTGTGCTGTAATGAGATTGTTTCCATAAAACAAGCACAAAATCATGTTGAGTCAGTTGTCAGTACGACAAGTTCTTAAAGAGCTGAAACTGAAACGTTTTAAACCTGAACTGTTGGGCAGTAATCCTGTAGTGTTGTGTTTTTACACACAGGCATGCATCTTTGCAATAATCATGACAGACTGACAGTGTCAAAGAGGCCACATCCTGTTGAATAATTGGAATTAGAGACGTTTGCCTTTGCTGACTACAAATGTATGTGCCAGTAGAACGTGTCCTATTTTTTAGTACATATCAGTGTAAAAGCATTGTGTCTGCTGTGTCATTCTGTCCCTGGTTTATGGATTTAATTTGTATATTTTGTTTAGGATGACAAGCTGTTGGGTTGTGTTCACATCTCCTCCACATAACAGTTTCCCCATAATAAGCTTAGCGTT
The DNA here is from genome assembly GCF_963691815.1 of Echiichthys vipera. NCBI lineage: Eukaryota > Metazoa > Chordata > Actinopteri > Perciformes > Trachinidae > Echiichthys > Echiichthys vipera. The sequence goes on along the minus strand of NC_139830.1, from coordinate 7,710,390 downwards.
GGAGGACTGCTTCAACTACAAACACCATTAAGGCTTTTGGTATTTCAAATGTTAGGACTTCTGAAACAATTTGCATGCTCATCAAATATACTGTACATCAAAGGCAAAATCAAGATTTTCTCCATTTAACCAGATTTTTCTAAAGTCATCTTACTCAATCATGCTTCTTGCTATTTACTACTGTGTCTGCAGACACTTCCTAATGCAGGATTCGTGCTTTTGGATGTCCAAGACATGTGGGTGTTGTGTGTCTAAAGGTGCGTCCAGACCGGTTGAAATAGATGCGATGACATCACAAGAGAGGGTAACGTTCTGCTTGAGCATATTTGGATCATATTTGGACCATTGCCAATTGTGCGTTTGAATGGTCGAGGCAGGTAGCAGCCGGCAGCTCTGCTGTTGTGCTAAATGCGAAGTGATGCAGGTGCTAACAAGGGATCTGAATGCTTAAAAGAACAGAAAGTATCTCTCGTATAAGGAGTGTGGCTATAAAAGAGCCGTTGTGTTGTATAGCGAGATACATTCATGGGGTAGGTTTCACTCTGCAATGACGGCTTTCTTCTTCTTCTTCTGGATGCTGTCACACTAGATGCCTAAAGGCATGCTTCTGCCATCCACATTTCATAGTTATATCCATTATATTTTGTCCATAGGAACCGTCTGTTTTCCTTGATGCAGTCAAGGACTGCAACGATGTTGGCTGTGGTGATCCCTTGGATGGTGGAATGCAATCTCAACACTAATTGGCTGACGTGCCACAGCATCATGCGATTCTGCTGAAAAGTTCAACATTTTCAACTGGCACGTTGGAGGCGTTGGACGGGATTGACGCAGTGAACCTCAAAACCACTCAATTCTCGCGTCTAAACATGCCACCTGTCTTAAAATCATGTCTGTAGATTGACTTTGTAAGTAATCACACTGCTATATTGTCTATTGTATCCGGACTGAACACACCTTTAGTTGTGTGGAGCTGAGCAGCAGTGGTGAGGAAGTGGTTTGTCTAAACCATCCGTAAGTGGCAGGATGCTACTTATTATTGGTGGACTGTGGGAGGAAGCCGGAGAACCCGGAGAGAACCCACGCGGACACAGGGAACCAGGAACCCTCTTGCTGTGTGGCAACAGCGCTAACCACCACACCACCGTGCTGCCCCGCTTTGATTTTACTTAAGAATAAAATCAGCTGTTCCTTGAGGATTCCACTCCAAGGAGTGTGTAGTAACACAAATAATTCATCATAGTTGGACAGATTCTTTCAAAAGAGAAAGAGAGCTCAGGGATACAGTTGTGGATGATAAGCACAAGTTAGAAGAAAGTTATACAAATATTTCAAAGGCTTCAAAGTTTCACCTTCCAGCATGACCCAAAACACACCGCCATAAAAACAACACAGTGGCTTCCAACCCTGATATTCTCTTTATTTATTTTTTTTATTAATTATCAGAAATTTAGGAAAAAAACAATTCCACTTGAGCTGTGGAGCTCAATGAGTGATACATTTTATAAATAAAAAATGAAAGTGTGTGTGTCAAATGTGAGATCATCTCTCGAGAAGCTGTCAGCTTGAATTCTTTTAAGTCGCAGGTGCCTGTGTGTTTTCTGCCCCGGAAAACCAGGAGCCTTTCATGTTGGGTAGCCCAGAGATGTTGTAGCTACTTGGTGGCATTAAAACCAGCTTTATCCAAGTGTTATATTGATGCACACACACACACACAGAAGAGTAAATGTGTTTCTACTGAAGTTTTCATTAATTTCATTCATCAACAGTTTTGTTATTGGCAGTGAATTTCTGGAAGGGCTGATAATTTAATGAATTTGTCAAATTGCTGTGGTAATTAGTTCATTGATTAATAAATATAATTTATGCCGCATATCCATGGAATAAAGAAGTGGATATTCACATCACAGCAGCAATGAGGAGCATTACTCTAAATGAATGATGATGTCATTCACTTGATACTAGAGATGAAGTCACCAACATAAGATTAACTTCATCACATATTACGTGTGTGTGTGTGTTTGTTTGTGTGTGTGTGTGTGTGTGTGTGTGTGTGTGTGTGTGTGTGTGTGTGTGTGTGTGTGTGTGTGTGTGTGTGTGTGTGTGTGTGTGTGTGTGTGTGTGTGTGTGTGTGTGTGTGTGTGTGTGTGTGCGTGTGCGTGTGCGTGTGCGTGCGCAAGATGTATACCCTTTACTGACCCTTTCTCATGCGATCTTGATCTGAAATCTGTCACATCAGTCTCTCTCTCTCTCTGACTCTCTGAAAACTGTTACTCCTCCTCCTCCTCCTCCTCCTCCTCCTCCTCTCTGTCTTGTAGCTCTGATAGATGTGTACAGTATGGATCTGAAGGTCCACAGCAGAAACCTTTTAACTGTATTAAACTGCCAAGACATCTCCATGCATTATGCAGCTCAGTTTTATCATGCAGTCTGAGAATGAGAGGGAGCTTAGTACAAGAGTCTCTCTCCTTTTTATTTTCCTTTCAATCATTCTCTCTAGATTTTTCCTCTGTTTTTCTATGTATAATGCTGTCTCGTTCTTGTGTCCATCCATCCATCTTCAACCACTTGTCCCTATTGGGGTCGCGGGGGGCTGGAGCCGATCCCAGCTGACATCGTGCTTGAGGCCGGGTACACCCTGGACAGGGTGCTCTTTCAGAAGAGTCTGACAGTGTTACCATGTATGTTAAAAAAGGCTCTGACTGGCCTCTGCGAGCTTCAGTTTATAGCTGAATAATGGAACAAAACATAAACAGATCCTATTACAGTTTTACGACAAGTCTCTCTTAATCTATTGAGCCCATGTTTGGCCTCTCTGTGTGGTCAAACAGATAAGATGAAACATTAATGATCCTCCAGGGGAAAGTAAATTAAAATATCATGTGTCAGTTCTTCAGAGTGTGTTTTTAGAGCAGCCACCTCCTGAGCTGCAGGACTGGCTGTTTGCCTCCATTGTGTCTGTCTTTGTTCGCTCTCATTCTGGACAGGCAATAAGCAGGAGGTCTGACTTTCTGATCGGGAACAAAATAATTGGCCTCTGAATAACAGGGCCACTGTCTTGCTTCATGTCTCTTGTTAAATTCAGCTTGTTTGCCCTGTTGCATTTTGGAAATGTCTCTTTATACTTAAAGGTGTTGCTGGAGGAATGCTTGTTTTTTTCCTGTCACCCTTGTCCATGTACCTTTTTTAGATTCAGCATTTTAAAATACTGCAATGATCAAAGTTGTTTGCAACTTTTACCAAAAGGGAGAGTACCGATTTATGTTAACACAGATTTTAGATGCTATTCAAGCAAAAGTTATGTTACTGGAATGCATGATGGCACGACATGACCCCTGTTGTTGTCTACCTTATTTCTAAACAATGGACCAAAGGTTCAAAGGTTCTGTTTGTTTTTTTATATTCAATATTTTATCCGCATGCCATACACAGCTTTCCCTATCTTAAAGGTTTCTTGTCAATTTAATGACATTTTAAGCTGAGAGGTAATAGTATGCTAACACAGAGCTCATCACTGTAAACCACTGAATCTGCTGCTTTTCTTCTTCTTTTGAGTCCCAATAGTCCAATCCTACTGATTATCTCTGCTAATTTATGAATATTCCACTGACCATGTTGGCTCTCATGTTATAGAAGTAAGGTAATGGAAAAGCAGTCAGATAAAACTTATTATTAAGTAATTACACTCTTTTTTATGGATTCTCTTCTACAAGAGCTGACTTTTATTATTTTATTTTTTACTGGTTCGTTATATCATGTTGATCTTCCCTGCAGCCCAAGAGTCCAACAACAACAAGAGCAGCCTTTGAACTTTGTTTTTTGTTTTTTTACTTTATCTCTATCCACCAACCCATCCCTCGAGCTACCCATCTATAGTATCTATACTGAAGGACAGGTAGTGCCCTTGTATAATAGCTTGTGGCAATACAGGAAAAAATGTAACTGAAACAAGCCAATTAGGTGGAGGTCTGATGTGATGGAGTCTGGAAATAAAAAAAAAAAACGTTTTATTAAGGACAGAAACCAACATCAGAGGAAACTAGAGCTCCAAGAGTCATTAGCATGAGCATGAAACTGTGACAGAGTATCTGCAACTTTGCTGTAAATGATCTTCCGGAGGTCACATCTCAGACTGGAGAGAGGGAAGTGTAATGTCTGTCATAATTCTACTTACTATTAATATGCTGTAGACCACTCTATAAGATGTCTTGATACTTTATATTTGGAAAATAATGAACCTGTCAGCCAGCCACATTACAGTGTCACTTTTTTTGCATAATATCTTGAAGTCCGTTGGGCCTGCAATGGAAAAATTCCCCTCATTGTCCACTCTGTTATGTTATAATATACCAAAATATTTCTCTTCAATTTTACAGAAGTGATTGCATGGTTTTAAAGACTCTCTTTAGGCAGCTGGAAGCTCCATGGATTAATTCAGAGATCACTAAATATCAAAGTCACATTTAAAGATGATGTCATGGCGTCCTTACTCCTTACCGATGTGCAACGTGTGTGTGTGTGTGTGTGTGTGTGTGTGTGTGTGTGTGTGTGTGTGTGTGTGTGTGTGTGTGTGTGTGTGTGTGTGTGTGTGTGTGTGTGTGTGTGTGTGTGTGTGTGTGTGTGTGTGTGTGTGTGTGTGTGTGTGTGTGTGTGTGTGTGTGTGTGTGTGTGAGTGAGTGAGTGAGTGAGTGAGTGAGTGAGTGAGTGAGTGAGTGAGTGAGTGAGTGAGTGAGTGAGTGAGTGAGTGAGTGAGTGAGTGAGTGAGTGAGTGAGTGAGTGAGTGAGTGAGTGAGTGAGTGAGTGAGTGAGTGAGTGAGTGAGTGAGTGAGTGAGTGAGTGAGTGAGTGAGTGAGTGAGTGAGTGAGTGAGTGAGTGAGTGAGTGAGTGAGTGAGTGAGTGAGTGAGTGAGTGAGTGAGTGAGTGAGTGAGTGAGTGAGTGAGTGAGTGAGTGAGTGAGTGAGTGAGTGAGTGAGTGAGTGAGTGAGTGAGTGAGTGAGTGAGTGAGTGAGTGAGTGAGTGAGTGAGTGTGTGTGTGTGTGTGTGTGTGTGTGTGTGTGTGTGTGTGTGTGTGTGTGTGTGTGTGTGTGTGTGTGTGTGCATGCGTGCGTGTGGATATAATTGTAGCGACTGTTTGCTGTCTGGTTGTTCTAATAGCTTTTTTATGTTTTATACAGGGAGGTCAAAGGTCACCATAAACACATATTGGTCTTCACTTATTAGACGACGGATGGGGAGTTTCTTGCTTCCAACCCTCACACGGACATGTTCACATGTGGTGCCTCAAGCTACTTGCATTTTAATTTTCAGAGAAACAGCAGAGTGAATTATGTTCCGTTCACAAGACCAATAGATAAATACAATACAACTAGATTATTTTATTATTTTTTCTGTGACGTGTGGTATTTTCTCTTTTTTTTAAGGTTTGCTGATACTGATAATGTGGGATGTGTGAGTCTCCAGGGCATGGACATGTCAGTGAATATCTGTCCAAGTGAGTGGAATAATTGGTCCCAGAGAAATAAGACTAGTGTGAACCATTCATAAATCAGAAAATGTCACTGTATGTAGTCTTGTTATCCTCATATCCTGGATACTGTAATCGTTCACAGGATATATTTACTACACTTATCTACCGTGCAGTAAGGCAAAAAGAGGGCCTCTGACAGTGAACTACACAGTAACGCAGCCTCATTGAGATTAGGATCTCATTTTCAAGAGAGACTTGAGAACAAGAAAAAATCGTAATAAAGAAATAAAAAAAAACATCAGCAAAGCAATTATATAGCAATAAATAAAGAAAAACACAAACAGTTACAAGAATCCTGAACAAACACCAGATAATAAAGCCATAACATTTTAAAGGGAAATGTACGACTCTAGCTTTAGGGAAGTGTGTAGTTCATTCCATTCAATGGTGCATAGTATTTGAAAGCAGTTCTGCCAACACTAGTGTGTAATTAAGGGATGTTTAAGCTTAAGGTATTGCTGGTAGTAGTGCTTTGTAACGAATAACATGAGATGGCTATTTGTTCTTGATTGTAAGGAGGTCCATCCATGTGTGTGTATATCAATGTCACTTATATATTGGAAAGAAGTCCGTGCAACATGGGGTTATTAACTCTTATATATTACAGAAAGGTGATGTAATGCACAATTTAACTGTTCTAATGTATTTCTCCTCAGTCGCCGTGCAACTTTCCAGAACATCTTTATGGAGCTTGTAATTTCCCTCTGTGAGAGGTCACTCTCTGCTCAGGTTGTTAGAAGTGGGAACTTTTACTCCACTTTGTCTTTGCAGCAGTGGGCAGCATGATGAATAGGCTTGAAAAGACTACTGTGCCAAACTGCACTGAGCAGAGAGAGAGAAAAGAGCTGCCAATAAGTCAGTTTATTAAAAAATCATAAATCAGAAAAGGACAGACTAAGCGATAGCATAGCACACTGCAGTGAATAATGCAGCTGGGTCTCCGCAGCAGTGAGCGGCTGTACGGTCTCTGTCCATGGTGCTGACTGGGAGCAATGATCAACTTAAATCCTTTTCTGTCTGCAGGAACTTTCCCCAGGGACGAGGCCACAGGGGCCAGGGTCTAAATGAGGTTTCAAGGCCATTTAATCCCCCCAAAACACCTGCTTTGGGCATATCAGCCTACTTTCTGAAAGTACAGAAACTTTCAGACATCAATTAAGGATCATTTCGGGTTGACGGGCGAACATTTCTCGTCCTTTCATGACATTAAAAGTAGAGTTAGTCATTGCTGTAGGCTTCCTGATTCATTTTAAAAAAGAGAGACTGAGAGAGACAGAGATTGCAAGAGAGGGAGAGAGATTGGGATTGCAGAAGTTCTCTGATTGTTTCATGGTGGTGAGGTTCATAATGTACAACTAAGGGTGCGCTCACACTATCCTCCCGGACCGAGACCCGGACTTTAGGGTACTTGTCCCCCCTCCCTCTCCCCCCCGCGCCCCAGCCCCGTTTGTACTCACACTACCAGGGCCTCGGCCAATGCTTCTTGCTGTCCACACGCCTTCAAGCCGTAACACGTCGTACGCATTGATCGCGTGTGTGTGGCTTTGTTTACAAATCTTTCCATAGACCTCGGAGTTTTTGTGCGTCTTGTCGACTGTTTTTGAATATTTTCATCCGACCAAATCTGCAGTAAACACTCCACCTCCGCATCACACCAACATGAACCTTTCACCGCCATTGTTGTTGTTGTTAAATGTCCGCGCATGGTCCCTCCTTCTATTTACATGTCCGAACAGGCGGACATAACGCTACTGCCGTAGGGCTCGTTCTCGTGCGCGTACACGTGCGCACGCTCGTGCTCGTACATGTGCAAACGGCTCCGCTAAAGCCCACCTATTTCAAGCGGGCCGTGGCGGCCCAGCTGGCCCCAGTTGAGCGCGGAGCGGGTGCGCTCACACCACTTAAAGGTACTAGACTTTAGCTGAAAAACCGGTTTTGGCCGCGGCCAAAAGGATAGTGTGAGCACGTCCTAAATATATATGATTTTTGTTCCACTAAGCTAATTCAGTACATATTTGATAAACTGTATGTGTTCTTCCAGGCTGTACCTAAATGATGTGATATATTTTTCATTCTCTGCGCTTTGTAAATGTCAAGAGAACAGGCCTGTGATGTTTTGTTTTGATTTGCTACACCGTCTGAGATAAACACAGACCTGATATCATGCGGTATATACATATGAATAATGTATGAAAACATGCAGTGAGGATATCAAGACAGACGCCATTTACATTCCATCCGTCTGACTGATGATCTTTGCAGTTTGACTCCAACATGCAACAGGACATGTCTCTGGGGGTCTGTGCTCTCATCATCTGTGAATCTGACAACAAACTCTATTTTTCATTGGATGATTTTAATAAGATTCAATCTAACATTTGCGCGTAACCTTCTGCCTTTGTGTTGCTGCTGATGTGTTTAAAATACAGTATTCTCATCTGGGCCTGAATACAAATGAGCAGTGGGATGGAAACTGATGCAAAACTTTAATGTCTCATTTGAAGCTTCACGGAGAAAAAATGAACCGATAAATGGAAATAAAAATGAATGTAATTGCTGTGAATTAATTCTAAACACTGATTCCCTGTATCATTATCACCACAGTACCAAACTGTTAACCTACATGATGTCTTTATCTAAGAGGTTTGTTTACTGATTTATCATCACTGCTGTTGTTTGGCCAAAAGGCTTTAATTGGATTAAACTAAGTGGAGGAGAAAATAAACACACAATATCTCTATATGAATGTTTATATTTATAGAAATGTTTTCATCACGATGTATTATGCGACACAGTGGGGGTGGTGGTTTGCACTGTCGCCTCACAGCAAGAGGGTTTCTGGTTCAAATCCCGGCTGGGGCCCTTCTGTGTGGAGTTTGCATGTTCTCCCCATGTCTGCTTGGGTTTTCTCTGGGTTCTCTGGCTTCCTCCCACACTCCAAACGACATGCACGTGTTAATTGATGACTCTAAATTGCCCGTAGGTGTGAATGTGAGTGTTAATGTTTGTCTGTCTCTGTTAGTCTCTATGTGCCCTGCGATAGTCTGGGGTCCTGTCCAGGGTGTACCCCGCCTCACGCCAGATGTCAGCTGGGATCGGCTCCAGCCCCCCTGCGACCCCAACAGGGACAAGCAGTTGAAGATGAATGAATGAATGATATTATGTTGAATTTGTTAACCATGTTTATTGGAGATGGTTAAATCAAGCTAGGTCTTGTTCAAACAGACCAGAGATCCTAAACTCTAGACTAGACCTTATAAATTAATGACCATCACCTAAATTTCTATTTATTTGGGTCTGATGGGAAACATTACAGTCACAGTCCAGACAGTCTATCAAATTCTGAACAATGACACATACCAATATTTAAGAATAAATCACATATTTATAATTTGCTCTCTAATTTTGATACATCTAGTTAACAGGACACATACACTTCCATGCTTAGTGAAGTACTGATTCATTTGTAGTCATCACAGAAATGTATTCATATCTTACCAGGTGATATAAACGTCCATACCGTGGATCACATATTAATGAAGCAGCTTCATCAGCGGCTTACTATAAAATGCTCACCTCATCTTTAAAGCGACTAATGAGGCTTTTAATATGTCAGCATGAACTGTGTAATGCATTATAAATGATTTAATGGCTCTGCTACTCTTCAATAATAAACAGTTCAGTTTCAGCCAAAAGGCTCCTTTAGAGTCACACTTACTCTTCTGTGAGGATCAGTGCTGTGACATTTATTACAAAACTGTTGGCACTGCCTTCCTGATATCTTCCGATTTAAGCAGTTGTACATTTCGGACTTAGCAATAAGTAGTGTAGTGTGTAGTGTCGTAGTAGTATAGTGTAGTATGTAGTGTACATTGAGCAATATGTCAGTTTATTTAGCTATTTTTCGAGCTGAATGCTAGGAATCCTTGAGGCAAAGCTGCTTTAGCATCCAGTCTGCCTTTCTACAATAACAGAGGGTTTACAGAAACACTTTTTTTTTTGTTATTTTGTGCCCCATCTTTTTTGCCAGATTTGCATCACTGGGGTTTGACCAACTGTTAACAATAGAATTGGTCTGGAGACATGTGTTTACTAGAAATGGCTTTTATCCTGCTCAATTGTATGTGATTATATATTAATCTCAGCGAGAAGTTTGACGATGACTTTGTGAGCACTCTTGGAGAGTTACGACTTCCAGGTATTCTGTAAAGATCATGACCAAAGCCTCAACTGTAAAACTCCTCTATTCAAAGCAAACAGAGACAGCTTCATGTTGAGGCTTGACTTAAAAAACACTGAAGAAAGATAAATAAATAAATAAAGAAATAAGAGCAGTCAAAGCTTTCCGAGCATTTCAGAAGCTTTTCTAGCAGCACAGGAGAAGGTGTCTGTGTCTGTTGTTTTGTCTTTCCTCTCTCCTCTCTCCTGTCAGAGTTTGTGAGTGGTTCTTATTGTTTATGCACCTACATGTTGGATTGTACTGTAGTCCTCTCCACTAAAATATTTATACAAAAGCTCACACAGGACATCATGTGCTGGATGCTGTGTGACAGACGTGAACAGGCCAAACTCAGCTGCCTGTTTACTTTCATCTACTTTATGTATGTGGCTGAAACATATTTTGTTTTTTTCCCCAATTTTCCGGAAACAATCATTTTGGAAACTGTAATTTCAGCCTTTTGTTTCTTAAATAATAAGACTGTGGAAACCGTATAACCCAGCAGCTTGCTGTTGCTGTATTTCACAATAATGTCCTAACATCGGGACAGCACAGCATTACCATTTAGTTTAAGCTTTAAAACACAATCCAGTAATACAACCAAAACTATTTCCATTTTCTGGAAATACCAAGACAATAAAAGAATAAAAAAAGAAAATTCATCACACTGGCCGATTCCAGCTGTCATTCTAAAGCCTTTTTCATACACATTTCCCAGTAAATTACTGGGGTAACCTTTCAGTCACTATTAGTAATGATTACTATTCACACATTCAGAAATATGTCCGCCTTGCACCTTTAGACACTTGCCATGGCAATCCCAGAACAGATGGGAGAACAGGGCTTATTTCTCCAATGTCCCCGCTTGCATTCACTAGTTCATTCATAGGTCTTGAGGTGGGACATTGGAGGTACAGATTTCTCTGCATATCAATCCTTGTTCCCATTCAGACACGACCCCATGAAGGAAAGCTCTTGCACATTTCAGGGAAGGACTGCACTAGGACAGTTTGACCTGGCCACAATGTATATATATATATATATATATATATATATATATATATATATATATATATATATATATATATATATATACATATATATATACATATATATGGCAAGTTTTCTTGTTATTCAATAAATAATTAGTCTATATGAAATAACCACGTGGTAAAGCCTGAATTTAATGAATTAGTGAATTAAATACTTGACAAATGAAAACTACTACGCAAGTTAGGAACTTCAGTGCAAAATGAACAAACATGCAAGGATCGGAATGTAAAGTGTCATCCAAATTATGTAAATACTGGTTTTATCAACAGTGGTTTATCATCAGTGCCACATAAATAATCAAGAAAAATATGTACACTAGACGGTAAGCCTGTGAATTTTCTCATTTGTCTTCCTAGACAAATAATCAAGTCCAGTTGCTTTTGACTGAAATTGCTTTGGGGATGCACAGTAGACATTTTCATATAATTTTAACGATATACGTATAATCAACTAGCTGTAGACTGCACGTGTGATGACTTATAAAATACACAAGCCATCATGGAGAGAGCAAGGCAGAGACAACTGATTTGTTTCTGTTATTTAGCTCTCTGTCTTAGACATTGTCTCTTTAGGATGCCTGTCAACTGAAAGATGGATGCTCATTCATCTTTGATCTCTGATTCTGACCTGAGCCGGTACACTCTGGCCTCGTCCCTTAGCCACAATAAAGCCATTAGCCTCCAGTAAAATAGAACATCAGCTGAACAGACACATAATACAATTACAAATACACAAGAGATGGCAGATATTAAACAACTTAACAGTAAACAAATAGTGACAGAAACTCAACAATAGTCCCCAGTAGCCTCAGGGCTTCAATATGTTATTGTTTCAGCAACAAGCTGTGAAGGATAAATGATTGTGATTTTCTGTCTGTCACTTGACAGGAAACTGAAGATTCATCAACCTCAGTTATTTCAGCTGTATTCACATTCTGTAGAGACCTGTGAGTTTGAAATGCCACATTCCATCTGTCAAGTAACACTAAGAAGCATATTTTCACCTGTCTCTCAACATTATGTCTTTAAATTATGTTGCTACTCATCATTTTATGTGGCAGGTGATGTGTTTTCTGCAGCGGTCTTACATATAACTCTTAGCTGTGCTGTGATTACTGTTATCCATTTTGTTATTGCTCTGACATCCTTCTGCTTTCCTCGCTTGGGGTTGAACACATAAATCAGTCAGCCGTTGGAGGGATTCTGATCCCCTCAGTGACATCTCCTCTGAGATCTGAACACAGATCTGATGTTTGGTGGTATAAAACCTGCGTTCCAATTCAGAGCATGGTGAAGGGTTGTTTTTTTTTATTTTTTTATTTAAGACACTGACGAATGTTTGAATTGTTTCCATGGTTTGTACTGAAATGTTAATTATTGTTTTATTGTGACATTTTGATTAGTACTCATCTCAGTGAAAAGCATTTTATTTCAGTCTCTCTTTGGGAAGTTATATATATAAGAGAGAGAGAGAGAGAGAGAGAGAGAGAGAGAGCGCGCAAAGTAAAAAGAAGTGGCCATAATGGTCTCAGCAGTTTCTGTGATAACAAACATCAAGGAAATATGTTGGTGTCAGCAGATAGTCTGTGAGTATTTGGGTGCAGGAGGAAACAAGTGATCCACTTAACAGCCACAACACACACACACACACTAGACTCATTATCACAATGACACCATTAAATCAAAATCTGCATACTGTTTCAGCCCTTCATATAATTAGTCAGTCCATTAACATTGTATTAAATGATAAAACAATGGTTATTTTTGTACCAATTCTAATGGTAAAGGTAAACTCTGATAATCCACAGCTGCTTTGTCTTCAACACTTACTTGCTCAACATTTTAGTTAATACGTAGCAGTGTGAAATGTTGTTGGTGTTACAATACTCAGCAGATAGTTTGTGAGTATTTGGGTGCAGGAGGAAACAAGTGATCCACTTAACAGCCACAACACACACACACACACACACACACACACACACACACACACACACACACACACACTAGACTCATTATCACAATGACACCATTAAATCCAGATCTGCATAGTGTTTCAGCCCTTCATATAATTATTCAGTCCATTAACATTGTATTAAACAATGGTTATTTTTGTACCGACTCTAATGGTAAAGGTAAAAAACTCTGATAATCCACAGCTGCTTTGTCTTAAACACTTACTCACAACATTTTAGTTAATACATAGCAATGTGAAACTAGAAGAGTTGATTCTATCCAATGCTTCGGTGTTGGCCATATGAGAGTAAATTATATAAGAATGTAAGACAAGCTTTTGTCCTCTCGTGCAGAGAAGACATGAGGAAGATGAAGACAGAATGAGGCTCTGGGGGAGGAAGGTGAGAGAGGCTGGAAGAGGGAAGATGTGCGAGAGGTGTGTAGTGTGCTGTCTCTACCAGACAATATGAGTCTACTCTCTAGTTGTGTGGGTGACAGGTCTCAGTGTCTCCCAGAGGGAGATGCAGTTCAGCTACCAGGACGAAGAAACTCAATATTTTAGCTGGGATAATGGTTCCACACTTTAATGATGAGCTTCTTTGTTGACCCAGTCATTTCTCTTTCTTCAGTACATCTGTCATCCGAAATGTGTAACTGTTGTGTTACATGCAGTGTAGTCCCGTACACTGCCCTTGCAGTGGACTGTATTAAGATGCAGTTAGTTAAAGGACCGTGTGTAGGAATTCTCTCCTCTTTTTCCTATGGACATTTCCTCCTATTCACCAGTCTGCAAGGAATTGAAGGTGTGCATGAGCCTTCACTCAAGTTACTGAAAGTCTAAAGTTTTTTTGTTTTTTTTTCTGGATCAGCAGGAAAGCATTTTTAAGTAATCAATGTTAACAGCTGATCCTTCACTGCTGATTGACATTGGAAATTAAACTCTGAGAGTGGGCTTTGTTGTAGTCTGTACTTGGCAGGAGCTTAACTCAGTGGACCGTGTAATGAGAAAATCTATGAAAAAATGTAATATGTTGTAAATACTACATTTTGTTCTTTGCGTTGGTGTGTGACTTATGAAAACACTGCATGTGTTCTTTGAGCTGTAAACGGTGTGACGTTGTTATTTTGTAAAATTATTATTTTTTTATCCTGTCATTTTTTCTACTCTGATTGAGAATTTCTTCTCTTTTTTGAGAAACAAAAAAAGGGGAAAAGGAAATAATCATTTACCAACGCTGCATTATTTCCTAATTTATTTTTTGTAATTGTGAGTTCTAATCATAAGTCATGTTGCTAATATGTCTTTCAGAATAAATGCTGTAGTGGGAGTGTGTTTCAGAGTTGGCGGTCAGGTTTTGAAATGAGACACCACTCCACCATGTCTTTTTGAAGGTTCCTAACTAGTAGAAGACCACAGGGTAGACAAAGGGACACCCTACAGGTCTTTCATTCTCCCAGCTCCCTTGAATGTGCTCTGAGAGCCTTTAAAAAATGTTAGCTTGCTAAACCTTGTTGCCATGATTACTCTCTCCTGGATATTTGCCTTAGAAACTAATGGATGGATGAATCGTTAGAGGAAAAGGATCGGAAAATATGGTGATTTAATGTTATTACGGGATCATATATATATTTTTATTATTATTATTTATAGTTTGAATTCATTAAAGTTTTACACTCTGAGAACTCTGAGAGCAAAAAAATTAAACATGACAATGGAGGAAGAAAATGTTTCTGTGAACAATTTATTCCCAAAGAGAGACATTACTTTTATCAGTGAGATGAGGGGAGAGAAGCTGCAAAACGGAACGCTCTCTCTGACCCTCTCGTCCTGTCATACGGCTTCCTTTTGCTGAAGACATTTAATATGGGGAGGGGGTAATTGCCGGAGCGCCCTTTGTCAGGTCAGTTGTTCCCTGTTGCCATTGAGTTACTGTTCGTACGTGAAAATTAAATGTATTAAAGAGGCGTAGAGTGATGCAGAACAGGAGGTTGAGGTTGTTGTCTTGCCTCAGCAGAGCACAGACTGCACTCAGGCCACATTATATATCTTGTTTCCCATCACTCCTCTGATTAAGTTGTCCTCGTCCATTTGGCTTCCACCTTGTAAGATTCTCTGAACATGTTCAGTAAAGAGGCTGTTCTTCAAGATACATTATTCAGATGCTTGTCACTTATTTTCTAATTTATTTTATCAACTGTTACACCTTATTGCATCAACCTGCTGTAAATCAAAAGGGTGTGCTTTTCTCTTGTTCAGTAGATTAGTTCCAGAATTAAGGTCAGGATGCAAAGATTATGCAAAACTAAGTGCGTGTGTGTGTGTGTGTGTGTGTGTGCACATGTATACTCTGTACAGAGAACGATTTGTCTTTTGTATTTGGAAGAGCTCTGTTGACTGAGACTGCAGTCATTATTTCTAAATATACAGTATATGCACTGCACTATTAGGATCTAAAAAGAGAAATTAGTGGTCTCTTTTGAATGCAAATGTGTCACTATTGAGTAGTTTGAAGTCATTTCTGGAACATGGATGACTTTAGACTCTAAGAGGCTGGTCTATGTCACGTTCTTGTCTTTCTTTGTGTTCATCTTATTAGGAATTCAGTTTAAAGTGCTTCAGTCTTTTTCTGGTCTGACTGCCTTACAGCTCTAATAACCTGAATACACAGTAAAGGACAGTTATGTATGGCTCTAATACTTTTTGATGAAAATGCCTCTATCAGTCTAATGGCTCTGTCTGAGTCTGATGTTTCTGTGTCTGGCTGTGTCCTTTGCCTCAGAGAGGAAAAATGATATTTGGACTCTGAAATGTAAAATTAATTCCGTGTCATTTTCTCTGTGCACTCGGCGGAAATATTGTCTGTAATGTCTCAACTTCAAGCTTGAGAAAAAAAGAAAGAGGGAGATTTAACACAGTTGTTCTTTTATCTTCAGCATCATCTATATCCCAGTGGGTTTGTTATTCTTTGTTTTTATAAATAGAAGAAGAGTGTATCCAGAGGGCTGTTGAATATCTTTAGACAATAATGGTAGGATGCTGACTTTCTCCACGGATAAATTCCTCTGTTGCTCCATACAAACACAAACGGAGAATCCTAACACAAGTTGGATTCAATTGTCAGGTTTCCCAGTTCCCCATAGTGCGTTACCCGGCAGATACCTTTAGCGTTGTTACCTTCGATGTGGTGGCCTTGTGTTGTAGCTGACAGGCAGCTTTGTATGATCAGGCTGGAGTATCTGCTGGACGGTCGTATTTTATACAGAAACCCTCAGGCTGAAACACTGGAGTAGGTTGGGCTTAGGAGAGAGATACATGTGTTTGTTCAGAGACTGTGGAACTTTTATCTCTCTCTCCCTGTGTATAGGCCTAGTGGGATGGAAAGTGTCATGGCTGACTAACACAGGTCAGTTACTGGCCTCTTCTCTACTCTCGGTTTGCTTTCTTCATTTGCTATTCCCTTCTTCTCCAGCAGTACAACACTAAACAATAGCTCTCACATTTCACTCAATAAATGTGGGCAGAATGTACAGTAGGTATTTTTTTATTTTGCTAGAGGTATTACAAATGGTATGCCAATCATAGCTTTTTAGTGAGATCAGTTACAAAAGAGTAAAACATTCATATATAAGCTACCTTAACAGAACTCAGTAAGGCGAGATGTGCCATCTCTTATTTGGTCCAGCAGCATTAACAGCTCCAACAAAATGACCCACCTGGCACTGTCTTATGACTAACTGCAGAAATAGTCTACATACCATATTTCACTATTAAATTATTGGTGACGTGTATCTGTATACGCTTTGTTCAGCTCATTTTAAGTAACACATGTAACATGCATGTATGACGGAATTTGCACGCGTTTGAACAAACCAGTTTTCTAGTTAGCTTGTTTTTCACGATGCTGTGGGGTGTGTTTGCCAGCAGTGATTTAATACTGAACAGTAAATTCACTTACCCACCAAATTTATAGGTTGAGGACAAAATGTAGACCTGTGTTCCCTCAAAACATGAATAAATGTTCAGATCAATGGTAGCTGGTTGATCTGATTGATCTCAGCATGCCCTCCTGTTAAATAGTGATGACTGCCTATGGTGTCCACTTTGTGGGTAAAGCAACACATGTGTCTCAAGTCAATTGATATTTATAAGTGCGGCTCTTTCTGCATCTTTTGTTTGGACAAAAATATCACATATTGTTGTTTTTCCTAAAACAATAGCCCCATTAGGATCATTCCAATATTGCGCAACCCTATAGCAAAGTCCCTAGTGTTATTAGTGATACCTGTGCTTTTCCACCTATAACAAGTCTCTGTGATTCTACAATGTATCTCCATGCTCTGGTCTTGTATGTTCAGTATCATTATGTCTAGTAAATGGACACGTTGGGCTGTTTGAAATCCATTAATACTTTTTTACACCATGCTACTGATGGAGCTTTTCTCTGCTGACTCTGGTCTAGTCAGAAAATTAATGGTCCTGTGACATAACCGTGATGACCTCAACTTCTTTCATCAGCAGCCAACACATCTTCACTTTCTTGTGATATTGTGCGTCATTTCACTTTCAAACTTCTTCCAGTAATAAATTAAGATTGAGGGATGAAAGCATTTGCAAGGTTTCTGTCTTGTTTTTTTTATCAGATTTTATTCATCTTGACATTAGGGTTCGGGTTTGATTTCAAAGGATGTTGTTTATCTGAGAAATGATGATGAGCAGCCACCGTAAGCAGTGAATCTTAATGCCCATCTAGACTTCCCACAGGTGGTTTGTTACAGCAGCCTGTCTGTTAATATTCATATTAATCATGAATTATATTAAACACTTCATTTTTGAAAATAATTCTGATAACTGCTGTTAAATTCAATGCTTCCAACCCTTTATGTTATTTCCTATGAAATCGTTCAACTCATGGTTTAGTCTTTAGTCCACATAATCACATTCAAAGAGAATAAAATCATGTTCTTTAATATTAATGCTTTTTAAACGTTCTCCCAAACAATCCCTCCACTAATCCGAAAGTTACATCTTCTATGTGGCTGGACAAAGACCTGCAAGTACCATTGGCCAATTACTAATTAAGCACCACCCCCCATCGTCTGGGGACCTAAATAATGCTGAAGAAAGAGGCAGCAGAAGTCACAATTAATTGTTGAGCCTTCTGGGGGCACTGTGGTCTCTTCAACAGAATACTATTGGAGGTATTGTTGAGGGAAATTGTTGAGAAAAATTAGATACTTTCATGTCAGCCCTTTATGGCTGACCACAATGATGATCTGACCTCCATTGTTGCTTATTACAAAGATTCAATGGTCCATGAGAAAGCCATAATGTAGTGAGCAAATGGGAAGAACATGGACCTCCCTGTATACATTCCTCAAAAGCTATTTCACCCTTCAAATATCACTTACACCACAATATTGTGAATACGAAAGTTATATTGGATAGCACAGTGTGAAACAAAAGACAGTTGCTGGAGGTTGTTTCTCTCCTAAGTGTCTCTAATTTACTGAAAAACATTTGCGGTCTCTCTGACCAGTAAACTGATAATAAAAATAATTGAAAAGAATAATCTGAGGAGTGAATGGGATTGCTAATGGATTTATTGAATATTGAAAATATAGTTTTGTAGCCTATAGAGTGAGAACATTTGCATACAGAGGAGGTTGGTATTGATGAATGGGTCATCCAAACACAGGTCTCTCACCAAGCAGACATCTGTTCATTTCCAGTGTGATGCCTAAAACTAGTATTTATTGCATGTGTATGCAATGTTGTTATAGAGTGTGATGTTGTAAACAATGAGTCACTGCAAATAGAGGTAAGTTAGGGTAGTGGATAAGTCCTAAAACACAGGACTTACACCGGGGGGAGCCGGATTCAGTTCCTGGGTGGTGGCTGTTCTTTAAGCAGCCGATTTCTGGTCAACCACTGCCTTTTTTAATGCTAACCAAGTGGTTTTCATGCCAAACCCTAACCGTCACCCTTTGTTGGCTAAAATCCGTCACACAATGCTTTCTTTGATCCGCTGTTGGGGCGGCAGTAGCTCAGTCCATAGGTGACTTGGCTGGGAACCGTAGGGTCGCTGGTTCAAGTCACTGTGTGGACCATGTATGGAGCGTGGACTGGTGGCTGGAGAGGTGCCAGTTCATCTCCTGGGCACTGCCGAGGTGCTGTTGAGCAAGGCACCGAACCCCCAACTGCTCGGGGCGCTGGTCACTGGCAGCCCCCTCGCTCTAAAATCTCTCCTCAATTGCATGTATAGGTCCTGGTTGTGCATGTGTGTATTTCGGGCCTGTGTGTGTAGCATGTATGATAATAAGAGTGAAAATTGAATTTCCCCGTGTGGGATAAAAATAAAGTAATTCTTCTTCTTCTGTTATTGTGGCCCACTTCTGGTCTGGCGGCAGCTTTCAGCAACCGACTTCCAGTCCGTCAGCATCATCTTCGTTTACATATTTCTGTGCATAGCTTTTCTTATGATTTCCTATGACCTGATGATGAGAACATACTGGCTTAAGACTGTGGCCGTTGCATTTCTAAAGACATGTCGATGCCACTGGACGGACTGCTTATTTAGGAAATTATCCTATGGGTGGTATAAGAGGGTCAGAAAAAAACATTTACATGGTTTTTATCGGTTACAGGACTTGTTAGTATATGTACTGCAACAGAAACACCATGTGTACTATAGTAAATCCTAATAATATGAGCATGCTAGGCTTGGTGTTAAATCTGTTACCATAGCTGTCTTGGATTTTTGGATGTGTAAGTTGTTGAAACTGCAAGTGAACCACACAGCAGCAAGACATCATGCAGCAGTTTCAAGAAATATATTTAAACTGTCTTTAAGCATCAGTGAGGGAAGTCAGCAGTACAGGTAATGACACCCAACTGCTTGTCATCTAGAATATTGAGGCCTCATTTAACTTAACTACCATGTCAATATGTCTATTACCCTCCCTGTCTCCTCTCTCAGTATTGGTCATACGTGAGTCAGAGCTGCTGCAGTTATTGATTCTGCTGTTTTCTCTACTTTGTAGAGAGCAACTTCCCTGACTTCAGCCCAGCTACCTCATTTTGAGCAGAGCTGATTTTATCCTGCACGTCTCCACACCTGCCTGATCCTGTTAGATCACAGCCTGTGTGCTGAGCTGATCAACACCGTAGCCCAGCAGATGGTGAGCTGACTGTTCATAATGGAGAAAATGAACAGTAAATCATCTGATAATATAAATCAGAGTGACATTGTCTTTAAGGGAGCCACCAGATTTGTTGTTGAGGTGCAAATGAAAGCCAAATATCTTCACATGCAAGAAGTCAGTGTCTGTTCTCATGTTCAGCCCCTGTGCCACTTATTCCCTCTGTGTCCAATCCTTGGGCCTGTCCTCTCATATCTCCCCATGTTCTCCTAAAACTTCTTCTATAGACAGCTGGACATGTGTCCAACCTCCCAGCCTTAATTCTGTTTGAGCCAGAGGGCTTGAGCTGCTCTCTTGTGTCCTCTCAGGCTGTTCTTTGTGGTTCAACAAACAGTGTTTACTGCATTTGTGGAAAATCAAACAGCGCCACTAATGTTGAGAGGAATAACAATTTGATGGAAATGATTTTTTTTGTTGTTGTTTTTATAGATGACTGTTATAAAACCACATTTGCTTTCCTTTTTCCCTGATATTGACTGTAAATTAAATTAATTATTTGTGGTAACAGTTGCTATTTTTTTACATTAGGCAGCCTGCCATGATTGTGTTGTATGTACACTCTATCTCTGATAAAGTAAAAACGTACACTATGTTGTTTTCTCCAGCTTACTAATGCATGTGCATGACAGGGAACATCAAACTATGACTGTATCTTTGAATATAGAAGCAGGTACTGTATATTTTTGATTTGATTTTTTTGTTCTAGACAGCTGAACATTGAAACAAAATCCCACCAGTTTTATTTAACTGACTATTGATTGCTCTTGTTCCTCCTCATTGCTCTCATCAATGAATACAGATTATAACTGCCAACTCTCTGTTCCCACCAAAGAAACATGATGCTGGACTGGAAAGTAGGGAGCTGGAAACAAAATGTTCATAATTTCATCCGTATCTCTCATCTTCATTTTCTCTTTAGAAGGTAAACAGTAGAAACACTTTTTCGGTTTAAATGGGGTTTTGGTAAATGTAAGTTCTTTCAAACAGAAATTATTATTTCAGTCTGCTTACAGAAAGTAAAGTAATCACTCAAGATGCATTTGACTTAAACAGTTCTTCAGCATTGAGGCACTGCCTCAGTCCCTTAAAGGTAGGACACTATTTCTCACAGGAATGATGTTTAGGGTTTGAATTTTGGTCTCTGCTTTGGAAAATTGGCTTGTTCTTTCTGTGACCTGTGGACTTCTTCCTGTAATTCAAAAACATGCTGCTGGGTTCAGTTGAATACTGTCTATTCTGTCCATATATGGTTGATTGTTTTGCTGCTGTTGAATGTTCTAAGTTGTGTCCAATCTGTGCCATGAGAGAACAACACGGAGAGATGAAGCCACTGGCATAGATTCAATTGAAAAAGAGTAAGAAACACTTGATTCAGACCAGAGAATAACAGCAGGAGAATTGGCAGCTCCAGGAGTCAATTATCACCACAGTCCAAAACAGCAGAGTATCTGTAGCGTTGCTGTAAATGATTCAGGCAATGGCATTGTAATAAAACAACAACAAAAAACTATTAGAAGGCTGCCTCCGTTTCCTCCTCCAGTCGAGATATGGACTGACTTTACATTGAAAACAATTAAACTAAATTATCAGATACACTAGGAAAAATGATCTCCTCCACAGGAAGGGTATACGCTTAACCAGACCAGAAACCACCACTTATTCTTCTTATTCTTCTTCTTCTTGCCCTTTTGAGGGCCTCAACACATCCAAAAAGTCCCAAAAATGTACAAACTTGTCAAGTCTGGTGCACATATACGTATATGATGGGTCTCGTTATCATTTGCTAATGTATTTTTGAAGTTAAAAATTCTGTTCAACAGCCACAAACAAACTAAAATGTGCTACATATCCATGCATTTCTGCTTTAGCTTGGTGTTGGTTGCAGTAGCACAGCTGAAAGGTTTGCATTTCTATGGAAGTATACAGTAGTTTCATCATGTGCTACTTCATTTGTGTTTTTGCCTGTTTCCTTCTAACACGCTTGGCTGCTGATTCCTCATCACTGCTGCTTTGCAGATAAGCCGTATGAGGGCTGCCTAAGTGGAAGGAATAAATTAGGAAATGCATTTTCCATTAATACAATACTTGGAATAAACACAGTGGCAGCTTTGGGGATAAAGGATCTGTGTATAGTTAATCTGCAGATTGTTGAATGGGATAATTTTGGTTAAGATTGGGAAATGTAGCATCTCTGTTGCACTCAGAAGATAATTCATAGCTCACATGAGCTTTCCAAAATAACCAGAAGCTGTTGAGTTGTGGATCAAGTTAAGATCAAATAAGCCCATTGCAGAAAACACAAGCTCTTAGTTAGTTCGCCTTTTCACCCTTTGTGACTGCAGCTCTAAACCGATACATTGATGATGATGCATCACTGAGTCTGACATCTTGTAGCTGTTGATGATTCAGCCTCAGCCAGTGTGAGAAGAACATACAGGTGTAAAACATGTATTTTCATTACAAGAAAACTGAAAGGTTGATGGACTATTTTACTGACAACTAGAACACGGAAAACAAATAAAAGCTACTACTGAACCGAACTGTGAGTCAGTCCTATACATGTCATCCCTGTTTTCTATTCTAACAGTTTTAAACCTCTTGAGATTTAACTCCTAAGTGGCTGCACTGCAACAGGAAATGTATGCAGGAAAGAATGTCAGGGAATTCCCTGTTTCCTTGTAAAGTGCATCCTGCTTCATTTAACTAAGAAGTTGCTGTGAAGCACTAATTCAATTATGTTGTGTTATTATGTGTTACACTGTCGGCAGAAACTGCAGCATGGCGGACCTGTGGAAGTGCCCACTGTCAATGCTCAGTTTCCTTAATAGGCCAACTCAAAACACACTCCTCTTTCCACAAAAAAATGTACATGTGGTTTGGTTAGGAAGAGTGATGCCCCCTCTGCAGCAGCCTAAATCCAAATTCAAGATAATTACATGTCCAAATTGGCCTTTTAATTAATGCATCTGTTTGTATTTTGATTTATGTGAATCCCTGATATCCAGAGAAGTGGTGAGACAAAATAACTAACTAATGTAAGTCATATTATCCAGACTGGTATGGTTGGAGCGCTAATCTTCATCCTCTACATGTGAACACTTAGTTCTGTGTTCAAAGTATGATAAAGTCAGAATGCTGAGTTTAAAGTCAGGATTAAATATATAATTCTGATAATTTAGTCAGAATTCTGACTTTAATCTCAGGATTAGTACTTTTCTCTGAGTCCTGGCTTTAAACGCATGATTTTTACTTAAAACTTTAAAATACTTTAAACTCAGAACTCAGGTAAATGTACCAGCATTTTTTTTCTTCTGGGAATGTCTCCAAGGTCACCTGGTTCATAATACTGCAAATGAATATTGTAATACTTTCATCAGTGGGCCATCGACTCAATCACCAGTTTATTACCTAATTTGGCAATAGATAGTGACATTTGCAAAAAATATGTATTTGAATGAGCATATTCAGCATTTCCACTTTAACTACTTGTAACTTAACAATCTAGAATCCTAACATTTTAGAACTATAACATTCTAGACTGGTAAAATCTTGAACCACCACACTCTAAAACCTTACCATTCAACAACTTGTAATACATTGTACAATTGACTTTCACTTGATTTCCTCTGGCCTCCGGGCAGTCAGACCAGAATAAACTAACACTCTAGAATTGTAACTTAACATTCTACATTAGTAACGTAAAATGCTAGAATGGGTTACCTAGAAGCATTGATTTATTTTCTAAATTCACATGAGAAGCAGCTTTTATTTCGTCACCCATCAAATTTAATAGAACCACTGAACATTCAATCCGACAATAATTATCTCATAATTGGCCTGCTGACTGTTTCATCCGATCCTGGAATGATGCTTCTAGCTGTTGGGGCTGAGAGATACAGTACATAATCCACATGCAGCACACACACACACACACACACACACACACACACACACACACACACACACACACACACACTTTAGGATACAAGCTCTCCTTCTCTACTGGGAAAAATATCAGACTTGTTCCCAGTCACTCTCTCTGCTGCTGTGTGACCGAAACAGCCAATTCCCCATCATATGTACAATATCCCTTCTGATATATATGACTGTCCTAAATCAGGTTCAATAATAATTCAGATGTTCTATCAGTCTGTTGTTGCGGGCACCATCTTCTTGGGGTGCGGGCATCAAAGCAAAAGACGTGAACACACTGAACAAACTCCTAAAGAAGGCTTGTCACCTTGGAGGAGGTGGTGGAGCACAGGATGCTGGAAAAATTGCTAGTGATCATGGACAATGTCTCTCATCCTCTCTACGAAACCCTGGACAAGCTTAAGAGCAGCTTCAGCAACAGACTCCTTCAACTTCGCTGCCTTAAAGAACGGAACAGGAAACCATTCCTACCTGCTGCCATCAGACTGTACAACGCTGCACAGCAACGCTGCACAGCAACGCTGCACAGCAACGCTGCACAGCAACGCTGCACAGCAACGCTGCACAGCAACGCTGCACAGCAACGCTGCACAGCAACGCTGCACAGCAACGCTGAGCAACGCTGCACAGCAACGCTGCACAGCAACGCTGCACAGCAACGCTGCACAGCAACGCTGCACAGCAACGCTGCACAGCAACGCTGAGCAACGCTCAGGGAATAAACTCACACTATTCAAAGTGACTTATCACTGAAATGCACCTTTCTCTCTCTTGCATATTAAAATCCACATAGTATACTGTAATATAGTGTTTATCTGCGATACTGTACTCATATTGTAGTTTATATTCTGTATTTTATATTGTATTTTATATTTTGTATTTCTGATTGTTTTGTACCACTGCTACGAGGACCCAATTTCCCCTCTGGGATGAATAAAGCTATATATCTATCTATCTATCCATCTAATATTCTAAAGCATTTTACTTTTCAGAAGAGTAACTGTTAATTCTGATAAGTTTTAATTCTAAATTATTCTTTTTTTAAATGGACATTATCTGTAAGGCTGTAGGGAAGCTCAAACTACTGCAGAAGTACATGTGGATGGTAGGTCCTAAAGGTCCTTAGATAAATCTGAATGTGTGCAAGTTGATTTAGATGCACATTAATATCCGCTATGCACAAAAAACAATCCAAACGCAGAGGAATGCTCACACTTCTTTCATCTTTTCGTAACCTATAATGTATGCCTTCTCTCCTCTTTTTTTCTTATTTTAAACCACCTGATTCTGTTGTGAAAGTTGTTCAGGCTATGCTGTCTTATTCTCACACCTATCTGAGCGTTTTATTGGGTCCAGTGTCAAAATGATACCTGCTAATGTGCTCATTAATCTTGGATTGCTCGGAGGGACTCAGTTATGAGCACAGAGCAGAAATGTCAGAGCAGCTGAGATTAATGTGAGTCAGGTTGGAAAAATTGACCATTCCTGGTACTGTCACATTCTTATCTTCTGAATTTATTTAACTTTCTGTATTTTTTTAATGATGTGACTTCTGAATAAATTGCGGTAAAGCACTGGGGTCATCAATAATGTGTTCCCGTCACTGATCAATGATGGTTTGTTGATTAAACATTTGTTTCTATACCTTAAGCACATTGGTTTTGGCCTCTCAGAAGCCAAAATACAGAGAAAGCTCACACCATTATTGTATTATTAGGTTCAAGAGTGAAAGTCGACTGCATGTTTTTGAGGCAGTGACAGCTGTCCTGTTCAGCAGGAAAGTTTTCAGTTTAGAAACCAGGTATCAAAAGTCATATGGATGAGAAAAGTGGAGTTTATAATGAAAAGCTACTGGATAACAAGCATGTCTAAAAACAGTCGGAGTAGCTGTCAATCAAACCAGCACCAGCTGTCACAGCCTTCATTGTTGTTACACCATGTCAACACCACAAGCTACTAATTGGCAAACAGACATTCTGTTTGTTTCTTCTTTTCTTTGGTAAACGAAACCATACATGATCTAAAACATTATACATTTGCATTGAACAAATCAATACAGATACTACAATTTAATTTGAGCAAAATGACGTGAGGAAAAGTAAGGCTTACACACAAGCAAAACACGGAGAGCTTGTTTGCGCTGGCTCTCAGATTTCAGTCTTTATCTGTCTGTCTTCTGTGCAGAGATAAAAGGCTCAATTAAGTCACTCCATGAGTTTGTTTGGTACTTTTTTACATTTTATGTGGAGGAAATCATAAGTTGTGTAATGACGTTATATTGGTGTGTTCATTAGATGAAATAAAAGTATGTCTTAATGGAATGGTAGTTTTAACATAAAGTACATTAGCTTACTTTAGAACTGTGAATGCATTTTGTTAAAGCGGGGACATGTGAGAAGAGATTGGTTATTGAGTGTGTCGTTTCTTTAAGTCCTGACACAGCTCAATTAAACTTTCACATTCACCCTTTGGCAAGACAGCTTTACAGTTAACACATCATATTAATGCATATTAAATGTAATTATTTTGAGTTCATAGACTGTATAATAAAGATGGATGTAGCGTTTGTGTCTTACCTGCATTCTTTCTCATTTTTGGCTGGGGGCGACTCAACAAAAAGTGAAGTCAATGTGAAAATGAGCTTCTCACTTGATTTATTACCTCAGCAAACATTTTCCTAATGAGTTCATGGTCTCAACAGCATGATGTTCATTTAAAGTATGGTCCCATTTAGAGAAAAATAGACCATACATTAGGGGATGCTTTAGATCATGGCTACCATATGATTGACAGGTCACTATACTAGTGAGATGATAGAGCTTTATACATAAACAAAGCACTCTGTATATGAAAATAGCCTTGTTCTTGTTTTTGTGTGTTACATGTTAAAGTTTCAGGACATTGACCCTCTCACGGTGTGTTCTCACTTCATTTCACAGTTCATTGGAACAGTGTGGTCCTCTGAAAATGTCTTGATCAGGGTTCGACTGCACCTTGCTAACAAAGCTAACCTTACCTAGCACTAGTGTAAGCTGGTAACTTAGGGGAAACTGGCGTTTTTTGACTGACGTCACTGCAGCAAACAGTGTCAGCAACCAAAGTTCAAAGAACTAGCGTCAACTGGTTGAAAAGCAGTCAGTCTCCCTATTTAGCATAGTGTACCGCCATTTAAATGAGAGACATGAACAACCTGATGCTACTAAGTGCTCTTCCCCAGCCCCGCCTTCTTCTCCATATACGTATGGTCACATCTGGTTTTAAAAAATCCAAGACAGAGAGAGCCAAAATGCAATCTCCTGGCCTCAGAAACGGTAGTCCACAAACAAATGGGTTACGTCATAGTAGTTACGTCCATCATTGTTATACAGTAAACAATTACGATTTTTAATGATTTCATTGAAATCTAGAGTTAAAGTGTGTTTGATGTAGTGTCAGGGCTCAGTCTTGGTCACTGAGGCCTGTCTGTAGCTCTGATCTAGTTCACTGAGGGTCACAATCTGTTATTGGCTATTTGCTTCGTGGACTCAGTTCAGTAAGAGAGACATGCTGTAAGATGCGTTCCTCTCTCTTCACTAATTTTGTGTTCATGTACATCCCTTCCTTTCCATCTCTATGCATTTGTTTATGTCTCTGTCAATCTACTCTTCCTTATTTTTTTTTTCCTTCTTGTCTGTTCTTGTGTCCACCTGCTACATCAGATAAACATTGTGTCTACCATCTGTTATGAGTTTCCAGCCCCACTATTTCTTCACTACACAGGGGGAGAGAGAACAAGCTGAGCCCCTCTTTGACTCGTTCTCCCCAGGCTTCACCATTCATCCCCATCTGTCTGAACACATAAAACACAAATTCACACTCCTTGGCAATGTTAGCATGAGAGTCAAGCCTTTCCAAGTTATCTCTCCTGCTGCCTCTGATACATGATCTATCTCCATCCTCAGCTCTCTGCTATGAATTTAGACTCTCATATCCTAGATCAGACTGAGAGAAAGTGCACACTGTATGCCTCTGCACCACAGTCTGCTACCAACGTGACCGTATAAAATTATATTGCCAGCAAGTGTGTAACAGCCGTAAGATGTGATGTTAAACATGATTGCAGACTAACCACCATTTAAATTGTGTTATCTTCAACTGAGGGCAGAAAGTATGAACTATACCATCTAAAGCAGAGGTGTCCAAAATACAGCCTGGAACGGGCCCACCAAAAGGTCCAATCCTGCCCACGGGATGACTTTAAGACATGAACTGCAGTTTTTAGTTTTTAAAAGTAACTGTTATTTTACATGTATCGTCTGGGGGTCGGACACAACACTGTCAAGCAAGCAACTAATCATGCTGAAGCTGCCGGTGTTCTTCTGCTGTCAGGTCGACTCATATCCATAAGGATGTGTGTACTAAACAAAACCTTTTTCTTATACTAACCAAGGGGTTTTCATGTGGGTTTTCCGTTCCCTCATCCAGTCCGTCACCGGCTTTCATCGTTTTACAAATTTATGTACATAGAAATAGAAAATGTGCATAAGTTGTCATGAGAGCTGCAGTTGCAGTGTCTTTCACAGTCAAAGCACCAACACTGTTATACATATGCCATGCATGGACTCCTCATATGTGGGGCTACATTAAACATTTAATTGAGGTATTAATTTAGATTTTTTAATTTGGGATGAAATAAAAAACAGTGACTATCTACTAGCCTTGCAATAAACAACCCATATGAAGCCTATATTGTTCACTTCAATGAGATGATCAAGTATAGCCTCAAACTAATAGACTATCAAGTAGACTAACTCAATAATATTAAGGTCAAACTCTTATTAAAGCTGATGCATGGATGTTCATTCAGTTTCTGTGGATTATTTGATCTAAACTCAAATTATACGATCAAAATTTAAATCAGATTAATTGAAAATCCCATTTAACCAGAAGGGTAAAACTCCTTCAATTGCTGTTATACCCACTCACTGCAGGGTTATCTCTGTCTCAGAAGATGGCTGCTGAGCTCCAGATTTATGGCTCCTGACTTTACATTGAACTTAGAAATGTGAGCCTCACTCTCCCCATACCTTCTTCAGCTTTTATCACCAAAAGCTGAACTGTAAATATGTTTATGAATGGATTTTGAATTATGATGATGCTTCCTCTCAAGTAGAAAAAAAAAACTGAAAGAAATTGTGCTGCTCTTAAAATCGCCTTGGTTCAGTTCAGTTCAGAGAGCTTTATTGTCCCTTAAGGGGAAGTTTAATCTGTAGTTGGTGGTGGGAAAAAAAACACAAGGCTGTAAACAAGGCATAAAACATTGTAGCAGCACCCAGCCAACAGATTGATTAAGAGGTTGTATTTGTAAAGATACATGTAGCCCTCTGTCATTAAGTGATACTTGAAAATGTGTCCCTACACTTTATATTACTGCCGTTTTAGGACCACGTGTCCAAATGAAGCATGCACTGCATGTAGCCTCCTGCACAGACCCAAAGACCCTTATATACTCGATTGGTAATATAAATATTGCAGACCCCCACAATGTGAGATAATGTCTCATCCATTTTCCAGGATATACACACACTGATGTAATTTAAATGATTTAAATACACTGTGATTATTGGCCATAACTCCTTCTGAACCCATTTCTGCTCAATGTCTACCCATCCTTCCTCAGAGACAGATATCAATCTCAGCTCAGAGCCTTTTTATATCCCTTTCTTGAGTGTCTTTGGACAGACAGTGACAGATATGTGAGATGTGGTGTGACTTCTGCTGCAGGGCTAAGGCTGAAGAACCAATAAAACACGGCAAATGTTCTGTTGCTGTACATCTGTGATGAGAGAAGGATGAGAAGGAATGAGTTCAGTCTCAGATAAGAGCAGTTGAGAGAAACGGCTGCACCACCACAACTGCAGGCCAACACTTATTTTAGCTCTTCTGAGAAAGACGTTTAAAATCTTTTAAATAGCTATGCACATCATCATTTACACAGACAGCATGGTATCCGTCTTGTTTGAATGTCTCCTTGACAAACCTACTTTCAGCCCACTCAACAGGGTGTCCTTCACTGTTTTTGGGTTGTTTACAATGATGACATATTACAGATGAGAGATGGACATAACATGGAGGAAACAACAAGAGTGATTATAGATAGACACAGAAGGAGAAAAAGAGAAGGGGGGCGGCTGTGACCCAGTGATAGAGTGGGTCATCCTCCATTCGAGAGCTCGGCAGTTCAATCCCCAGATCCCCCTGTCCGCATGTGGAAGTGTCCTTGGGCAAGACACTGAACCCTGAATTGGTGCTGAATTGGTGCTGCACATGTGTGTGTGAATGTGGTGTGAATGATTAGATTAGATGGTATGTAGATCCACTGTCATCTGTGTGAATGGGTGAATGTGACAAGTAGTGTGAAAGTGTCTTTAGTAGTCAGAACACTAGAAAGGCGCTATATAAGTACAAGTCCATTTACCATATACCAGGACATGAAACTAGACACTTACCAAGTGTGTTTTTGTCCAGTCTGTCCAAACATGCTTTCATCACAGAGGGACAACTGAATGTAGTTTAATGTCTGCTGGAAGAAGACATTCAGAAAAACAATGAATTAGTGAATTTGAATGAGCATGTGTTTGGCTGCAGCTCATGTGACTGTTATTTTCTCTGCAAATATCAGCAGAAATTAGTTTACATCCACATGAATATAGTATTGTTGTGAAACTTGTGGAAGTTTTTCAAGATGTCCATTATCAGGCCCATACTGTAAATTGGTAGGATATGCTTTTTCATATTAATCTTAATGGATTTATTTATGTGAAATCCGTTGTTTGATTCCAAATCAGTGTTTTGTATTTGGACGTTTTCACCTTTTCCCCTCATTTCTGTTTTCCCAAACTGAGTACTACTCTATGTCCCCACACATAGGGGACCAGATATGTGGTCAGTGACTTGCTTGTATGTCTTCATGGAAACACATTTGATCTGTCGATTGAAGGTTTTCCACCAGCTGGATGGATTTTCTGTAGTGGACAAAGAGGAAGGTCAGTTCAGCTCTTTGTCACAGTTGGCCAGGTTTAACAGCTCCCTTCTCGCTGTCACCTATCAGCTGGACAAGTTTCTATGTGTCCGCTGGACAAAGCACTGGATTAGGCTGTAGGGTGCAGCAGGGTGTGTTACTGTACCTGCCACTGAAGCTGAGACTAAGTCCTTTTTGTCAAGCCAGAAGCATTAAAATGAAGTCCACATTGTGGGATTTATGCTTTACAGCATGTTTGTTTTTAGTGATTGAGGATTGATTTCTTTGTGGAGAATAAATTGAATATTCAGGCAGTAACATATACTAACACTGTAGGTTAAGTGAGGCCTGGTTGCGCATTTTGATCTATTAAATCACATGGTTTGAAGGGAAAACTTTTTGTAAAGTATCATTTTTATAACCATCTGAATATAACTCTCTTTCCGTCTATAGACTCACAAAGACAGCCGTTTTATGGTTTCTGTTAAAGGAAGCTGACAGCTGAAAATATAATATATAGAATACGGCATGGCAGGGCTTTATAGTTTCAACTGGCTCAGCTGTAAGACTTATTTTTCATTTTGTTGCATCTGTCTTTTTAGAGAATGTTTGTTTGGAGGATGCAATGAGTTTAATGTACTTCAATGATGTGATTTGTCAATGGAAATGACAGGGATATAAGTAAAACACCATAAGTAGCATATTAAGCTAAACAACTGTTGTGCAGCAGCTATATTAATGGGCAAACGAGGAGAGAGAAGGATGTGTCATAACGAGAGGTATCCAGGTTAATTACTTTTACTTTTGTCCTTGAGTCTGAGATAATGACGGTGAAAGTTAATAAAGGTTGAGGTAATATGGTTCATTGTTCATTTCAACAATAACATATTTACAATGCTTTGTTAGAGTTTTCTTTATGTGGGAGCTGCTGTCCAGTGTTCAGAAAACAAAGTGTTTCAGTTGAGATTGTGGTATTTATCTGTTTCTCTTCTCCAAAATAATGTTCATCAAAGTTACCAGGGAAGTTTCTACACTGTGTATCAGCAGTTTGACCTCGGGAATAACCTTGTTTAGCCTCATGGAGCTGAAACTTATCCTGTTGATTCAGTAACACTCATCTGCGATCGAATGAGTATCACGTATCACTCTGTGTGTGTGTGTGTGTGTGTGTGTGTGTGTGTGTGTGTGTGTGTGTGTGTGTGTGTGTGTGTGTGTGTGTGTGTGTGTGTGTGTGTGTGTGTGTGTGTGTGTGTGTGTGTGTGTGTGTGTGTGTGTGTGTGTGTGTGTGTGTGTGTGTGTGTGTGTGTGTGTGTGTGTGTGTGTGTGTGTGTGTGTGTGTGCGTGCCCTGCCTGCTGCCCCAGACATCATAGTCCTTGATATTCTTTAGATAAAATGGTTTGTACAGTGTCAATCTTGTTTGTGTTTGAAATACCTGTTTAATTTGTATTCTTGTTTACATAAACTTATAAAGTTCTGTGTGACTTGAAAAAGCCCCTGTGAACTGCTCCTTACTCGAGTGACACACTGGATCAGTATATTTGAGTAGATTTGATATTTGGCACTTAACACATGTTTTCCAGCTGTATGTTTAATTGTTTACCTCAATACTTCATTTGTATTCTTGAGTCTTGTCTGTTGTGTGCCTATCGGGGTCTGGAGCCGATCCCAGCAGACATCAGGCATGAGGCGGGTTACACCCTGGACAGGATGCCAGTCTATCGCAGGGCACATCATCAATTAACCTAACACGTGCATATCTTTGGATTGTGGGAGGATGCCAGATAACCCATAGATAACCCACGCAGACATGGGGAGAACATGCAAACTCCACAGAGAAGGGCCCCAGCCGGGATACAAACCAGGAACCATCTTGTTGTGAGGTGCCAGTGCAAAAATCTCCTTATCTGGTCTTTTATTGTTTTCAGTGAGACACATTGATGCCACGCTAACTCTACATAATGGAAAACATTTTTTCAAGTCAAAACCTACATTAACCTGTGGCATTACACAGCTTGTAGTCTCTTATTCTTCAGGCTTTCCAGCTACTATGTTTCTTCAAGTGTCAACCCTCTCGTTGATCCCTCTGAATTTAAAACTGTAGGTAGCTGTTTTCAGTAAACAAGCCTGCTCTGCTGGGGTAAACTATTGGTGAGTGAAAGCTAGATACAGTAATTACAAGCCTTGAGAGCAAAAAGAAATATATAAATATATAGTTGATCTCCCCAGGTGGATTATAATGAAGGACTGACCTTATGAATATGACAGAGCCCATGTTTTGCACATGCTCAAATTCTCCAACACAACAAATTACATCAACACCGAAATTGGTGCACCCTGTAGTGATAGATGAGCTGACCTTCACACTACTGATGAAATGGTTGCATGTTTGTGAGTATATGAGAGCGCCAGAACAATATGTGTGCTGGCCTCTTGTCTGTAAAGCACATTGTGGACAACAGCCAGTTAATAATGTTTAACACATACGCAGAACACTGTAAGTCCTACTTTCTGCTACTCTCTCTCTCACTTCTCACCTCGTCCCTGTTTCTCTGTAATGTTCCTCATATGATAAAGACAATAATGCCACGATGATATTTAAAGCCAGCATGAGCACAGATGTTTTGTGATAACATAGACCTTCATGTCTTCAGACAGTTACAATGATCAGTTCAGAGAAGAACTTGAGGAGAATTTCGCTTTGACGTTGACAAATGTGTCTGTTTTCTGTGTCTCTCTGTGTGCAGTTTAACAGTAGTGAGTCTTTCACCATTATTTCAGCACCCACTTTCTCTTGCACACACACACACACACACACACACGCACGCACGCACACACACACACACACACACACACACACACACACACACACACACACACACACACACACACACACACACACACACACACACACACACACACACACACACACACACACACACTCACACAAGGAATGATACGATCTTTCTGTCATCAAGCAGCAAATTACTCTAATTAAATGTCTCTCAGCTCTTACAAAAGAAAACGCAATCTCCGCACTAATAAATAACAGCCAGGGAGCAAATCTGATCCATTTGAGCTCACCATTGAAAACCATTTAATTAGCCATCATTATTTGAGCGAGAGCTCTGGGTGTGAAACTTCCATATCAAACTGTTTACTGTTAGTGCCCAAATGACGGATTATTCAATGACAAAAAACCGTGAGTGGCTCTGCTGCTCCGTGCTTACAGTTGTAAACAGATTTGGTTTAAACCTTCAATACTTATAGGTTGGTATCCAGATCCATTCGTTACTGCATAGCCACTGTACATATTATCTTACAAGGACTACACATACATTTAAACACAACCAGGAACTGCCTGACAAGTAGGTCCATTTTTATTAACCAGTATTTTGCGAGCACCATGAAATGTTTGCAGAGTGGTGCAGACTGAAGTGCCTGACCCTTTCATGTCTTATTGGCTGGTCATCAGTCGGCATTTCCCAGACTGAACACAGAATTTAACATTTAACTCGAACATTTCAAAACAAAGAGTAACCCAATCTCTGGCACCAATTTAGACACAAGGCCTCCCTGGGTGGAAAGAAAGAAAAGCCAGGGAACAGACTCCAGGAAACTAAGAGGTCCATGACCCGTTACAACTTTTGGAGACCCTTTTTCACTGAATTGAACCGTTTATTCATCTTAGTTGCTGAACATTTAGCATCCTCTGACTTTTCTGTCTAACTTATTTTCACACAAAAATAGTAGCAAGTGTGTAGTTTGGAAAAAGAGCAAACTCAATCAAAGTGTTATTGTGTAATTTTGTCTGACTGTAAGACTGAATTCAGTCTTTCTTAAGTGACATCAGAGATGTACATATAGAAGAAGACCAATGATCTCTGATGGTAAATGTAAACATTTCCATCAATTGTAATGCCTTTACATGTTTTAGCTTCTAACAAGTCATTTTCTACCGTGTCAGCCTACATAACTATAAACTCTGTCTTAACAGGCAAACACAATAGATCATTTTTGATTGTGAAATAAATGCTTTGTCATTTTCTTTGTACACAGGGCTCAGTATGCGTCACTTCATGATGATTTCAGATAATTCAAGATCACCATTTGTCTATCTCTGTCAGTCATTATAGAATCTGTTGAGCTGAAGTCTTTGTCTTTGTCTTTTTCCTAGAATTGTTTAATTATTTTGTGTCAACTCTCAAGAGGGAACGAGGGTTTCATCTACTGACAGATAAAACATAATAGCAGTTATTGGCTGCCTTTAAGTGTTGAGAGGAATATAGTCAAGCTGAATTGTAAACACGTGTTCATGTCATTAGGTGATTGGATATTTTTGTATGAATCAGCTTCGTTTGAAGTCTGAATTCCAATTAACTTCATGTATACCTGCTATTTGCAATTTGAGCTGTCAGTCCATCCACCATCACAACCTGCCTCCTTATACAGAGATCCACTGTCTTAAATAACATCCCCTCCTTTAAATACATGGGATACCCGCAAAATAAATATGGGAAAAACACATGATTTACTGTGCATTACTTTTTGTTCCCTATACGTGTGAAAAATGTATGAGAGCAGCCTGCCATGTTATGTATCGCTTTGCTGTACCTCTTTAGTGATCATACAGAGCTGGTGAATAACTGTCATGTCTCAGCTCTGATTACTGTCAGCTTTGTCTTGCTGTCAAACCGAGTCCCTGCTACACAACCTACTAATTATGTTTAGCTTCTAGCTCTGGTTGTTGCCAGCAGGGCAGATCTGCAGGACTGAGTGTAGATTGAGCCCAGCATGCTGCATAATGAGTGATGATGCTGAGACAGATTCAAAGTGCTAAATAAATCAGTCCTGGTGTTTGGGAATGAGAGGCAGAGAGGAAATTTTCAATAAACAACACTTGATAATGATACAAATTACATCTAATTGGCCAGACAGTGTAACATCAAGACACCTGAATTCAGGTAATGGCTTATTATTTTCTATGTGCTGGGCTGCTATTTGCTTTTTAATTGCTGCTGACAAGTGCCGCCGTGAATACAGAAATGAAGGATATGCTAAATTGGAGAAATAAGACACAGACATACAGAAGGAACTTCTCTAATTCTTCACTGTCTTCGATTTCCTGAGTTGCAGGTAATCAGAGAAAGCCTAGTCATTCAGGCTCTTTTGACAGTAATGGCCTCTTCTTCATCAGTGCATACAGTTTGAGAGCAACAGTGTCCTCTGTGTGTAGTCAAAGCAGAATGAGCTGAACTCAGACCAGTGCTGCTGGACGGATTGGAGGAAGAACATTACATTGACTGACGGAGTGACAGCACTTTTATTGTCAGCCATAAACTGATTATCCTCTCATCTCTGTCTGTCATTGGATCAGTCCAGTACTGAGAGAAAACAGGTTGTGTTGATTGATACTGACATGGGATCAGATCTTCGAAATACAGTATTGAGAAATGAGTCAGCTGTTTAATCAGATTATCAGTTGAAGTGTGAACATTTTTATCTTTCCTCCTAATGATAGAGGCGATTAGCCCCCCCAATCGTTCCATCTGCTTTATGTAATTTGCATACTGCACTTCAGGAAAAGTAAAGCCAAATGTTTCAGTTTGAGGTTGGTCAAAAGGTCAACCTGCTCTTGTCCTGCCTTTTTAAAGGTTCCTTTGCTTTGGAGGGACTGGGGATTTTATTGTGACATTTAATATTACTTTAGAGTTAATACGGAATCACTATTGGATTGAACTTTCAAGCATCATTTTCAGTTCCCTGTGTGAATTTCTTGCTGTAAATTCTGCTGTTAAGTTTTATGTATTTTCAGTGTGTGGTTCAGTCTTACGTCCTTCACAGAATCTGTGTATATATTCAAAGAGGTTATCGGCCTTCTGCTAAGACTTCATAGCAAAAATAAAGTGTGTGTGTGTGTGTGTGTGTGTGTGTGTGTGTGTGTGTGTGTGTGTGTGTGTGTGTGTGTGTGTGTGTGTGTGTGTGTGTGTGTGTGTGTGTGTGTGTGTGTGTGTGTGTGTGTGTGTGTGTGTGTGTGTGTGTGTGTGTGTGTGTGTGTGTGTGTGCGTGCGTGTAAGAGAGTGAATGGGAGAGAGAGAGAGAGAGCATGCAGCAAAGGACCACAGGTTAGAATCCTCACGGCAGAGTTGCGCGTGCACAGATCATTTTCTACGATGCGTTTTTCTATACCACTGGATAAAAGTGTCTACTCTACTTTGCTGTGTTGTTGTGGCTTCAGTGTATAGTGTACTGCCAGACATCACAGCGACTCACATGCAAATTAGGGGCGTTTTTTGGGGAGATAGACCCGCCTCATTCTGGGTAATCGACCACAGTGGAACGTATCTAATGTGTTTGGACCCCAGATACACTAAAAACCTCTATGAGCACTGTGTGAGGAACCCAAACTGATCTGGAGCCAGTCATTCGGCTGAACACCTTATTTCTCCTAAATGGTGACCTGTCTGTACCACATCCAGCCAGGTTTTACCTTTAGATACCTAATTTCCCCTCAGGGATAAATAAAGTTATCTATCTATCTATCTATCTATCTATCTATCTATCTATTAACAACCTATCATCACAGTCCTGAGCTTTTCATAGTATACCCTTAGACATAAAAGAAGTTTTGAAAACTTTAACAGTTAAACATAATAGTCAGTTTTCAACCTAACATCCAAAGTTTTGCTGTTTGACAGAGACACTGTGAGCTGGACATTAATTAAAAATCCAGACACCTAGAGGTCAGGAGCTTTCAACTTGGTGTTCAGTAAAAGACATGAGTGGCCTGCACTCTCAAATTAATGAGGACTTTCTCTCTAATGAGGGAATGTACTAAGGAAGACTTGTTATTCACTACAGTGATATGTCTTTGATTGCAGAGCTGTGAAGCCCTGAGGAATTGTCAGTAATTACTGATTTCCTGCAAAACTCGTCGTGTAATGTCTTCTGACCGTCTGCTTTTGATTTTGGGAAAACCTTCATCTTTTGTAGAAATGATCTTCACATCTGGTCATTTGAAACTATTTTGTATTTGTGTTAAAGTTTCCAACTGCCCACCCTGGGATTAGTCATTATAAAACTACTGTTCGGTCTGTACCTAAACGATGAGACATTGTGAGGTTGACATTTATAATCCGGAAACCAGGAAGACACAGACGTGTAAACACATGTTGGCTATTAAACAGTTTTTGATACAGGACCAATATTATTTCAATTGACACCTCTGAGCTATGAGCACACATACACTGTAAGTGACTTTCACCAAAGATAAAGATCTAGTCTGTTTTAAGTGCAGCAGATACCTCAGGAGGTGGAACTCTATAAATCCTGGATTAGCTCTGTGGTACTGAGGGGAGATCCATCTGGAACAAAACAAAAGTTAATTCGGCATCATTTTGTGCCATGTCATGTATCCTGCAGTTGTTGGAGGATTAGGAATGTTGGTCAGTTGTGATAGAAAAATCTGATTTATATTAATATGCCTGTGTGAATATTCCACATGATCTGCATTCAGTAACAAAGTCTGAGGCTTCAGAGCATGTCTCAGTCTTCATCATGAGATCATATATTTATAATCAAAGCAGATTTGTAACTTCCATATTCTGGACAAAAAAGATTCGGCACGTTTTATCAAGACAAAAGATGCTGATAGGAAGTTGTTTCTACTCTTTGTGTAAACTGTATAATTAGGATAATTAGTGTTCATTACACCATGGAATACCAATTATTTCCAGCGGACCATAAATGTCCGCTTACTTCAATCTGATGGTTTTTATGATCTCCCACAGTCCCTGTAAGTGTCTCCCAGGCTCTTATTGTTATCAGTGTATACACTTGATCTGCAGTGTCTTGTTAGGGCTGAATGTGCAGTATCAAGTCAAAACTAAGAGGTCACTTGTTGGTTATAATTGTTAAGTAGTGAAGTTGGTCTCGCTGCTCTGCTCTGCTCCTGTCGGTGTGGGGTTCAGAGGTGATCTGTGCATCTTCCTTGTAATGATGTGTGAACAAAGTTAGAAGCTGTTATAGCATCCATGGATGTCCTCATTGTAAATTAACTTAAGATGGTTTTGTTTCTTGTACAGTACACAATGAAAATATGCTGCATGTCATTCTTGTATGGGGGAAAAAGTCTCTGGTTGTTGTTTTTTAATTTATTTATTTATTTAAACAAATCAGAAACGAGAGCAAGAGTGAGAGCAATGCGGTCAAGCAGTTTAATGATGCCTGTATTTCCTTCATGGGTTCTGGTAGCTGTCGTCATGCAGAGGAACAGCGGAGAAACACACCGAGTAGCGTCCCAAACACACACACACACACACACACACACACACACACACACATTTTCATAATAAATTCAATACTCTCGACAACACAACTAAAGAATCCACTCTGGCAGTTTCAATCCGTATCCACTATTATCAGAAATAACTCTTGGTTTCTATCTATGTGTGGTGTGACACGGGACCTTTATACTCCATTAACCTGTCTTAGAATATCATTTGTATAGAGAGGAAACAATGTTTTCGTAACAATGTTGATGTGTGTCACAAAAAAAAAAAATCCTGAATGAGTACACACTGTATCTACAGAAGAAACACAAAATGGTGTCACCTGTCATCATCTCAATATGTGAAGCAGTCATAATAGCCAACCGGACCCACAGACTGGTCATGATGTCGTCTTTCTGATGACAGAGGAACTGGGCAATAGCTCTCAATACTATTTTGACTTTTCACTCCTCACTCCTGCATGCAAAATTAAAAGAGTTTTCCTAAATGGTTGTAGAGTGGATCAATTTCCTGGTACATCAGGGGTAAATATGAAAGTAGAGGATTGGAATGTGTCTGCTGTGTTTGTCTGTATCATGCTGCGTCTCCATTGTTGCGAGCAGCTCACTGATTTATAAAGAAACCAGACCGAGGAGAGGAACCTTTGTGTGATTTGGGATGCATTCTGTTTACAGCTGGATTTCAGTGGGCTCTGACTGAAGGCAGTAGATAAAGAGAGCTGTAATACAACATGTGCTTGTGAGGGACAATGTAAGTGGAGGGGAACATGTGTTTGCATTATTCTTAAGATTTGTCTTTATGTCCATCAAAGGAAGAAAACAGATCTGATAATACATACATTGTAACCATTTCCAGCAGTTGAACAATTTGGGCTCTTGATATTTTGAAAATGTATGTATATGTAAATGTATATGTATAATTACATCAGAGAGCAGGTGTCCAACTTGCTGTCTCAAGGACAGCTAGTTTTGGTTTAAGGTTGAATTATAAAACAAATACAGGCACACATCAGAGACAAATTGAACATGACTTGATCTTTAAAATGAGGCCAACAAAAACAACTCATCCTTCAACATTTCATCAATTAATCCATTTAACACAGCTTGATGGAAATTTCTCATTTGTCTCTGCCAGAAAATTCTCCATGGGAGTCATCAAACTTTAATACGTGTAGTGACAGCAGTGCTTCATGTTTCGGTTAGGCAGTAAAGTAAGACCAGCATAGAAAAAAAGCAGTTAGCCGTTTGCACCTCCTGCTGAGAGCAAAGGATGTTATCGCGGCCAGCTAGTGGAATAAATCTTGCTGTGAGGACTCCCATTGGTCTACACTGGAAGACTGAACGAGTGCATTAAAGAAAGAACGAGTGTAGTAAAAGAAGAATGGGTGGGATATATTGGGATACTTGGTGTAGTATAGAATGCGATGCTGAAGGTGCTGCCTCAAACCAGTGGAGCAGCCCTGGTGCACACTGGGATCCTACAGTATGTACTTATGAGCATTACCTTTCTAAGGATGTCATAATGTAGCCAATGCTCTTTCTTTCTTTCTTTCTTTCTTTCTTTCTTTGTGTGCAGTGCAACCTTCCATGCATTTTAAGAAGCAGAAGCTCCTTTTGTATTCAGTGGTTGTGCTGTAGTAACGTCGACCGCAGCCCATTTCCCTCCGGAAGATGAAATGCCAGCTGACACACATCTACGGATGAACAGTGTTTGTGTATCTGCTTGTGTGCAGTATGACTCATACACACATCGATATGTTAGAATATGTGAGTCTTAAACGCAAAACATTTGGTCTTTTTTTTTTTTTTCTCTTTGATTTATCCTCTTGATCATTTCCTTGAGTTGCCTTCACAACGGTACTCTGCATTTTTATTCATAAGGGTCATATAATATGAATCTATTTTAGTTCTTAGCCAGGCTACTTGAATTGAAAACTGAAATAATTGTGTCACTTTATGCACTGAAATATTATTCTCTTAAGGGTGTTTTGCATTTTGAACACCCTTGAACGCAACTTCACCTCTGTCATTGTTTTGTTTGACACGTAGTGAAGTTGAGTCTCCCTAAAGTGTTATTTCAGAGGGTGTAGGTTAATAAAACCAGTCCTTTAGAAATAGTATGTATCCACCCAATGCTGACAGCTTGAATGTCATTTTGTCAGTAACTCTTCAACCTCTCCTCTTTACCATCTGCCTCCCTCCTGTTACATTCTCAATCTATTTTCAATTTGTCTAGTACGTTAATGAAACAAGTTAAAACACAAATGAGTGAAGATGAATATCTACCACAGACAATTATTTCAATCATTTTCATGATTAATAGGTATGTCTGCAGGCATTATCAGTGCATGCTGATTTTCTATGAGCTTCCCATCAGTGTTTATGAGCTGAACTGACCTGTATTGCATTACTCTTCCTCAGTGGTTCTTATTCCACGTCTACCCTCAAGAAATGGCTTAAAATGCAGCAGAGAAACTTGATGGTATGAATCCTGTGAAGCCACAGTGCCTCAGGGACCACTTCCTGAAGACCAGACAATTCATGAGCCAACCTCGCCTCATTGTTGCATTAAAATAAAATAGTATTAAGGAAAATGTTCCTGGAAGGCTTATGTCTACCCCTCTCTTCCAGAAGATTCAGTGTTTGGGCAGTAAGTGTGTTACGTTTGGCATTAGGCTAACTTGTAGCTACTCCAATGCATTGTTTTCTTAAAAAAAAAAAAAACTTGTTTTACTGTTGTATACTTTATTGTTGAAGCTTTAGAAACTAAATGTATTTATATGTAGGCTAAAATAAATATAATTGTATTATAAAATAATATATTTATTTTAAAAAAAACTGCATTTCTTCCTGTCCTAACTCTACTGTCAGCTTCTTGTTATTGGTATTTTTCTGTTAGCAGGTATTTAGGATGTTTTAAAATGTACGTATGCTGTAAATCCACAACAGTTAATCTGTGTGTGAAATGGGACAAAAATATATTCTTTACAGTAATGAAATACCTGCCATGTTTGTATTTTGAAATCTTCATCTCCAGCTGATTTAGACTAGTGACTGAAATCACATGAGATCTCGTTGTCGAGATTGTGACGCTGCTGCAGCTCAGTCATTCTTCAGTTGGTTCATTTCTGATTCATTTCAAGTCAGAAGAATCTTTAAAGGAACTGAACTTTGAGGGTTTTTCTAAAGATGCCGTCTCCTGGTCTTCGCATCTTCCTGTACGCATTAAAGATGCACTTGAAAGCACTTGAGGTGTCGTACACTTTAGTCCAGCGGAGGGCAGGGAATGCTCATTTCAAAGTCACTTCCAGTGAGTCCATTAGAAGGCTGAAAAATATGTCCATGTCCAGTGCATTTTCATCTATTTGAATTCACACAACAAAGATGCTCCACATTCGTACCTTTTCATACCAATCAGCAAGTAGGTGAGTTGTAAAGCTTTTATTTATTTTCCGTGAAGCGTATTGAGGAGGTTCAATAAAGTGGAGATATGGACAGTTACACAGAGAGACAACATTTTGTTTATGTAATGGACAATTCAGAAGTAAACATGTAATATATATATATAGCCCTTTACCTGTCATATTCTTATTAATACCGGTGAATCTTTGTACAATATAGTAGAGAAATACATTTTGATAGCAGGGATATGTTGGCAGTTTTGTGTGTGTGTGTGTGTGTGTGTGTGTGTGTGTGTGTGTGTGTGTGTGTGTGTGTGTGTGTGTGTGTGTGTGTGTGTGTGTGTGTGTGTGTATATGTGTGTGTGTGTGTGTGTGTGTGTGTGTATATGTGTGTGTGTGTGTGTGTGTGTGTGTGTGTGTGTGTGTGTGTGTGTGTGTGTGTGTGTGTGTGTGTGTGTGTGTGTGTGTGTGTGTGTGTGTGTGTGTGTGTGTGTGTGTGTGTGTGTGTGTGTGTGTGTGTGTGAAAAGATGAAACTGATCAGCCAAATCTAAAGTGATCCTGCTCGCCACTCTTCAGCAACATGCTTCACATTTCTATTACTGACACAGTGGCTGCCTTTCCTGAGGTGATCACACACCATGGAGATGGAGCCCTTGGGTTTAAAAAAAATCTGCCTTACGGTTTCTCTAGTTTCTCTCTTTCACACTGCCACGCTCTCAGTAAATGTTAGCAGCTGCAACCACTGTCACATCTACTTCTTAGTGCAGTCTAATGATAAAGAGGTTTTAGAATGAGATTAAAGGGGCTCTGAAGGCTCTCTATTTAGACAGTGATGGCAGGTTGATGCCATTTTACAAAGCCCCTCTCCTCCTCATGGCTTTATGTTTTATAGGGTGTAGAACTGAGAAGAGATGGATGAAAGTGCATTCATGACTGTTTCCTCACGAAACTGAAATTGCAGTAACACAATCTGCTGAAGTTGAGAATGTCAATTTCAGAAAGTCTGGTCTATTTTTATCTACTAAAGCTGCAGAAGCTAAATTTCTTAGACCTCAAGCGTCCATTCTGTGGATGTCAGTTTTCTCATCTGTTGGTAAATTGACTGATTTCCACCCACTTCACTGGCTGTCTGTTACTGTGACATCCTAATCAGAATCAGAATCAGAAATACTTTAATAATCCCAGGGGGGAAATTGGTTTTGTTTCAAACTCCAGCTATACAAACATATCAATATATTTAACAACAACAATATTATACAGATAACATATGGTATATTTGTAAAAACAGAACATATACTATATATATATATATATAAGATCTAAATCCTTACAGCTGAATTTTAAAATCATCCAACTGTTGTCAGGAAGGACAGGAGAGAAAGTGCTGCTGGGGTCTGATCCATGTATCTGTCCAATAGTTCTTGTCAGCCCATCTTCCACTCTGTAGAGTTTGTTGAATTAAAAAAAACAACAACAATCAGAACCAGTAATAATTGCCCTCCAAAACCTGATTATGCATAATGAGTACATGATTATGTACGGGTGTTATCATTCCGAACTGGACCTATACACATGCATAAAATGAAAAAAAATGTCAGAGTGAGGGGACTGCCCGTGGACAGGCACCCTAGCTATGGCCTTGTGGGCTGAGCTGCTACTGCCTTAGATACACTTTGTGTAAGCAACAAAAACTGGGGAGTGAGCAGTGGGAAATCCAAAGGAAATAGTGGGTTAGAGTGGCTGTCAAGATCACTTTCTGCAATACAGAACTGGATACAGACTACTTACAGGATTAATATACATTCAAATTAAACAGTTGGAATGAAACCACATCGGTAAAGTAATGAACCTTAAATTATCCTGATTTAATTTTGAAGTAAATAAGGCAAGAGGAGTTAACAAGGCTGTAAAGGAAGTTAAGC
This sequence comes from Echiichthys vipera, assembly GCF_963691815.1. Classification (NCBI taxonomy): domain Eukaryota; kingdom Metazoa; phylum Chordata; class Actinopteri; order Perciformes; family Trachinidae; genus Echiichthys; species Echiichthys vipera. The sequence continues at coordinate 7,665,894 of NC_139830.1, read as the reverse complement.
CTTCAGAGAGATTAATTTAGACAGAGATGTGATGAACAGAGAAAGAGAGAGAGAGAGAGAGAGATGGAGAGTGTGAAAAAGATGAATCAAGACAGTGAAAAGTTACCCACACTGAATAACTTACCTCTCTCTCTCTCTCTCTCTCTCTCTCTCTCTCTCTCTCTCTCTCTCTCTCTCTCTCTCTCTCTCTCTCTCTCTCTCTCTCTCTCTCCCCCTGCTGTCAAGCACCAATCCCCCCCCCCCCCCCACAACACAGACCTCCCAAAGTTTCTGTTCATACTACACACCTCCCCAGTGGCAGTTAAGCTTCATGGCAGAACAGCCGTATGTTATTGCTCGCTCACAAAGGGAAATTAGTTTCTGTAATTTACTCAAGCAGAATCATGTCTTCATTCACATTGTAAGTCAGGAGGCTAATAGCTAAAGAGCTGATGTTCTTTAAATGGATTCTACTAGAATATCTAATTAATGCTTATTATTGTCATCATGAATTCATTGTCCTTAAAAGAAAGAGCTTATGCGATTAAAGTGCTGGGGGCGGGCCTGGTCCTGACTGAATTTGGTTTGGTGTCTAAATCCCATTACTTATTTTTTTCTATTGTTAGATGCTCATGTTACTGTGTCTCTTTGTTTAAGCTTAGACTTCTCTGACACCGTTGTCAGTTTCTTAAAAAAAGATACAGTCACAGTGTACTAATTTCTACCATTTACATAAAGAAAAAACAGATATTTGACTCATATTTGATGGCATAAGTAATATCCTAATAGCATATGGATGCACTGCAAGAATATTCCCTGGTCTATTTAGCCTCTTACACAATGTGGACCTGCCGGGATTCACTGCCATGAGAGCCGACAGAGAAAAAGCAAGCAGAAAAAGCAAAGGTGGGGGACTCATCATGTATATGAACAACCGCTGGCGTAACCCAGGGAATATCTTAGTAAAGACAGTGTCATGTTATCGGGACCTTAAGCTGCTAGCTGTTAGCCTATGGTCATACTATCTGCCGAGGGAGTTCAGTCACATGATCACCGTCTGTGTTTACATCCCTCTGAGAGCGGACGCAGCCGCTGCCTTTGAGAAGATCCACTCAGTCAATGCAAGGCTGCAGACACAGCACCCTGAGGCATTTATGATCATCTCTGGGGACTTTGATCATGCAACTTTGCATATCCAAGAAGGACATCTCCAGATTGGATAAACTGATCACATGAACTGGACTTACTGTTGACGATGGCAGAGAGGAGGACTATGGGCAAACTGCTGGACATTATGGACAATGCCAGCCACCCCCTACACATCGTCATCAGCAACCAGAGGAGCCTGTTCAGTGGAAGGCTGCTCCTCCCCAAGTGTAGGACCAACAGGCTCAAGAACTCCTTTGTTCCTCAGGCCATCATCCTCTACGATCCTCACTCGGGGGGAGGAAACTAATAGGACAGAAGGGAAGAAGTGGGAGTCAGTCACTGTGCAATTTATAATCTACCCTTACATACCTAGACACTTATCTTCTTTTCTTTGTGCGATAACTTTATCCACCACTTTAATGCAATAATTTAATCTTACTGCTCATTTCTTTTATCTTCTACTGTATTTTTTATACCTGCCTTGTGTTTTTGTAAGCTGCTGGGAATTCAATTTCCTTGCGAGAGTCATCCCAAAGGGATCAATAAAGAGAAGTCTAAGTTTAAGTCTAACCCTCAGCCCCTAAAATCATCCATTATTAATATCAATGTTACAGATTTTCCCACCAGTTGAGAGCATGTGTCATTTATAGTATTATGCCAGGCCCTGTTCTTTGCAACCATGTATGACTTAACTGTTTCTCTGCTACTACAAGACCCTATTTTTACCCTGCATGTCATTTAATCAGATATGTAGATGCCACACCCACTACAACACACTATAGATAGTTCTTCATTCCAACACTGAACAACATCATTTAGTTTCTCGTGAACATGTTTTTTTTTTTTAGGATTATTCATATGTATTAATTATCTGACGATTGTTAGATGAATAATCACTCACACACAGTGCATCTTTGATTTTGTAACAAATAACACACAAAGCAAATGGAGAACTCACAGTAAGTTTTCATTCAAATCACTTGCTTCTTTGCTGTGCTAAGTGACACCTATCATGGCAGATTAGCAATGCAAACAATGTCCCACCTACTGGAGTGTGACGACGCCTCCAGGACCTAGCTGAACCAACCCAATCCAGCTGTGACCTGTGCCAGATACTGGCAGAACGACATCTGCGATTGCAACGGACTCCAAGAAGAAGCAATACACTTTGACCAGACAACTACTTCTCCACCAGCAGACCTGGGCAAGACCATGAACTGTGAATGATGAATGTGAAGAGAGGGCTGAATGAAATGTAGATCTGACCTTTGAGCACATTAGTTGACAGCTGATTCCCCCAGCATGTGTCTTTCCGTTTGTTTGGCATACTTTCCTATACAGCTTGACTAGAAGGAAAGTCAAAGAAAGGAGAATGGTACCAACAACAGCAACAACAACTTGGTTTTGCTCTATAGGAAGGCATCTATTGTGTGGCTGAAAGAGGAAGGTCAGTTCAGCTCTCTGTCACAGTTCACCAGGTTTCACAGCTCCCTACATGCTGGAAGCTGGTAAGAGTTTTATTTGTCTGCTGGAGAAAGCACTGTAGTGGATAAAGCTGTCTGTTGCAGCAGACTAGGTTCTAAAACCTCTAGAACTTTCTGAAACACACAACCTTTGTCATATTTTAAAGTTTGTGTTGTAGTTCTGACCTCTGACTATTCAGATCAGTGCTGCAGACCTTGGAATACATAAATGAGAACACAAAACAACTCTTCAGACACCTCTGTCTACAGGAATGCTTCATATGGGGACTGCATTCGGGGGCGTCATCCCAATCCAGTAGGTGGGACACTGTCTGTATTGCTAGTCTGCAATGATAGGTGTCACTCAGCACAGCAAACAAGCAAGTGATTTGAATGAGTTCACCATTTGCTTTTTATGTTATTTGTTAAAAAATCAAAGAGGTACTCTATGTGAGTGAGGATTCAACTTACCATGCATCAGATAATTAATACGTAATTTAAGAATCCTAAAAAACATGTTCACAAGAAACTAATTGATGTGGTTCAGAGCTGGAATGAAGAACTATTTGTAGAGTGTTGTAGTGGGTGTGCCATCTATATAGGCCACCCTGTAGTGACCAAACCTCTCATGAACAGAAAGAATAAAAAGGCTAGACTTGCCTTTGCTGAGGAGCATGTTGTGTGGACAGAGGAGAACTGGTCCAGAGTATACTTCAGTGATGCGAGTATGTTTAATTTATTTGTGTCTCATGGAAAACATTAGAGACTCTCCCACTGTGGTCTACACACACTACACACAGTGTTGGCGGCCTTGTTAGGTGGAATGCGTATCAGAGACTTATGTGAGGCAGTGTTGTGGTCTATGCCCCATCCATGGTTCTTTATCTTGGACATGTTGGGCTCCTTTTCAGGGTCTGTGCTCGCTGGAATGTCACATTGTAAGAAACACAGCCACATGCACAGAGTTCCCTGAACATTGCTGTGCTACAATAATGTGTTTTCATCTGTCTCCTGAAGATGTTTTGATCTTTGAACAACTGACACAATATATTTTTTTGCCAGATGCTAAAGGCTTTGCACAGTCAGAGCTAAAATTAATACATTTTCCCTCAGTTAAGGCCAAATTGGGATCAGTAAAGGAACCATAGTAATAATCGGTCCCAAAGGTAAGATACAAAAATGGAGAGGACACCATAATAAAGATTTAAAATGATGACCTAGCGCTGTGGATGGGACTCCTTGAGAGTGGCTGTAAGTTGTGTTACAGTATGTGACTGAGAGGGAAAGACACGTTGCTTTGATAAGCTCTGGTACCCGGCCTAGAAGTAATGTGTGTGGCATCAATAGATACAGTAAATCTAAATTCTCACTGGCAGGGGCTATGTCATGGTGAGGAGTCAGGGAACAGCACATGCTGTGTGATGGAAACTGGAGTGCTAGTGAGCAGTGATTCCTTAAGATCACAGCCACACACCCACTCCTCATGGTGACAGCTTTGCATATTAATCTGTGCGAGGAGATTAATTTGATTGCCGAATAACAGTTTCTCCCTAAGATGATTATTATCATTATTCAGTCCTCTCAGATTGCTGTTAGGGATAATAAAATAATTACTTTAATGCTTAAATCTGATTTCATTCTGTTCACACTATTTGCTTTCGCAGGTGAATTGCTTTGTAGAGATTCTTAAACCCCAAAGCAATAAATTAAATGTGTTTGCTCTCAGACTCATTTGCAGCTATAGTTAAGTTGGAGCTGGGAATTCATATCAGTTGATTAGTGTATAACACTTGGACTAAAGAAAATAAAGTTTAAAAAAGTAGATAAAAGTAGTTACTAGAGACTTTAGCAGGCAAACAGGAAATGGAAACAATCTGCCAAACTGCCAAAGGAAAAGCTGAGTGCCGGGGGACCCGTCTGCCAATAAGAGCAGCTGGTGAGGCAAGTACTGTAACAGGTCAGGAGACTGATGAGAGGATGCATGGCACCTGGCACCAGAAGCCAAAAACCCAAACTTACCTTCCTCATACCTCATCATAAATATTTATGATGACATTTGAATAATGCAGTTTTGTGACAACAAAATAAAATTTGGAGGAAGGAAGTGAATATAGTGAGGAGGTGAAGGATGCAAACAATGAGAAGAGGAAGAAGCTGTCAGAGTTAAAATGGATATTCTGCCGCTGATGAAGGAGACACAGTTAAGACGTGAAGATGCATGATATGAAAAAGCTTTTTTTTCCATGATGGTTTTAGTCATCAGTGTGACAAACAGAATCCTCATCTGATCTGTTCTTTATAGTCTGATGTGTTCTTAAACTATATGTCAGCCTGTTTTCTATTCAAAGATACTGCATTGAGTTTGAGTTTAAATATTTACACTCCCCAACAAGATCAAGTTGTTTTCGCTTAGCATCAGAAAAAAAGAAAGAAAAAGCTGTAAGAGATGGTGTCGAGTGGAGATCAGAACTGAGGGCACCCACTGCCTATTCTGTTATGTTGGAATATAACCAAGTACATTTTTAAATAAAATCCTGTTATTTTCTATGAGATGATGCCCGTGGCACACAGAGTAAAACCAAATGAATTTACACACTGACGGTTCAAAGTCAAGGGAATTGGCAAGTGATTTGAAGTGCATGAATTTTATCTTCCCACTGTTGAGAAAAGATGTCCCTCAGTTTGTGTTTGGTGATACCAGGTAGAGGAGATGCATTCCAACAATCTCTTCATCTGCACAGTTTAATTTGACTGTATTTATGTATACAGAACAGGTCAGGATCACATGTTGGAGTGCAGTCGGTTTTATGTGCAGACTTTCCATTCAGAGTCTGTTTCATCTCCCTCTCTAATGCTGCCACCCCAGGGCTCTGCAGGATTACATGTGTTTGGAGCTGCTCAATGAGCTTTTACACTTCAGTTCCACTAGAAAGGAAGAGGTGTCTAGACTTCATGACATATCAATATTTAGACACAAGGAATTAACTATATAATATGCGAATCACTCTGTGATTAAGTTTACCATCAGGAAGTTAACTCTCTCCCGAAGCCTTAATTGGAAGAAATGATCATAGATTTGAGTAATTTAGTCTTTTTCTTGGTGTATATTTAATAAAAACAACATTTTTCACAGGATCTCTTTCATTGTGGGATTGTAAATCCTATATTTCTTTCTTTCTTTATGCTTTATATCCCTCAGAGGTCTCAGGCTGCCATTTGTTTCGCTGTTCTGCAAGCTTGGCACATTTTGTAAATATACATAATTCATGTATTAAAGAAAATGCTCTGGATGGATTTCTTATCTTGGGGAATGCATGGATACTAATTTCAGTGATTTAAATAATTTTAATTACTGAGGCCACTGGATAATACTCTGATGCAGCCATCCATTTAGAACAGTGACAATTCCCATGGAAAACAAAACATGGTTCTGGCCATTACACAGTGCCATTCTGCTTTAGAAAGTGTTTACTTCTCATTTATTGCTTTGCAACTTTTAAACAGAGATTTGTTATACAAGGAAGTCTCAGTGGAGCAGTTTAATTTTATTTTCAACTGTGGATTTACTGCAGAGTGGGTGAAAAAATGTGTCTTAGTAACTGAGCTGATATGCCATATGGTGTAAGTTGGTGAAATGTAGACCTAGATAGCCTATGAGTCAAAAGTTGAGTTTTTGTTTGTACCTTGTGCATACTGGATACTGGATAGCTGGAGATTCACAGCAGCAGAATAAAAACACCCAAGAGATAGGAATACATATTCTTACTTACAGCACACACAAACACAACAATCCAATTCACTCCAACAACACCAGGCACATGTCAGCAGTTGACGCTCCACTGAGACGCCAGAGGGATGCGGTTTGACTTGTCTCTGTAGTGTTCAGAGAAGATCCTTTCATGGCTAAGGAGAGGGAGAGGGAGAGGGAGAGGGAGAGAGAGAGAGAGAGAGAGAGAGAGAGAGAGAGAGAGAGAGAGAGAGAGAGAGAGAGAGAGAGAGAGAGAGATGAGAGAGAGAGAGAGAGAGAGAGAGAGAGAGAGAGAGAGAGAGAGAGAGAGAGAGAGAGAGAGAGAGAAGAGAGGAGAGAGAGAGAGAGAGGAGAGAGAGGAGGGAGAGGGGGGGGGGGGGGGGGGGGGGGGGCATGAGTGACATTTGGCCAAAGTGTCCTGTCTCTCAATCAATTTCCTCCAGCCGCATTAAAAATATCCTCGTCTGACCTCCAGATCTGCTCATAACAGCATTTATTTAAACCATTACACTTCTTCGTGTATTTGGAATATCAGAGAGAGAGACTGGTTTAATTGCCTAAAATGACCAGTGACACTTGACCTCTGGCAGTGAGATGTAATAACTGTCCTGTATAAAACATGATGGTGCTTTGCTGTGAACAGAGATTGCAGCTCCTGGCTGAGGAAGTGAGAGATGATTGATGAAAGGAGAATAATGGGATTTTTTTTGTCTGGACTGTTGGTTTCAGTGATTAGATGTCTGAAACAACAACATATTAAGAAAAAACAGCCATTAGTGTAATGGTTCAATAATTTAGAAACTGCTCTCAGGAACAGGATGCTTTTGCACTACTAACACAGTCAGACTGAATTTTAAATTACATTCCAGGAAAATAAATGGCTCAAAGCCATTCCCTATTTAACACCCAGACCATTTAAATGCCCATACAATATTCAGCCTGCCAAACCAAGCAGCATTTATTAGTATGCATTGAACTGTGGAAGTAACATCAGTGGAACCACATGTTTCTGAAAGAGACAGATTTGGAAAACTCAGTGTTACTTCTTGAATGCAATGGATTGATGTGCTGATGACATTTGTTCAATTGTCAGGATTTCACCATGTAAATTAGAGGAGTGTTTAACTCTAACCGTGCATTCACACCAAAAGCAATGGAGGCGATTAAAACGCCCGGAAAGTGAGTATCACGTCACATTTCTGATCATCGCTTTATTGCCGTCTATCGCATGTAGCAGCCAAGGCGGCTAGCTAACTCAAACTAACCCCCGGCTCAGCCCTACTCTGCTGTTATGCTAAATTGAAGTTATGCTCCTGGATATGTCAGGGAGAACTTCGATAATGCTTACCGCAATCTCAGCGCTGATTGGCTCTCGTGGCACAGCTTCACGCAATATTGCTTGAAAAGTTCAAATTTTCAACTTCAAGCAACACACGCGATGACGCATCATCGCTTCATCACATCGCTCAGAACGCGTCGCCCTAAGCGACACTGCAAGTCATCGCTTCATTTACATTGATTTTAAATGGCAGCTTGACACTTTCATCGCCTCCATCGCGTTTGGTGTGAATGCACGGTTAGATCTGTGACACCACATTGTGATAAGAAGAAAAGAGAGCATTTGGGGAGGCAAAGACATGAGAATAATTATTAACACACAGCTAAAGATAATGCATCCACTCCATTCTCAGTCATATAAATACAGTACATCCATACTGTCTCTATTACTGTGTCCCGCATGTGATGGCGGGGTTTCTAAAGATTTGCCCAGTGTCTTGTCTTCCAGGACCAGGGTCAGTCCAGCAGGCCTTGATGCATCACATGGTTAAATCGACACACACCAGCAATTTGGCCGGACTCTCTGTTGGAGAGTTAGCTATCAGCCAATATATCATCAGAGCTAGCAGAGACCACTGATAATAGGCTTGGTTGAGGGACAGGACTGAAGAGGAGGAGAGATAACAGGGGAGAAAATAGTGAAGTTGGGTTGTCTGTTAGTGGCGAGGAAGGGAGAATTGTCTGAAAAAGTGGTGAACAGGTCGTGTGTCACACTGTATATATCTTTATTAGCCTCCTTCATCCACTGGTGCTGTCCTATCATCCCAGATCGATGCTGTTGAACAGCTTGATGTTGTCTGTATCACTCTCACTGGCTTTAGCAAACTGAGACATACAGACACAGCCAAACAGTCTCAAACACCTAAACACACACACAAACACACACACACACACACACACACACGCTTATGTTCCACAGTCAAACACATACTTATAGTCCTGGTGACAGTTTTTCTGAAGTGTTTTTATGGAGGAGGATTGATCCACTTAAGATCAGGTACTATTTTTTTTATTTATTTATTCATCAGCAGTGACTAATAGCAAGCAATGTTGTACATATAAAGAAAAAAATTCCACAGGATCAAAATATAATCTGCAAAATATAGTTATATAGGCTAGATTTAGGGTTTTAATAGCCTTTTTTGTTTTGGGAATATAATATTGACTTCATGTATTGTTTGTGTCATTTTTATTTTGAAATTATGAAAATGAAAAATTAAGGTGTGTGGTTTGTTAAGTATTTTCTGGAATCAGTTGATAATATGAGCAGTCCACATCCATGTCCTGTGAGGTCTGAAGTAAAGTTATTCCAGTAGGAGACAGCATTTGGAACAGAGACAATTTCTTTTTTAAATAAGACATGTATATCACAGTTATTAATTACGTTTTTAGGGAGAAACAGATCCAATCAACATCAGTTATGAGGATCCAGTAGTAGTAAAGTAAATTCAGGAAAGTTTCAGCACCGGAAGGGATTGCATCAAAGCATGAACATACTTGTTAAGAAGTTCATAATACGACATCAACACGCCACTGGAATTAAGGGGCTGGATAACTGGGTACATTCCAGGGGCAAATCTGTTTCCCATGAATAATTATTTGTTGTATAAAGTATGTCTCTATTGTTCCAGCTGTAATATTTTTGAGGGAGAAAAAAATCGGTTAATAAATTAAAGACCAGGAAAGAGCATTTGTTTGTGAAATTTGACAATTTTAAAGGGTTTTCTCAACATTCGAGCTACAAAGGATAAGAGACTTTTTATGTGATGACCACAGATTAGCGATTAGATAATTGCTTTCCTGATGAAACCAGGGGATTGTGGGTAATCAGATAAGTATTCTAAACGGCTCACAAAGTCTTCCCAATTGCATGCTGGGTTATGTCTCTATTATTGTCAATTAGCTTTTAACAGATTGCAAACTGAATAACAAGCTTGTGGTGAACAGTAGGATGGATACAGGGGCATTTGTTTCAGACAAGCACCAACACAACAGCAGTGTCAGTAAAATAGAGATCAGCACTTTATTTTACTGTAAAGTCTTCAAGTGGTTTGTGTTTGTGATCAGAGGGCGATTGATTTGGTGAAGCTCTGCTGTTGTGCCCTCAAATAAGGCACTTCTTTAATTACTTTAGTAAATTTCCAGCTGAGGAGATGGATAGCGTTAGAAAGGGCATCTGTGTTGGGAATGCATTATTGATATATCATATTTTTTTCTTGTAATCGTTGTGTGGGCCGCCGTGACATCCTGTCACAGTCCATCTTTCTCTGAAGAAGAAACACTAGAGCTAATTAAGTGGGAGGATTAACTTGACTAAATCAGCGTAGAATTGAGAGGATAGGTCAGTCCTGGCTTGACTTGGTGCTCTACTTCTGGACTCTCAGCCATTAAATTGGACTCAGTAGTAGATAACAAGTAAACTGACTCTCGCCAGATGACTTTCTTTCCGCATTGCGTCCATCTTGACTCCGTCTAGCTCCACTCAACCATCTGGATTCGATCCATAGGAAAGTGATTTCAGTGTCCGCAAAAAATGGTCAGGCCAACCAGGACCGCCGGGGGGGGGGTTTATAGATATGACGTAGCAGAAAAACGACTGAGACGGCTCGCTTCGAGGAAGCATGCTGCAATTTCATCCATGTTGTCCAATCTTGCAGATATTTCTTTTTTTAAAAGCACACCAAAGAACGGCTCTGAAGGCTTTTGTTGGTGGAAATGATGTCGGCTGTTCTGTTTGGCTTTTCCCTGCGTCGCTCATCAGCGTCAAATGTTGGTTTTGATGTGAGTGGTTGAAGTAGCACCTCAATAAAGATGACCGACAAGTGGTTTATCCAATGATATGCAAGGATTTTTGATAAGGCCCAGCCTCCTGAAATCCCTTTGCTATGGAGCGATCCCAGATGTATGAGTGAAGCAAGGCGGAACGAAATTCATCTGGTGAGAGTCAGGTTAGATAACAAGTGGCAGTGTCATAGCAGCTGTCTTAAGTCTTTCCACTGTTAAAATATATGTGTCTATCTTTGTACTTTGTTTCCCATAAGGCTTTTTAGTCAGTCTTTCATATTCAATTATTGGCTCTACCCTTTGAAAATCTGAGCTGAACACTTTATCATTTTATTTTTTTACAATGGCGTTTCGCCAGCGGGGTTTGGCCAGAAGTCTGGTGTTTCAATTAAAAAAAAATGTCTGCAGTTATTTAGAATTTTTAACATCATCATAGTATGTATGATAACTGTGACTGTAACTTAATTTTGGCTTGTCCCATGTGTCGACTTGTTTTTTGTTGTAAAAATACAAGACAAATCATACATATAAAACAAAGATCCTTTGCCCAGGGATGACAATGTGAGACATCCCATAGAAAAATCTTCTTAGTGAGCTTCTGATCCGACATCTTCACAAATATATTCCAAAGCCTGAGCATTTCACATTTATGTCTGATGTTAGGTGGTTCCCATCCCATATTTCCACAAACAGCCAAAAAAAAAATGCATCGCTCTAAAATACACCATACTGGAACCTGTTTGTTCACGGAAGCCAGACGCATAATCAGACACAGGGCATACACGTAAAGACAAGACATGTATTGCTGGGCCATGTATGAAAATATGTCAGAAGTTGACATATTATTATATTATTATATAGTTGAGAATGGTGCATACGGCTGGATTAAACAGCTCTCAGTGTGTGCAATATGCTCCTGCCTGGAATATAAAATAGGATGTTTGTATCACTTGTCTATGATGTGTCTTGCTCTGTTGTTTTTGCTTTATGTGAATACCATGTATTACTTTGTGCAGTCAAGTGAGTGTCTTTATGACTTATATGTTTAATTACAAAATGCAGCTTTAGTTTGTAAGACAAACATCTCCAGTCGCGGTTTGGCCTTTGCTTATTACACTGTCACACAGAGAAAATCGTTTTTAATCAACTTAAGTCAGATGATATTTTTTCTTATATGTTCTGCAATTATCAGTCATGAAGTGACAGAAGCTTCTGCGAACATCGTCTCTATGGCCTCTGTCACATACTCTAATTGCAGCTTAATATTCTCCTATTGAAGTGATTGTCCTCATAAGAATGAGGTAATGTGATTATAATGCTGGGGGCACAGAAGGGTCTGGACTGGGTTTGGCTTTGCTTCTTAAATCTCATTATGTTTCTTCCGTTTGGTCAAAGCTCAGATGCTGTTTTGACTTCCTCCACAGCTATTTTTAAAAATATAAAATACAATATAAAGTACATCCAGTCATAATTATTTCATAGAAAAAAAAGCATATGTGACATGCAGCTCTGATGGAGCTTCCGTGTTTTTAAGTTGTTTCCTTCACTTCCTGCGGCTGCTCGCCCTGATGATGATGCATCTCATCTCCCAACAATAACTAGCATCCACATGTCACAGCTGTTTGCAACTCAACTTTCTGTGCCATCACTTTCTGTAAATTATGTTTATTTTTTAATTAATGATCTTAAACTAAACTAAAATAAGTTCTTTAAATTTTCTTACCAAAATACTGGTATCCAATTCGTCAGCAGTGCATCTTGATTGTTGCTCAATAAAAAAATCTAGCCTAAAATTTGAAATCATTCATGTGTGATTAAACTAAAGTGTTTCTTCCAGTGACACATTCTTCATAGAGCAGTTGTACCTCTGGAGATGTGAAGTTCTGTCACTGAATAACAAGATGTTCTTGCTCCATTGATCCCAAGCTGTTTACTTCCACTGTCAGACATGGTTGTGTGCAGCTTTGGCTGCAGTAATCCCTGTGTTTACAAAGTCATTTTCATGTTGAGAGCTTTACTCTGTGCAAGCCCACTGAGCTGTTGACTTCAGCCTGCAATGACTCAGCAGTGCTTTGTAATGGACTAACAACACAAACAGCTTCATTAAATGCCCACTGCACTTAAGAATACCTCCTACCTTAATAACACAATTTATAATGACCTGAGGACTCTGCTTGACTTCTCAGTTGACATATTTACATTATTCAGTTTGGTACAACAGCAAAGTAGACATGCTCTTGTTCTGGCATGAAACATTTGTAGGATCCATCTGGAGCAGAGAGTCTGTATCAACATCACTGAGATCAGTTTTGTAATAGAATACATGCACCTCATCTAACCTTTCTTACAAAAAACCTGCTTCTATTTGAAGGTTATAACATTATGATATATAACCTCATTATTGCTCCTCGTTACAGAGGGTCCACTCCTCTCTGGTGTTTTTTTTATGGAAGTTTCTCATATGTCTCAACATACTAAACACTTTTCACAAACCCATAAAGTGGATGAGATTATTTTCTTTATAATTAAATAAAAGTAATATTTTGCCTTTAATGAATAAAATATTCAGCTCACATACGTACATCATGCCTATCTTCGAAGTGTGACTTGAATGTGTTTATTTTCTGCTGCATATTTGAAGTGACAGTCAAAATATTTGCAAGTTGATAATAAGCCACGAAAAAATCAGGCGGTTATACCCGAACTGTCACAGTGAATCACATATCTTAATAGAAAATTAAAGTGTAGATCTTATAGGTTTAGCTGTTCCTTTTGATTTGTATATTATTTACAACGCCATACAAAAGGGGGAAATGAGAGAGCGTTCAGAATGTGTCTTTTATTAGATGGACTGTTGTACCTGAACATTTCCATAATGCCAGCTTTTATTCAAACCTCCTACGGAATCATCTTGAGTCTGATTGATAGCTGAATGAATAATAACTCAGCCATTGAAACAGGATCATGGGAACACAGCTCTACCTCTAGTCTCTGCTAGAGTTTCATACAGGGAGGAAAGATGAAATGATTGACAACTCCCAGTGATTCAACATCTCCTCCAGCTGCATCAGGAGAAGGAGCTCAGAGGGCAGGATGATGTGGCTGCAGAGCAGACTGACAGAACGGAAATCAGAAACTGCAGAGACATGAGGAAATGTGACAAATAGTTCCCAGTGGGACTTTGACAGAAAAAGTGAGATAAAAGGTGCCGTATGCACATAACCCTTTGGAATTCCACCAGCAGCTAAATTGCTTCCCCCATCAAGTCCTGGAGACTGTCTAACATCAATATATTTATACACAAATTCACTCATATTTGATGAGTCACAAACAACATGCAATGATAACTGTCTAAAGAAATAACAGAAAACATATCTACACATAGCTGTAATGTGTTATATTTCATTGAGCTAGCATGTAAGCTAACATAGCTAAAATGAAGTCATATAACCTTGCTAATCTACATAAACAACTAAAAATTGACTTCCATGTAGCACAGCAGAAGGTAAATGTAGCTTGCTTACTGAAACACACAAGCATGGGCTATTCTTCATATTTGTCTATTGGTCAATCAAAATACTCATATTGCACATCAAACTTCAATATCAATATATAAGAACTATATGTCAGTATATTTTCATTTCATTTCATTTATATTTAGATTTAGTGTGACTAAAGTGCCCAACCCTCATGGGTTTATAAAACTCATCACAAAATGCATTACATTGAAAGTACATATTAGTATACAGCTCAATCTTTGAACAAAATATTATTTCTTCTTTTCCAGGCTTTACCAAGAACATTTGCTAAAAAAAAGGTTCCCTTTTCAAAGAACAACTCCAGATTGTCATAATCATAGAACCACAATAAATTAGCATTAATGGAAAACATTTTAGTAAAAAATCCATTCTTCAAATCATCATAAACTGGGCAATAAAACATTAAATCAATCTCATTCTCAATCTCACCCAGGTCACATATCAAACAGAGCCTATCTTCCTCTGGAATTTCATGAGCCTGCCTGTTTCCAGAGCTAGCGGAAGTGTGCCTGAGCATAACTGTGCACGCAGCGATCTTTGGGCTTTACTTAAATTATAATTTACATAGGGTTCTAATCTGTAACTTAACTTTGGCTTGTCCCGTGTGTCGACTTGTTTTTTGTTGTAAAAATACAAGACAAATCATACATATAAAACAAAGATGATAGCTCCTTTGCCCAGGGATGACAATGTGAGACATCCCATAGAAAAGTCTTCTTGGTGAGCCTCTGATCAGACATCATATTCCAAAGCCTGAGCATTTTACATTTATGTCTGATGTTAGGTGGTTCCCATCCCATATCTCCACAAACAGCCAAAAAAGAGCGCATCGCTCTATAATACACCATACTGGAACCTGTTTGTTCACGGAAGCCCCAAACACCAGCAGCATAATCAGACACAGGGTATACACGTAAATTGTACAGTTGTCAGAATACTGTGTACGTAGTGGGAATGGTTCCAAAGGTATGGAGCGTTGAAGATTGAAGTGACTTTTACAAGGTAACTGAAGAAAGGAAGTCATGAAGATGCCCTGCTCAAAACTTATAACTTATCAGTCACATGCACTAAACTGCTCCCATTTTATATTTAAGTAGTTTCCGCAGCATTAACAGTCATGTATTTGGTCCCTTAAATATAAAGCAGGGATCCCATCGTTTGAAATATACAGTATAATTTAGCCATCCAACAAAAAATGTGATTTTTTTTTGTCTTCATTTTTATTTGATTCTTATGTTGTTGTTTTTTTTTTATTTGAATGTAAGATTGCAGTAGGGTTGTGGATGAAAGAAATTCATTTCCTGTTTGTTTGTTTTGTGGTTGCAGCTGTAATTCCTTGGCTTTAAAGAAAATCACAAACTGTTCTGTTGTCATGAGCTTCTTGGCACACTATAGTTAATGAAGAGCAAACTAAATAAACACCACACTGGTAGAATCGGTACTTTATTGACTTGTTTCTTCTTTTCTTATTTGGAAAAGGACGACATATAGATATATATATATACGTAAGACATATAGAGAGAATCAGCAGAGATAACAATGTTTTTTGACTCATAAACAGAAATTCTCCTAAAATAACCTTCCATTTTTTAGTTATACTGAATATATGTACAAGGCATATTGATCTCACACCGCTTCAGTTTGAATCTGTGTGTCAAAGCAGTCACTTTGTGTCTGTCGGTCTGCATCAGATCTGCAGCAGACAGAGAGAAAGCCATAACCTCTTATAGATATACTGCAGTAAAATGTTGATCTGCCTGATTCCCTCTATTGAAGGGAGAAGGGAGAAAAAAGTCAAAAAGCCACAGTTTCTCTCTAAATGCAAATTGCAAGTTACAATGGAAAATTCAGAAAGGGAAATACTATCATGTATCATATTTCATCATTACTAGTTAGATTTTTTTGACAAAGCTGTTTGCTGATGCAACATGTTTAGCTGAAAGTCACTGCAGATCCTTGATGAGGAACAGACTGACTTGCTGTTCAGTGGTTAGGGATAATGATAGTGTAGCAGCTGGTAAAAGTTGCAACATGCACATTCCATCTTAAACTGACATTTAAAGTCTTCTGACATTTGGCCAGCTAAGCCTCACTGAAAACAGAATCATCTTCCTGGGAAAACCACCACATCTCCCTTTGTAGTAGTTCAGCAAAACATACTTTAAAGAAGAAGTTGCTCTCTTGTCTCTTTCTCCCCACAGAACAAGCAAGCTGCCCCCTCAGCTGGATAAAGGTGTGTAAGCCTTCTGAATAACCTCCCCACCGCAACAGGAATATATTTCTCTGTGGGAGGTTTCCAGAGCAAACAGCATGTAAGAGAGAGAGAAAAGAGACAGACAGAGAGACAGAGTGAGAGATGTGTGACTGCAGGAAAATGTGTCATGTGAGATCAGACCTTTAGGGAAAATGATAAATGGGATCAACAGCAATGTTCTGATGTTGTTCTGCCTCCGTGACAAAGTGAGTCAACATCTGCTTGTCTTCTAAAAAGCCTTTTATCAGCCTGACTGCCCTTCACATACCCACTCATGTACATGCACAAAGAGACACACACGTACAACTGCACAAGCAGAAATCAGAGCTCCTAAACCCTCTGCAGGGAGTCAGGACTCCCTGCAGAGGGTTTACCCAGAGCTCATGACCATACATGAAAAGCAGTGGACTCAAGAATGGTGGCTTATGAAAAACCTTAATAAAGTGGTATTTATAGAACCTGCAGAGCTCGACACTCAGCAGACTATGGAAGTGACATGAATGTGATTTGAGTGTAAATGAACCACCAAATAAAATTAAACTCTGCAAAGTATTGGTGCTCCAGTATGGTACAAAAGCCATGCTTTTACATCTGTGAGTTATCAATCAGTCCAGATATATTTTTTCTTATGTTTTATATCTCAATGTACTGGCTCTACATCACACATTTAGCAGTTTCTGTATCCATTTCATATTAGAGCAAATGCAAGCAGGGATATGTTTGAAAGCTCCCATGAGTGCTGTTTATATCTCTAACTGCTGATGGAGCTCTGACTATATTGAATGAGGCGATATCTCTCCTCTTCTGCAGAGTAGTGGTGTGTGAGAGGGGTGTGCAGGTGTGTGATAAGCACTTTTGAGTTTTGACACTCGGGCAGCTGTTTATCTGAGAAATGAGCAGTCTGTTAAATGTGTTTATCAGTTTAAGTGTGAAAGTACATGTTATATTTCACACTAAAGACAGTGGAGATAAGGTGTTTTCTCTCCTTTCCTTCAGGCAGAATTAATTTGATTTTTTAATGTTCGCAGATTGTACACTTGCATACACTGAACATGAGGGAGTACTAGGCCATTTGGTTCTAATCTTTCCTTACTGTAAAAGCAGAGAATACTATATCACACCCTCTGATTCTGAATCAACATGAATGTGCTGTAGAAGAAAAAAAGTTGAGATAAAGTTTACAAAGAAGATACCTAAAACAGAGATAAGATAAGTTTGTAGGGGGATAAGTGAAGATGTCAAAGAAACGTTTCTGTTCTGGAATCTTTGACCAAAAACTGTTGCAGCTTATCTTGTTGGTAACTAGAATGGTAGCAAATAGCTCTGTCACAGGTGTCTAGTTATGTTGTAAATTAAATAATATAACAATAATCTGCAAGTCAGTCAGAATTAAGGTCTCAGTGAGCATGATATTAATGATGATATACATTAATGGTAAAGTTTAATTATTTTATACATGATTAAGCATGTTACTATAGTAAGAACAAATGTATCAGATGGTTCATTGTATTTTTACCAGTTCTGAGCCCACTTTTATTCCTTATATACATCTCTGATATCTACTACCCCCCAGCCACCATAGCCAAAGTCTCACAGTTTGCAGATGACCTCTGTTACTGGTCCAGCTCAAAACACCCAAACCTAGCAGCCGAGAAACTCCAAACATGCATCACCGAAATAGAACCAAACACATCAATAACCTCGAACAAAGAGCAAAATACAGACTCAACCACCTCAAAGCCCTCTGTGGAAAACATGGCACATCACCATGAACAATCATTAAAGTTTACCTGGCATACGTCAGACCACTCTCTGAATACTCTGTCCCCGCCTGGCTCACCATCTCTGACAACCAGCTAAAACGACTACAGGCCATTCTTTACAAAGCACTGAAACTGGCTCATAGACTCTTGTCCTACATCTACAAGCATTACATCCACATCATAACCGCCATCCACACCATTAGACAGAGACACCAAGTCATAGCACTGAAATACATAAGAACAGTTACAAACAACCCTTCACTCCAGAAAACCATACAGAAAGAACACACCACAGTTGATACCCCCATGTCATTCATGCTGCAGCTAGCCAAAGACCCCCACTCATAGAACCCCCCAAAGACCCCATAACTGAAGAAATTAACTTGTAGAGTGCTTTTCCTAACATCATTACGCACATGCACACACACACACACACACACACACACACACACACACACACACACACACACACACACACACACACATGCACTCTCACGCACACACACACACACACACACACACACACACACACACACACACACACACACATACACACAGTAATGTAAATAACGTGCACACACACACACACACACACACAGTAATCTCTCTCTCATCTGGAGCAGCGGGATGATTTGGGCTATGAGGGTCGTAGTTCTACAGTCTATGAGCATGGTACTGTTTTGAATATCAGTTTAAATCATGAATCATAATTTCTGGCTGCCTGCACTTCACTCCCGGAGCTGGTGTAATCTCCGCTAGAGGCACTGGAGTGCCTTCACTCGATGCACTGAGTCGGTGTAGTCTCCATTAGCGACACGGCTCTCCCACTCCCTTTTTCTATTAAGGTGTTTTGTTAGCCTAGCTCCCCGGCGGTGGAGCTAATGTGGCTAATTCTGTAAACATCAGCCAGACGGCTGTATGTCCCTCCCCCCGACGTCACATCAATGCCCTTTTTTGGTAAGAGGAAATTAGAAAGAGTCAAAGTCTAACAAGATGGCGGCTCCTGTAGGCGAATATGATTGGATCAAGTTGAGAAAACGGGCCCCGGCGGAGAGTCCATCTGGTGTGTCACCAGAAACAAAGGCCCTAGATAATATTTCATATTTGGATATTACTGGCTCAATGACCCATGAGAGTGAAGACATAGAGGGGGAATTGTCTCTAACAATGTATTGTGATAAATGGTGCCATAGTTTTGCTCTTCTCTGATTATCCTCTCTGCTGAAGATATAACAGGGAGCACAATATTCTCCTGTGGGTGTAAACTGAGCTGAGCCAGTGTTAATGCTTTAAAGCACCACAGACTCTGCAGGGTAAACTAGCAGGCAGAGGGCTGGTGAGGTGGAGGCAAAGTGTAACAGAAGCCAGTGTAGGAGGAAGTGTAACAGGTCATTTGATTAGAGCGCCTTGTTATGAGAATATATTTAGTTTGATGTGTGCAGTTATCAGTGGGTAGACTGTCAACATATCACACTTGTGTCCTGCCTGAAATTAACTCTTATGTTCAGCTAGAAATATTTGTCAAGTGAAACCACTTTGTAAACAGAGCAGTAATTCCCTCTGCATCCTACTTCATGCTCTCACAGACTTCAGTATTTATAGACTAGTAAAGTACATGTGGCATTTGTGTGTACTAGCCTGTAAGAGAAAACAGCCTTGCCTTAAAGAAGACACCAGTATGTGCACTAGAGGTAAAGGAAATTAATCATTATTTTCTTTTGGAAAGATACATACAGTGATTGTTGAGTGAATTAAAGACTGAATGATTCATATATTTCGAATGGAAGTTAGCTTTACAAGAGCCCTTACAACAATAAGGGCAAAATCATTCTGCTGGAATTTAACAGTCAACTTGTGAAACAGAAATCATGGAGGCAGGTAAGGCAGTGAAACAGTAATGATGATTTGATCAATACCAAGCATATCCATTATGCAGAATATGGATCTGACTATTTAAGTCTATGTCTATCATAACCTTAGCTGAATAGAAAATGATGTAGTCTCTCCTTTGATTTTAATTACATATACATTAATTGCATTATAATATGATATTCATTTTTTACAGTAGCGACGTTTATTTGTGACCGTGCTGTCTCTCTCTGTGATTCTGGAAAATGAGATGTTTGCTGTCCATGCTGAGCTGCTTGTGGGTGTTAATAGTTGTACATCTTCTACTCTGAACTTTATTTGCCTCTTAAAATAAGTTCCAAATTGTATTTTTGTCCTCCATGACTGCAGAGTCACCAGTGGCATTTGTACATGTTTCATTTGACTCTCACCTCTCTCTCTTTTAACTGCTCCCACATTCTTGTTTACTTGTCTTCAGAACAAAGTCATTCAGTCACCGTTTTTCTGTAAGAGAAGTGTTGTGCAATGTGTGTACTTTTCTCTCATCTTGCCCTGCATAGCAGATGTGATTTAACAGTGTTTAACTTTAGAGCTTGACTTTCAGTTCCAGCTTCACACACTCTTATACTGATCTCTATTCATTCAACATAATAATAGACACGCAATACTCTGTTACCCTGACAATCAAACAGTCTCTACAAGGTCTCTCAGACACCACACATCACATTTTCCATCAGCATAGAGGTGATTAAGTGCAGCCAAAGAGGTGGAAACGTTAGCTTGCTCAGAAAAAAAAAGGAAAGCATTTATGATCTTTTAAATCAAGTTTACTATCCAGGGGGCATAAATGAGGACTGCTCATTTATTGAGTTTTATAATGAGTTATTTAATAATTTAAAAGATATATGTATGGCATTATATGATCTATATTATTGTCTTCTCCTATTTTCCTTTACATTCTGAGATCCATATCATGTCTAACCTTCTATATTTGTAGGCTACATTTTTTAAATAACGTTTGTTTTGTTTTTAACAAAGTCATATGCTCCAAGTGCTGCCCCTTAGATGCACTGTTGCTGTCTGTGTCCAATTATGGTGCCACCATATCTTCTATTGGGCACTCTTCTCACCTCTCTGCCAATGTGATTGGCCTAAAGTCACATGACTATATACCCAAACCATCTATGCGTGTCCCTGTGGCTGAGTGAGTGGATGGATATGATTGGTTGTCTTTTGAATATTGTTTTCACCTTTCCCAACCCTTTTTTAATGTGTTCAATGATCGTCCTGATGAGGGCCACAACCCAAAACAAGTTGGACTAACAATAAAGTTTTTGGAAGCATTTTAATTTATGAGAGTGTGTGGAGACAGAAGGACAGACATAAGCAACACCTTTTACTAGCTGCACTGGAAAACTTACTCAGGAAAGCTTCACAAAGGTGAGAGTTGTGCTTAACTGGAAGTATTTTACAATAAAAAGACGCAGTGATGCGTTGTATGTGCCTGATTTTTACATGACAGACATATTGATATGTTACAGCAGGAAAGTCTCAGGTGTGATTAATGACACTAACAATGGCAGGATTGATTTAGCTTCCCCATTTAATGTCTATGCTAGCTCATTGGCAATGCTTAACAAGACACTACAATGGAACAGAGCCACTGTTATTGTAATTAATTACACCTGTGCTTTTCCTGCAATGGCATTAAAATCCTCTCCTGTCAAAAACATATTGAGATCTGGCACTAAAGCCCCAAACAAGGATTGTTTTTAACAAAAGCTGGCATTTATTATTTGATAGTGGGAATATTGTGTCTTTTGGTTTAAAGGATGGTTTTGTCTCCTGCAACTGTGAGCATGAGATTGTTAAATCAGACAGGTAGAGCATGCTTCCTGCATGCAAATCAGGGTTTGTACACACTGGACTGTCCAGAGTGCTGCTGGGTTTAAGTGGAGTGTGCTGTACAAGCTGTCACTGCCTATGAGGTCCAGCTTTACAGTAGAGGGTAATTATAAAGGCCCTGTGTGTCAACGAGGTCTCAGCTCCTGTTGAGTGCTGAATTATTTTAACAGTACCTGTGGTAAACTGTTGGAGACAAGCACCAATGCAATGTTTGTTTTGCCTGCAGTTTTTATTGTGTCCACACAAAGCATGTTTTATTAGTTTTCCTTATGTCTTACCTTTTTCCAAGTTCTCATTAGCCTGTTGCGGTGTCCACAACCCCACAGAGTTAACATCACAAAGTTTGACAGATACACCACAGGAAGGCCTTTGAGTAGTGACAGTCAAGGATTTAATGTAACTAAAATGTGGCGATCATTGTCTGGTTAGGAATACAATCTCAGTCCATTTCTGATAGCATTTCTGATTTAGAAGCATTCATTTCCCAAGCGCTGCTTTAGTTAATTAGCCGTCACATCAATGGCTGTTTTTCTGTCCATGTTCCAGATGACTGAACACTGAGACCACAGTCACAACAAAATCCAACTATTCTGCTTTAACTGACTATCGATCGTCTGCTCTCCTCCTCTCCCTCATTAATAAAGTGACACTGCAGCTGTTGGTTCCTTCACAGTAATGAAACAATCACGCTATAATGGAAAAGCAGTGATACAGAAATTAGATATTCCATTTCTGTTAACTTAAGAGGTACCAGCCATCTCCTCATTAAGTCTGATTTGTTGTAGTTTCATTAACAGTCAGATGCCAACTCTCCATGGGGACTGAAGTTTCCCACTTAGTGTTAGTGTTATAAGTATTAGTATTTGACAAATTCCAATCCGGCTCCCGACTTCACCTAAGTAGAGAAACAGCTCTTAGCTCTTATTTGAGGATTAAATTACATACGGTTGAACACTGACTCAGGCAAGGTGTCAGTTCTGGTCCAGTTGGATCTCAGTGCTGCGTTTGACACTGTGGATTACATGTATACTGCTGAACAGGTTGGAAACCTAGGCAGGATTTAGCAAGTCAGTCCTAAAATGGTTCAGGTCATACTTGGAGGAATGGAGTTATTGTGAGACCATTGGTAGTTATCCATCCAATCGAGTGGCTATGACATGTGGAGTTCCTCAGGGTTCAGTCCTTTGACCACTTTTGTTTGACTTATATATGCTGCAGTTGGGTCAAATTCTGCATAATTCTAATGTCAGCTATCATAGTTATGCAAATGACACACGTATATATCCTGCACTGTCTCCAGATGACTGCAGTCCAATATAGTCATTATTTCACTGTTTAGAGCAAGTCAAAAATTGGATGAACCAAAATTTCCTTCACTCAAATCAAGAAAAAAACTTTCATCATTGTTTTTGGAAGGTGAGAGAAGAGAGTTGCTGCCAGTAAACACCCTGAGAGACCAAGTCCAAAACCTTGGTGTGCGTTACAGACTCAGATCTGACCTTCAACAGCCATATCAAATCAGTCACAAAATCAGCCAATCATTTGTCAACTTAGGAACTTACCCAGAACTTAGGGTTTTATGTCCCAACTGGATCAGGAGAAGCTGATTCATGCTCTCATCTCCAATAGGCTCAACTACTGTAACAGCCTTCTGACAGAACTCCCCCCCAGCTCGAGTTTTAACCAGAACAAAGAGATCAGATCTCATCACCCCAGTTCTTAGGACCTTACATTGGCTCCCAGTCAGCTACAGAATATATTTTAAACTTCTGCTACTGGTTTACAAATCACTGAATGGTTTTTGTCCAGAATACATGAATGACATGTTAGTAGAGTATAAGCCCAGTAGTGCTCTAAGATCTACAGACTCAGGTCAGATAGTGGAGCACAGAGTTCAAACTAGACATTGTGAAGCAGCATTTAGCTGTTATGCTGCACACAACTGGAACAAACTACCAGCATATCTGAAATCAGCCCCAACTGTAAGCACTTTTAAATCCAGGTTAAAAACGTTTCTCTTCTCATGCTTATGGCTGAGCTTTTTTTAATAACTTTAAACTTCATCTATTTTATTTTATTTTACTTTTTTAATTATTATTTGCTCATGCTTTTAACGTTTTTTCTTGTTTTTATACTGTTTTTAAAAAATGTTTGTCTTTATGTAAAGCACATTGATTTGCCTTGGTATGACATGCACTATAATAATAAAGATGCCTTGCCTTGCCTTGCCTTGCTTTGCCTTATAAGTCCAGTATCTCAAAAATGCAATGATGCTACCGTTGACATGTAACTCTCTGAGAGCTGCATGTGAACACAAAACAAATGCACGATTTTATCTGTGAACACATTCCTGAGAATTAAATTGGCTTCCGAATAAAAATGGAAAGCTTAGGAAAAAAATTTACATCACAGAATAAACAATAAATCGGCTCCGCTATCAGCAGCATCTCCACTTGAATCAGTAAATGTGAACCTGCTGGCCAACACAGTGATTCTCAACTCATTCAGTTTATTGACATTTAGTTTAGAATGTGCTAGATAAATCATTGCAGCCTCTTCATGCTCTCTCCAAATATATTACTGGGCACACAATGCTGAAATCAGCATACATTAGTTTAATATACAAGCTGTCTGTATAAAGAAGTTTGTTGTTTCAGTGCACTGCCTCTGTCCATGGTGCTGACTGGGAGCCTGGATCAACCATTGATAACTGTGGTTCAATTCAACTAACGTTATTCACCAGTCCACAGTGTGTTTCCTACCTGTGTAGTGCACGGTCAACACTTTGAACTCCTTTACAAAGCGAAGTTCCCTGCTGTTTTTGATAATATTCCCGCAGTGTTCTCACCCACCAGAAGGAAAGGCATGGGGATGAGAATAATGAGGCCTTGGATAATTTTCTGACAGACTAAATCAGCTCTCCCCCTGAACTGAGCAGTGCCCTTTTAAAATACTTTTTTTTTAAAAAGTACCTAAAAGTTTCTAAAGTTTCATCCAGTTTTTCTTGTTAAAACTGAAATTCTTCACGCTGGACATCATTCAGTAGTTATCAATCAAAACCGCTGGTGGTAAGCAATATGAAGATGAGGAAAGACCGTCTGAGGTGATCTTAAACCGTGAAATCAATATTAGTACACATGTTCTCCCTAAACTGTAAATCAGAGCATCAATACTTGAATTGAATAAGTCACTAGGTCATATATTCCGTCAATACTTTTCTACAGGGCACATCTCACACAACAGTCAATCTGAAATGTGTCCATTTCACACTGAAAAAATCATGGCTGCTGTCACAATGTATTTTTGTTCTGTTATTCAGAGTCTGCAGAGCAGCCCCATATTTTGTCATTTGGTCAAATTGTGACAACAACCATTCTACTGTTACATAAAAGAACAATGTGTGGACTGAGCTGTGTAAAAATATATCCGGAGGAAATATAATGAAGTCAGTGTGTTCTTACCTTCCGTGACAGCTCTTTGATTGCAGAACTGTAAAAACACAAAATATGCGTCTGTAATTATAGAGTGCATTTCCCATGTGCCTTATATCATGAGACGTAAATTACTTTGATATTTTGGCACAGCCTTTTTAGATTCTGTGAAAGAAAGAGACACACCAGACAATTGTGAATGCAGTTCTGTCAACAAGCAGTCATCCGTCATCAACATCCAGCAACTGTGATGACATCACTTGTTTTGAACTAGCCACAATTGGAGAAGCTACACAACTTTGTGGAAGTATTTAACAAGACCAACTTTTACAAGAAGAAAACCTATAAGCTTGAAGAGAACCACATCAGTTTATTATATGCATCATCACACTGTAATTAATAACAACAACAATTACGCATTCCTTGCACCAGTTTCAGGGCTCTGTAAATGTGCATGTTAACTCTGTGGCAATGCTTGACTAGAAGCTACAATGGAGCAGAAGTATTGTTATTGTAATTAATTACACTGGATTCTCCTGCTTTGACAAGCAAAAAGGTATCCTTAAGAAGTAGTCTACAGTAGGTGGTAATTCAGGGGCCTTTGCAGTGTTTTAATAAAGGAAATGTTGTGTCTGTCTGTCTGTCTGCAAATAGTCAGTTCTCTTTATATCTCCCCATGTTTCTCATTTGTCTTGGCGGCCTGCTGTGAATTTCTTGGCACCACACTGTTAACACTGTTTATTTTAACAGAGACTAACGCTGTTTGTTGTACCACAGGAGAAAGCTTTGGGTTTAGTCCGTTTCCAATGTTTTTTAATGGTGATGTTTGCGATAGTTTCTTGTCACAGGAAAGTAGAACTGTGTGACATGATGAGGCTCTTCTGACATTAGAGTGTAATTGATGAAAAGTAGTTGCTTTGGTTTTAAGCAACCATTTTCTGGGTATGAATACAATCTAAGTCCAATTTTGACTGTTTCTAATGTAATGTTTCCCAAGTGCAGCTTTAAATTAATCAGCCTACAGATTAACTTCATTTTTTACTACTAGACAAAATTGATAATGATGACTCTAACATAATAACCCATTTTTGGTTCTTGACAAATCATCAGCTGACAAACATATGATATATGTGTGTGTGCAGGCCCTGATTAACTAAACATGTGTGGGGATTTTGAGTCCTGTGAATATCTTGAATGCAGCCAGGCAGCTATCTGGTCAAATAACTCGGCTGGACTGACATATTTGGCTCTACTAAAGTTTTCTGGCTGTTCCAAATTTCTTATGCCAGACTGCAGCTGGCTTAGTGTCTGCATACAGAGTCTTTGGAGGTGAGGAGCCATCGTAATTGATAGATTAGTTCAATGTTTTGGCTTGTACATCCCAAGGTTGTAGATAAACTATCCTTTTCATAATTTGGCTAACAGCAGCTTGAAAATTAAAAAAAATGTATGAAATTCTTTACTTCAGTTAGTATATCTTTTATTCCCTATCAAGGATTTAGCCTCTCTCAGAAGAAGAACAAAATACTTTGAGGTTAAGAGAGAAACAGCCTCTGGCAGGTGCAGAAAAACTTGTGTTTTTAACTGGTTCTACTCTCAGTATGTTTCATCCCATCGTGGTTAAAGAAATCAGAGGTTGAACCTGATACTTCTCTGTTAAATTAAGAAGAGACACATGGTGTCGTCTGGTCTAATGTTTTGTTCAATGTAACCTTCACATTAGGAAATTGTTTATTTATTTGAAACTATTTGGTCTATTGCTGACACACATGTACTGTATGTCAGTATTTGTGTAGATAAAATAATTTACCTACTTGCTCTGTTCTGGATCATCGGGGTGACTTGACCAATATTTGCATACATGAGTGTTTGTTATTGACTCTAAGTGTCTAAGCTCAATACAACACACAACAACAAACAGTTACACTGCTGATGATCTAAGACATTACACATTTTACACTTTCTTCTCTCTTTTCTCTCTTCCAGGTAAGATGGCCAACCATGTGTGTCTTTTTGTGTGTGTGTGCATGTGTGTGTCTTTGTTCATGCCTTGCCAGCGGGTTAAAGATACATCTTCCTGTATTAAACTGGTCTTCAGAACTGACAGTAAGAACAACTCTGATACGTCCTATATTTTCTTCCCATTACCATGATCTTTCTGTAGAAGTGTGTTTATAACCTTGTGTGTTTTGAATAACGATGAACAGTCCAGGTCAAGTTTGAAACATGATTGTTCTGGGTCAGCTAATGATCAGCTGGTGTAGTGAGCATGGCTTTAGTGTCCTGCCAGATATGTTATGAAAATGTAGTCCAATGATAAAGAATCTGATTTATAATCTGATTGGGGGTCCACTGATTGCTCTCAAGTTAAATGAACAGCTTGATATAATTTAGCCTTCGTCTTTAATAGCGTTTTGAGGCAGAGCTGCTGTTTCTGCTCCCTTTCGGTTCCCTGCTCCTTTATGTTTTGTTTTGTTTGTATCTGCAGTCTCTAGTCCACTTCTCTCTCTGTGTTACTGTTTCACAGCTCTGAAACTCAGCATTACCTACAGACTACATGTCTTTAAAAATAGTAAGATTATGGCAAGGCAATAGCGTCACAACCGGTAAAGATCGGTGAAAATGGGTGTGATCCAAGCAAGGCAATTTGAAAAGTACGATAATTTGATTATTATTCAGTCCATGGCCACATATTGCTCCAGCAGTGCTGCATTGATTGAAGCCTCAGTGCTTAAAATCTCAGGATTCCACTAAATGCAGAATAGATGCATGCTGGGAGATTCTGCTGTGGCTTACAAAAGACAACAAATCTATCCATCGACCTGACTGTCGAAACTCATTCATATAGATTCAGTTCAATTTACACACAATGGTTCAAATCTCTTCAGAAAAACAATGTCAGTTGTTTCAAACATAATTTTAAAGTATGTATTTTTTAATAGAGTGAATGTGAATAAGGATTTTGTCAATACACCCTGTCAGCTCTTGGAGCAACAGTGATAATTGTATGTGCACTTGAGTTCTTTGATAAATTGCTTTAACCAGGCACTATATCCCATCCATTTTATCGCAGGAGAAAAAAACAACTGAATTCCTTTTCGTCATTTTCTTTCTTCCTCGCCTCAAATGTTTTATCTCACTCACTGCTCCTCCTCCTCAAACTAATTACAAGCACTGAGTCTCATTTTTCTTTTCCCTTTTAACCAAGGTTTACTTATAAAAGACAATCTGAATGCAGCATAATGAAGGTGACAAATGAGATGGAGCTGCAGCAAGACTGAAAGTAATGAAGCCTGGATGCATTTATCTATCTCTTTCCAGAGAGGGAGAGTGAGGGGGGGAGGTAAAAAGAGAGGCATATGGGAGAGATACACAAGAGAAAGAGGGAGATAAAATCACACTGAGCAGAGTTTTTCATCCTGTGCACGTAGTGCAGCACTGAAATAATGAGTCTGTCTCTGGCTTCTGCTCTCCCACTCTCTCTCAAAGAGCTCTAGACTTGTAGAGCTGGGATCCTCTCCTCTCCAGTGAGGCACCACATCGTTGTGTTCAGCTTTAAAACACATATTCTCCTTTGATGGAGATCATAACTGTAATGGTAATGTTCATATTCCATTTAGTGTGTAACTGCTGATTTGTGGTTCTGTCTCTGTGAGCATTTCTGTCTTCTCAATAGTTTCCCCTTCTTGCTGTGTGGATTTGATAGTCTACACACACAAACTCACACATTTGACACACACACACACACACACACACACACACACACACACACACACACACACACACACACACACACACAGATTGATATGTTGTTGATGCATTTGGCTCTACTGTAGTATGCTGTAGGTCATTGAAATGTTCTGAGTGTGCTGTTTATTTAAACCAGTGGTCAGTCTCAGCCCATGTTATGCATCAGAGACAGTGCACATACAGATCATGGCAGATTATGTATCAAATGTAAATAAAACATAGTATTCCCCAAGGTGGTCCCAACTGAATTTCTACAACTTTGTTTTACTTTATTCACAACATCTTATCTATAATCTTGTTTTTAATGACAGTGTTGGACATAAACACTTTAATCTAGCATTAATTGACTCTGTATTGGACATTCACAGACATCAACACACAAGGGGGGACTAGTTTTGGTGGTAGAGTCCTCTGTGACTAAGGCGACATTCACACTACAGATTTATTGCTCAAATACGTGTTTTTTTGTTTGGCTGTTCACATTACGTCTTTAAATGTGGCCTGTCTACGGATTGCTGATTGAACAGCTCACACTCCTGCAGTGACCCGTATGCGCAGTTTGATCTTTGATGACGTCACACCACTGCAGAGTTTACGGGAGAAAACATGGCAACAGCAACCGGTATCATGGCTTATTTATGGCTTAATGCTAAAAACAGTGTGTAGCGGCAGCCACATACTAATGAGGTCTAAAACTTCACTATCCCTCCACTGGCTGCCTGCTTCACTGCTCTCCTCCATGTTTGTTTTGATTCTGTACCTGGCTCCTGCCTGTGACACACTTTTTTTTTTCAATCAAGTTTATCTGTCATTCATTTACAAATCAGTGCATCGCGGGGCCGGAATGACATCAAAGTTACGTTAAATGCGACCTGGCTGTTCAGATAGCGGTCGCATTCAAAACATCCGATAGGTATCCAAGTTATTAAAAGTCGCCTAATTCTGAACCGAAAATGTAGGATTCAATGAGACTTGGGCTTTTAAACTGTCAAAAGCAAATCAGATATAGGTCACATATGAGCGAAAAAATCTCATTCAGGTCACTTGTAACTGCAGTGTGAACGTAGCAATAAAGTAGTGAGTAATGCTCATATTCAGCACACACACTTCTACATAATACTCCCAAAATGTTTTTTGTCTTGCTGAAATAAGCATATTCAGTTGCTGTCTCAGCTGCTCTTCGGTGTGATTGATGGAGCAAATACTCCATTGAATGGGCCAACATCACCCCCCCTCTTTTTTTTCTTTTTTTTTCTTTATGTCAGGCAGTTGAACAGGCTTTTATGATCATCGCTCTGCAGCCTAACACTGTTAATCAATAATCAAACACATAATTCAACATAGTCACAGAACTTTATATGTGCTGAGGCTAATTTTTCGTTTTTCAAAATACACTATATGGAACACTAATTTGATGACAAAGTGCCCCATATGTAAGGACTTATGCAATGCTTTCCATGTTAAACAGTTGTCTTGGATAAAGTCAACTGCTAAATCTGCATCTACAGATTTAGCAGTTGACTTCACTTTGCATGCTCGCTGCATGAGTGCAGATGTAAAGTCTTAGACACATAGAAATGCACACTGACATAAGCATGTACTCTTCGACAAATGCACCTGCTGTGTTGGTGGGTGATAGGAAGGCACTTGTAGCAATCGTGTAAAGCAGGAGCATCTGGTCCTGTCACAGTAAACAGCAGAGCAGAGAGAAGATCTGGCCTTAACTCCCTGCAGACCGACTGCTCCCTGAGAGTCACATACTGACTGGAGACAGGCTTCTTGTAGGGAACAGCATTTTTTTTTCGAGTTGAGAGGAAGCATAGCATTTTTTAATTGCCAAATCCCAATAGGGAGACAGAGCAAACACATAAGAAACAACACTTTAGAAACCCCTGATGTCTAAATGCATTATACATGTATATGCAATCAAAAATATTTGAGTATGATGGGTTGAGGTTAGTACGGAACATGTGAGGGCTTAAATATTGTGCACTTTTGTCTTCCTGGAGGGAACTTTAAATGAGCTGCACTGAATGCTTCATTGGGTTTGAGGTCCTTTTAGCATTTGGATTAAGTGTTAATTAGAGGAGAAATGAAGTGTGGGAGATTAGAAGAATCTCCTCCTCCAGCTCTCACCACATCCACTACTCTCAGGCAATAATCTCACCAAATGCCAGTGTATCTCTATGAATATTATTTGAATCAAATTACAAATTTTCCTCTCTTTATAATGATTTTAAGATCTCACTTTAATAAGTGTGATATTTAGCACAGGGAGCAGGCCATTTCACAAATACAGAAATAAGAGAAAGGTTACATAGTTCAAAGCTTTGCAATGTAGTCAAATAAACCACACTGTGCATTGTGTCCGCCTACATGTTGGATATGTATTACATCTAGCATGGATAATCGGTTTCAATAGCAAAATATAAAACTTATTATTTTCTCTGTCCGTTGGAATCAAGCAATTTTCTCTGTCAAGATACATTATTTGCCTTTATGCAGTAGTCAATATTAACATGGTCAGTATTATGAATAGAAAAAAATAGTGAGTCAGAAAGAAACACCATTAGTTAGCATCCAAAAGGACAAAGAAGGTCAGTTAGAGTGATTCTACTTGAAATAGATGTATCAGTGCCCTTCAGAGGCTTGAATTGTAAATGGTTTTCTTTACTACATTTTTCACACTGCATCAGTTACAGTGCATGGCACCATAGATGATCTCACCAGATACCTCCATGGAGAGCGTAAGAGATCATCTGCTCAATGCAACTGGTTAGGTGCACTTTACTGCACACCCTCTCACCGCTAAAGCATATTCTAGTCCTCTAACTCTACAATAACAGCTGCAGTATGAGTCATATTTCCCTAATAATACATTTCATTTTTTAGGCATATGCACCAGTGTGCTGTGCAGTTCTTAGTTTTCTCATTGTTTCTCGCTGCTCAGTGCTTCCTCAAAGCTGCTCCATTTCAAGTAATTAGTTACATGAATCTGAGTGGACATTAATTGTGAATAATCCAGTCACATCAAGAGAAGCTAAATATTTCCTCATCAATCCTCTGCTTGTTTGTTGCCCTATACACTCAACCCTTAAAGCTATGGAGAAAGTTATCTATATTCGCACTGAGCTACATTACATTAATTTTTCAGGTTTCTGTGGACAAGTGAGGTGTCATCAGATGTGAAAAATGCAGTGTGGCTCCTGCTGCAGGGTGTAAGGCAGAGGAAAAACCAATGGAACACTGTGTAGCTGTTATTTAGCTGCAAACCTGTAAAAGTGAGCAGAAGCAGAGTGCAATCAAATGTCATAGGGCAAGGTAGAGCGACAGCAGCAGGACCAGCACTGAAAGCCAACATATCCAGGTAGCAAAGACCAACACATTTGGTCTTCACAGAGTATACATTGTGTCAAATAATGTCATATGTAGCATGTTAAGATTGTGTGCAAATATGTTACAGCATACGATACAGACATTTCACAGTTGTCCACATATCACATGAGTTTGACATTAAGTTAACTGTTTAAGTTAACTGTCTGTGAAGATGATTCAAATGTTCTAAACTCCACAAATCAAACATTTTCCAAATATTGTATATTTAAATGGTGAATATCTCATTTATTTGTACACTTTACCAACTACTACATCCATTCTGTCAGCAAATGTTTTTTTATCGATAGAGGAGTAGTCACTGGACGCCTCTACAACATAAATAGAGGTTGTGGAATGTTTAGATGTCATAAAATAAAAATATTTGACCGACATAAGACTTGTATTTGACCTTTTGTGGCTATTGTGTTGGGGAGATATAAGGGTCAGTCTTCTGTCACAGCTCACTAGGTTTACCAGATGCATCTTTGCCGTCAGAAAGGTGATTTCTCACCTGGAGAAAGCACTGTCATGCATTACACTGTGTGTTAGAGCAGGTTGGTGTAATATATATAGCTGTCCATAGAAATTATTATTATTATTATTATTATTTTCCTCCATGAGACCATAATATACAGTATTTTCAGGATGTTGTAATTCCTGGCTGTAACCATGTCATCTGCTCAGACAGGGAGGCCTTGGTTAGCTTGTTCTTAACATCACATGATGCTGGTGGAAGCTGAGCACTGCTTCACAATGGGTACATTGAAGAATTGAAGTCAGTTTGTCACTCTGACAGTGTAAAGACTCCTGCTGGCAGCAGCTGAATGGCAAATGTTTCTTTCAACATGAACATGTTTGCAGGTTAACTTTTGCTTTTGTGCTGTCATAATCTGCCTCAGCCTCAAAGGTCAGGGTACATGCTTCTGTTGTTGTACATCAAGGTCAGCAGTTCAAAACATGTAGCAAACAGCTGTGGCTTACCAGATGAAGAAATGCAGTGGTAGTACATTGATGATGAAAATAACAATCAGACAACATGCCTCTATAAACATACTGTAGTTATATAACACACAGTATTTTGTCTCTTTATCATTATTACTGTATATCACAGAGAGAAGCCACTCCCATTACTACATAATATTCAACAGGACATATTCACATTCACAAGTTAGGGAGGATTTCAAGGAAGAGCTACGGGAAAATATATGTATATATAAATACTAATTTTATGTTTATAGCAACATCTGATTTTGTCCTCTTCAATTTGAATCTGCTTTTTTCTTTTGAAATGATTTCAATGGATAATGTTGCCATTTTTCGTGACTGAAGCACAAAGTGACAGAGAACTGCAGCTTCGGTGCTCTTTATGGACTGAAAGGTCACTCTGACCAGGACATTGGACACATGTCAAGTCTTAGTCCTCAGCACGCTTTAACTCAGAGTTGGTTTTGAGAGAAATGTTTTATTTCTCCCTTTTTTTGTTTTTTAACGTAGATAAGTTTCACTGAACTGGAATGTACCATCAGAGCCTCTGTACTGGCACTACCAGAGGATACCAAATCCTTCAGAGGAAACGTTATTAGATTTCCACTTTGGTCGATGCGCATGATGTACTTTTCTCTGTGTGAAAGTTTTAAACTTAGGTAAAAGTTTAATGATTTTGCACACGGCATCTGAAATAAGATTAACATTGTAATTCCAAGCTTACCTGCTGAGCTCTTCTCACAGTTTGAAGGGACACCTCTGAGAGAGAAGTCTCACAGTTTGGGAATATATCACATCACAGGTGCATCGTGACATGACAAGATTCACTGACATTTTACAAAGTGTTACTGTAAAACACACCCGGGTTGTGTGCTCTGAAACACTCAAATCAGTGCTTTGATAACATGTTATTGAATCACTGCTTGAGTGAGTGGATGCAGAAAACCACATAGTCACTAATTCATATATTTAGCTGTTCTTGCATAATAGAGTCAGTCAATGTGATCAAACAAGATATATTAGAGTCTGATGAATGCTATCAAACTCATCAGTGTACTTTTGTATATTGATATATCTATTGAAACACAGCTCCAGTGCATTCACATGTGTGCGCAGAGTGGACCAGAGCTATTTTTATCCTTCATGTCTTCACACCTGTCTGGTCCTATTAGATCACTCATCAACACTGTAGCTCAGCAGGTGGTGGGCTGATGACCGTTCATAATGGAGAAAATGAACATTAAATTACCTGATAATAGACATTAAATTGGCTTTTTCTGCCATTAAGGGAGCTTTTCGGTTTGGACTTACCATGTTCCATTGGGTATAGTGGAGCTTTTGTTCATGTAGGCCAGTTCCTTTAAGTCCTGAGTTTGAATGGGTGGCCACATCCTCTTATATCTCTTTGTGATACTGTATATGTTGTTATGGAAGAGATAACTCCATCTCAGTGCAATGACATTGTTTTTATTTTATTTGTTTATTTATTTCATGAAATCCATTTCAGGATAAAATTGAAGTTCTGTGTTACACCCATCATCTCATCTCCTCTATTACTGCATTTCTGCTCCCTTAAGGGGGGACAACTTTATTTCAGTCCTCCACACTTGAGCAGGAATGATAAGTGCAGGAACAAGAGGAGCAATATATCGTACAGTAAAACCTGGCATTACTGTTTGTCATCTGGTCGGTTTAGGGTTGAAGAAAAACGATTGTTGTTTTACTGGTGTATGGCATTGCTTTTCCTTTAACTTGAAAGAGTCTGTACATACATTTGTCTAAGTCTTGCAAATATGTAGAAATGTGAATGCATACTGTATTTTCCTTCCTCAATTCATTTAACACCTGTAGTCATCATCATTTCATCATTATCTACAGTCTAATTGGAGGAATATGCTTTGCCTAATTACACAAAATAATAAAATCAGTTATATAGTCTGTAAAAACTGAACATGCCCTGTGATAGTGTTAGTGTGTTACACTGCATGACAAACATACTGTATGTGTCATGAATCATTTTTATGTAATAATTCTTGGTGATCCCGCTGGCACATAATAATGAAAACATTACCCTCTCATCTGAGTCTTAAATACAAATGAGGTGTGAAACAAGCGATAAATGTAAATGAACTTTCCAACAATGTCTTCTTGTGCCATAAGGTCTCACACATAGATCCGGCAAGGAAAACACATTTTAATTTGCAAAGAATATAATTGAAAATGAATCAGTAACAACTTCCCTTTTTAATAATAATTTTGTGATATACTTTAACAACAGATGGTTTTGAGCAACTGTCTCTTTTCCACTGAGAGTAAACATTCATTTCTGCCTCAGTATCCACACTGCACTGCTGTTTTCTCACATACAACAGTTTCTCTGCTAATGTGCTGCTGCTCCAATTGGCAGCCACACTGAATGAGAGTTAAGTATGAACTGACTGGTTAATGTGAAGTCTAGTGCTAATACAAAATTAGAATGACATGTACATGAATATGTTTATAGTTGGTGATACTGAGAAGATTACACAGCTAATATGTTGTTCCACTGTCATCCCTGCACATCTCAAGATGCTAACAAGACCAGAAATATTAAGAGTTTGAACATTGTAAAAACAACTGCTTTTTACACACACACACACACACACACACACGCACACACACACACACACACACACACACACACACACACACACACACACACACACACACACACACACACACACACACACACACACACACACACACACACACACACACACACACACACACAGCACATACTGTACATTCACATGTTTTGTCATTCTGCCTAAGACGGACTGGATCCTCAGTTTGACAATTTCTGCATTCAAATTGACACGTTAAAACAGCTAAACCAGAACTCCTCATGTCCAGCCTGTATTGGCCTATTCATACACGTGGGTTTTTCATCTGCCACCTGTCTCTGTCCCCTTTATTTTTATTTTTATTTTTACACACACATCAGTTCTTAGTAAGTATTGTTGAGCCCCCTAGTTTATATTTGGATCAACAAAATCTGAATCAGATTGCCTCCAGCTAGTGCAAAACTATGGGACTCTATGTATAATATTCTCTCCCAATGACCAGCACATGTTCACCCACTGAAATTTGCATAAACGTAGTCAGCTAATAAGGATGTGCCTAACTGAATACTTGCTGATCCACCATATATAGGACGGTTCAAATTGCTTTCGTCTGCTCTCCATTTGCGTTTGCTATCCTACACCCTCGGTCCCTCGCTACCGGGGCGAATAGAACTAGGGTTACAATATTGTAACCTTGGTTCCATCTCACACAGACTTGGCCCTCTACTGGACTCTATGGGTACAGTGGATGGAGTCCGATGAATGAGCGCATTGTCGTGACATAACATGGAAACAACACCACCAGCCCTGACCGGATAAAGACCAGAAACAGTGACCCACCTACCCCTGCAAAACCTAAGCTGCAATAGCAGAGAAATAGTGGCCCCAGCCAACCCAGGTAGTATGCAACTAAACTATGTAGAGCCACCATTGAACCGAATGGGTCAAACGACAAGCAAAAGACATCCCACACACCACATCCCTCGAGTCATTACTATACAGGAGCCAGTAGAGGGTGGAGCCGGTGTGGTTTGGTTGTGTCCAGGAGGTTGACAAAAAAAGATGGCATTCATGATTTTAAATCCACTTGTCTGATTAATAGCAAAACTATAATTTGCATAGTTTCACCTGGCCTGTGCATATATTTTCTAATCATGGCTCCACCAATGGAGCTTATCTGAATCACAAGTGGCTCAAGGTTAAGACTCAAAGTTATCTGCCTTTGTCTACTACATGATCACACTTCCTGGTGTATCATCCACCTTGATGTTGGTCAGGCTGTAGATACTTTGACGATGGCTGCTTGCCAGCATCAGCCAATATATACAAGGTATACTGTATATAAGACATGCTGATGAGAAAACAGGAAGAAGGGAAAAAAAGAGTCAGTCCTAAAGCGAGATAATATTTGTTTCCTTGTGCTCTCTCTTGTCTACTTCCGTAATTAAATGTCAACCGTAAGTAATGATGCTTTCCAGACTGCAAGTACATCAGCTCTAAAAGGAACTGTGCATGTGTGGTGGAGTGGTAACACAGTCAGTTCTGTTGGACTGTTACTGACTATTGGGACATGTAAAGAGGCTAGTTAAAGATGAATCAAGCGGTCCGTCTCATAAAAAGCAGAATTTACTTTTTAGGGCTCAGTTCTTACTCAATACATGACATGTTCATGTCAAGGAAACAAAACTGAAAAAGAGCTGAACATCTATGAATCTACTTCTCATTCTATGTTTTGTTAGTCAGTGGTTTAACTGTGTTGACTTATAAGTTCACAGTCAGCAGTCAGTACCATCTCTCTCTGCTCTGTTATATACCCACTGTCTTTCTCTCCCTGCTTTACATTTGGTTTAACAGACTACCCTAAATTTATACTTTTTTGTGTGTCTCTTTTCGCTTGCAATGATTTCTCTAAGAAAAAAAAAACCATACAATAATTAATGCTGAGCAGTGACAACATGAAAAGTGGTGAAGTCAGCTGAGAACAGAAGGGAGGGCGAAATGTATTTGTGTCCGCTTTGTTTATGTATTCATTGTATTTTCTCTTTTTTAATGTATTTATGTGGATTATCTGTGTTTTCCACATGCAGCAGAATTAAGAGCTATGGTAATGGATGATGTTAGGGGCCTAATATTAAAAAGAAAAATAGATGCATTTAAAAAGGCAGTTGATTTGATACCACCCTGTGTACGCTGTAACTATTAAGACCTCTGCAGTTGATACCAAGACGAGACTCCCTAAGCTGACTGAAACTTTCAGTCTGGTATTTCACTGTTCATCAGGGAAGAATGGATGCCCTTTTCTAGAGGACTCATCCAATTAATTAGGACAAATTAAACTTTGTAGTTTTAATGAGTGATTTGTTTACTTCCTGAGTTCACAGTGAGAGGCACATAGACAGGGAGACAGCAAAGGGAGACTGATTGTCAGTGAGCTCTGTTTTCATTGGATCCTTAATCTCATCACATCTCCCTAATGAGTCACACAGTCCCAAAGCACTAATGAGATGTTTTGAAGACTGTGGAGTTTAGATGTGTAAGGCCTCTGAGCTATTCGAAAGAAGAAAAAAAAAAACCTCACCAACACGTCTACTTTAATAAATAAAATCATGTATCACCTACAATGGTCTCAGCTAATAATACGGCAACACAGTTATTTACAAAATGTGTCCTGTCAGAATGTGAGTATTTTTAAGTGGAAAGGGTAGGTTAAAACAGAAACTTCAGCCCATTTGTTGTCACTTTCACTGTACATTGCATTTTATCTGTGATGTTTCACTGACATTGCTGATTCATGATCACTTACATGCAACAAATTGATGAATGTTTGAGAAGTGATGTCAAACTAAACACAGATGAAACATTTTCTTCTTTTTCATGTTTCATCCAATATATCCTGATATTTCTTCATGGTCAACTGGAACTAAAGCTGGTATTTTCATGAAGGTCTTTTTAGATACATGTTTTTCTTGTGGGCTTTGATGGAGTGTCACCAGACTATTACTCTGTTACAAGACACTGTGATAGAGCATTTGACCTTTAAACCAGTGGCAAGAATCACCATTCTACTTTGAATCTCGGCGTTGTTGATGCCCTTTGTGAGCCTGTAGTTGAACAGGGGAATTTAGTGAATGTATAAAATGTAGCTCTCTTTCAACTCTTCGAATCAGCTAAATAAGTAGAGGACATTCTTATCAAATATTTATTATATTTAACACATTCATATTTTGCTACATAAATGCTTTAAAGGCTTTATGACACACTGTGGCACATTTATCCGAAGGTATTGCAGTGGCCTTCAGTTAGTCCATCTTTAATTTCCATTTTCCTCCTTTTGGCACTGAAGGATCTATACAGGTGATTTCTTATTTCTCTGGAAGGACATCGTACATGTACAAGGTAAAGACACTATAAAACAATAATCTGAATGACTTTTTTCTGCTTTCTGAAGCTCAAAATAATTTAGTTTTCTTGTGACTGTAGATAGTTGTGAATTCACAATAAGCTGCAGTTTGTGGTTGTGTTTTATTGAATGGGGCAGTTGTAGAATTGTCATGTTTAACATGTTCGCCCCATTAAATGCAGACACAAATCATGTTGAGTTAATGCTAATCCGTGTCACAGGATGAAACAAATATCTGACTGAGATATTAACCATCATCATGTGTCATCACATACCCACCCAAACATATTAAATGTATTAATTACAGAGGTTATTAATTATGTCTGATGACACTAGGAGTAATCAGTCGATAATCCATTTTCTAATCAACAGACTTAAAGCAGCTGATCCGATCACATGCTGTGGTGTCTATTATCACAAACTAACTTACAGGATGTGTACAGAAAAACACACATGGGTGGTGCATAGAGCAAGTATGGATCCAGCTGAGACATTGTCTTAATATTGCACCTCTAATGCATCAGTGGAACAGCTTATAGCAGCTCATATACTGAACTTTACCTCCTGAGTGTTTTCCTTTGGTTGTAATCAATGCACAACTGACTGGAAGGAGATATTTAGGTCGAACAAAGATACTTCATCTCCCATATTTCTGGAGATCTTAAGGGTTCTCACAGAGGAGCTAAGAAGAGGTCCATTATCCAGATGAATGGTTAGACAACTCTTGAACAGATCCTAGATACATATATTAGGCCCAAACCCTTTTGGACATCCCATTCTCTTTCCGCATATCCAGGACATATTCATGTGTGGTGTACCCTGACTGCCCTACTAGTCCATCCTCTGACTGAATGGAGAATAACCAATATGTCTCAATGTATTTGTGCTGGTTGAGTGAATGACTACCAGCCCAACTCTGAACACATTTCCTATAGCTAAATATTTCCCTGGCAATGGATTTTAAACAGTTGTCCTTCAATACACAACTAATTGCTACAATCAACAAGTGATTGTGAACCTCTTGTCTCCTTAAAGCACCTTAAACGAAGAAGAAGGACATGCTGTAGATTTTATAACACGGTGCTTTGTCTCTCTTATTGTTGCTCACCCTCTACAAACTAATTTTCCACAATGACAGTCTAATTTGCCATGTTTATTTTTGTCACAAAATACAGCAAAAAGGCTGTGACAAATGAGACGGTGAATTTCAGGACGACTGGCAGAAGTAATAAAGCCGTCTGCACCACAGTCTTTATCACTTCCCACTTCACTTTTGACTGAGCTTCACCTGGACTGTGTTACAGTATATGCATGCTCCCTGTCCCAGTGCACAAATAACCCAACCAACCAGAAATACACTTTACCAATGCACCACTCATCCTCAGATGTGTGGAGTTACTCTAAAAAAAAAAAAAACATTAAATACTGGTTTATTTTGTCTATCTCAAGTCTCTGACTGACTCTAATAATCTATTTACCCACAGGGAATTATTACTGCTGTTATGACAACTATGAAGCAGATGTGATTTATTTACCCCACATTTTAATAAGAATAAGAACTAGGCAGTCACGCGTTACTCTGTCACTAATTAGCTCTAAATTGGCCTGCTGCCTGATTGTTTCGGAACATAATGCCGGGACTCCAGTGGTATTGATTGTCGCATACCTTCAGCACACACAGGAGTAAGAGCAGAGAGTGTTGTGGCATAATTACAATCGACATATTTTGGACCTCAAAACACAGGACAAACACATTATTTCACTCCTACTCATCATGCCAAAGGTCTAGACATGCAGTATGTTCACCTCTGGAAACAAACAGGGGCAATATCCATCTTTGCATACACATGATTCACTGTATATCTTGTGATATAAACATTACACTGCTCTTTTGTTGTCCTATTCCGTGATATAAATATGACTATTGTTATTGCCTTGTTTGTATGCCACTGAGAAAAAGACATTAGCATGACACTGCTCCATTCACTCAAATATCTTGTGATACGTATTACCAAATGCTACTGCCTCATCACTACATAACACCAGCTGTTGTGTTTTTTTACAGAAAATATTCTTAATTTAACTCACACGGAGAAGCCACTCTTTTGCCTTTTTTATCCTTATTGACCAATCTTTCCTGTGACATTTTGACTTTAAAACCATCATCATGAGCATGCGGAGCTATCAGGAAACAACAGGTGAAAAATACCAGGTATTCCACCTGACTGCTGAGTTCCATCCTTCAGGCTGATAATAGAAAGAGAGTAATAAAACGAGTCAGGACAGCCTGGTAATTGATGAATCATTAATAAGTAGTTCCTGAATAAGTCCAAATTGAGGACTATTTAGTTGATTATGATGGATTTGTATGAGATGTATTCAGAAATGTTTGATTAGTTATATCTGAGTCAACAACTTAAAGCAATACATCATACTTAATAGTCTCTAAGTACACCCTCATTATTTCAGGATTATCTTAACATTACCTGTGTTCTGTATGTGAACAAATGTAGGAGGAAGAATAGAATAGAGTAGAATAAGAGGACACAGAAGAAACATGGACTAAAATAATTGATAAAGAGAGAGGACAACTTCTTGTCCGACTGATTCCCTGACTTGTCTGCCTTTGTAATTGAATTTCAGCATTGTTGAATCTCTTCACACTGTAAGTAGCTAAACACTAAACGGTGTGCTGGGAATGGAGTTGTAACAAATTAAACACAGACCAAACATTACTTGTATCGCAAACTTAGCAGCAGGTTTGCTAGAAACAGAAGTGACCCACTTGTCAGCTTGGAGAGTTAAAAACCTTGCTTTTCTAGTTTGAAGCCTGACACGCAGGTGGCGTATAACAGCCAACAACTAAAATGTATAACAGATTTGTAAAGACAGGGTTTATTGCAGGGGTGCTTGTTTGAGTTGCATTTGTATGCATTTGTGTGCATAATGAACTGGTCAGTCAGAGTGAATGTTGGTCTCATGCAGCATTAACTTGGGGAATAATAACTGTAGAAAAAGTAGAAGTGTGATGCATGTGTAAGGAATACATACGTATATATTTCTTCCATCCAACCAGGACAAAAAATGAAAATACAAAAACAAAATCAACTCTGTGTTATGCTGAGACACGTATCTTCTTTTTTTGTGCAATGACCTAATCCACCACAATCATTTGATTTTACTGTTCATTTCTGTCATATACAGTACAGTCATACATATTGTATCTTCTTTTCTCTACATTAACTTATCTGATTTCATTCTCACTACATTTTATTTGACCTGTATTCTTACATTTACTTCATATATATTTAACTAAGAGTTTATTGTTTATTTATTGTTTTTTTGTACTTTCTGTATTTATTTCGCTCAGAGTTTATTGGTTATCTTATGCTGTATTTTTTTTTTTTATACCGCCCTTGTGTTTTTGTAAGCTGCTGGAAATTCAATTTCCTTGCAGGAGTCATTCCAAAGGGATCAATAAAGAGAAGTCTTTGTTGACCCAAATTTGCATAAGCTACCTGAGTGGGACAGAATATAATGAAAAGAATACATGAATGGAAATATGAACATTTTACTACCCCTGTTAGTGAGGATTGTGTATACGTCTGTTTCAATTTATCATCAGAATCCCTCTCATCTGCTGATTATAAGGCTCTACTGAAGTTTAGTATGAGACCTCCAAATATTACTTTGCATACATCCTATGAATTATTTGCTTACCGAATAAAAAACGTCAGTTGTGCCTAAATATTGCAATGGGTTGTTTGGCCTCCAAAAAAAACAAAAAACAAAGATGACCTGGGGATTAGAAACATATATTTATGCTCCCTCTTTAAAGGTGAAATTCTGTCTGGATCACATCACTCAATGCAAGTAAACACAGTTGAAAGACAAAACTTGAAAGCAGCAGCTTCAACTCGCTAGCTGCTGTTTAATAGTAATTATTCCTCCTGCGTGGTTCAGTTGGAAGTACATTTCTGTTTGTTTTGTGTTTTGATTTGTAATTGTAATGTAACATCACAATTTATGTTGTCTTCTTCCAGCGATGATCATATTGGAAGAGAGTGTTTAGCAGCTCAAGATCAGTGTCTTGTCCATCCAACATTTGCATGTTGCCATGACTGAGCTTAGGTCACTGTTCCACCTACTCTATCATCCTCTACCAAGGCCAGCCGAGAGGCTTTATAAAAGTCAAGTCAGCAGAGGAAACCCAAAAAAAAGATTGAAGGTTCATGATCTCCATGTTTCATTGTAAATGATTAATAAGGTAAGAAGTTACCCATCAGTCTGCATTGGACTGAGTTCATCTGCAGTTGTCTTAATGGAGCTGCAATGGGGTTTGAGGAAAATACACTTTATCCATCGGTCAGTTTTTACATATTTAATGAGTGCTTACTTCATTTATGTACATCTTGTAATGCAGCCAGAAAGCCATCTGTTCATTTATTCAGCTGGATTCAAACCCTTGACCCTGTGATATGTTTCTGGCTGATGCATATTTCATAGGCCAGATTCTGGCAGGCTGGAAGTCAGTACACACAGACCAGCACTGAAGGAAAGCAAAGCAGCATCAGTGATCAATGTGTCTTTGTCTTCTTCCCCTGACTGCAGCTTTAAACAGGTGAAGTGCTCTACAGGCTGTGCTCCAGTTAGTCTGACTGGGTTTAGCTTCACAAAAACACTTGAAGGGAAGACGTCAAGAGTGATTCAATTGATTCCACCACATGCGCATCCAGAGGAAACATTTCATCCATCCTACATGTTGTTTTGCACCAGAAACTCCCGTGTCATGGTGAGAATGGTTAAAAAGTGGGAATTAACATTTCCGAGGGGAAGCTTGGCAAAAATACAACATGTTTTCATGAACAGGTCCATACCAAATGCTACGAAAAGTGTAAAAACACACGAAAAACAACGTTACGTGACCGATTTTAGCAAGCAAAAGGTGACAGTTGGGTTGGTTTAGTATGGAGTGGAATTGAACCCTTCTCCCCTGGCCTAAAGTCCTGTGTTTATCTGTAGGTCAATATTAGGTTTTAGGTTGTTGTAAGCTTGGTTGTATGTATTATT
Organism: Echiichthys vipera; assembly: GCF_963691815.1. Lineage (NCBI taxonomy): Eukaryota > Metazoa > Chordata > Actinopteri > Perciformes > Trachinidae > Echiichthys > Echiichthys vipera. Next base: position 7,621,511 of record NC_139830.1, on the reverse strand, counting down.
AAAAAAATAATTTGGCATATTAAGGTTCCATTAAACATTTGAAAACATGATGAATGTCACATTTCCCTTCACTAGGCTTGTGATGCACTTCTGATACATACAAACTATAGAGACGTTCAGAGCCCAGGTGGTCTCCAGTTGAACCTGCCGCTTCTGAATTGTTGTTGTTATTGATAATAACAAAATTAATTAAAAAAAGAATCCACAAGAGATCCACAAGCCCCATCAAATAGCTTGGTTACAGGGCTTAACTGTATCTTGGTACAATGAACATAAATATTCTAGCAAAAATATTGAATTCAATTAAACATATGAGAGAAGTTAGATCCTGGATCATGTAGACAACTCTATATATGCACACAAAAACACAATGTTTCAAAAGTTTATTTTCCACAAATATTTCATGAATCTCTTGTACAATTGAGTGAGTTTCTCAAACAGCCACTGGCTCTATGGACTTGACTTTCCTGGATTCCCTTAATAACAGAGACAATTATTTGTGTTCTACAAACCTGAACCCCTCTCTGAATATGAACTGATCTCCATGTGACACAAGCAGACATTGTGTTCATAATTGTGCTGCATTTGTGCCTCCCACTGTGAGTTCAGCTGGATATCAGAACACAGGAGAGTTTCACTTTGATACATGCTGTAGACATCAATACTCACAGTTGAAACAGAAGCTTCATGTGTTGAGTTACATTTTACATTTCTAAGAATAAAGCAACAGAGGCCCGGTGGCGATGAGTTTATGTATCTTTGTCTCGCTAATGAAAGTCAGCTCACTGTGCTTAGCAGTAGAAAAATGTGTGTGCTTTAGTAGAGGGATTGTTGGTTTTTTATTCGTTTAGTATGTTTCCAGGTGGATCTCAGTCAACTCTCTCCCTGAAGCAAGTGGATTAAGAGCTTTGTTTCAGTCTGTTTGTTGGTGTGATAGTGTGTGGAAGTGTCTAGCAGGCTGAGGTGAACAAAACAGAGCCGAGTACAGTAAAATAATCCGATTTTGATTGGCTTTATTGAGGTTAATATAGACTATCTTCTTATGTGTTTTCAGTGTAATTCAGTGTTTTCCTTTGTAGCCTTTTCTTAGCATCAACTGTCATTTGTCACATTGTTTTCTCAAGGGTTGGCTGAGTCACTGCTCTGGTAGCTGACTGTCAGGTTGACACGGAGAGCCTCATGCTGTGGAGGTTCGCATGTTTGTTACGAACAGCTGGTGCCAGATTAACAATGATTCAACAAAGACAGTTTGTTCCCCTTATGTTGAACAACAGAGGAGTGCCCTTATCTGATGAAGAAATATCTTCATTTACATTTTTGAAGCTGTCAGCTGCTCAGTTGCACTGGCTGTTAAAATATCACACACTGGCCTCCACACCACATTAGTGGTCAATATTGTTCTGTAAGCTGTATAATGACTTTATTCACAAGTGAAGTGATTCACATGCAGATATTTTCAAATGGCAAAGTGGCTTAATGGAGCTGTAATGATATTTGGGAGAAGGTGACCTCATCCATCAGTCAGTTTAGTGAATGTCTGGTTGAGAGGTTGAGACATTTGAATGGTAGGACACCCAAATATGTCTGCCACTGATCAAGTTGTAATGACTTGATGTTTAATTTAATATAGCAACATATTGTCCCTTCTTGTACGTGCTCATTGCGCGAACTTCTGCATATTAATACTGACTGTCTTTGAGCAGCAAAATGGGGAAATACGGAACGTCCAAAAAAAATTACGTTTAAGTTGAAGTCAAAATGGTTTAATTCCAGATTCTAAATTCCGATTAAATAAAATGTATTATAAGCATAAAATCTAACAGAAGGCAGCAGTAACACAGACATGTGTGCTTTAATAAAGGGATTGTAATGTGTTTACCCATCCAGTCTGTTTTCAGGTGGATCTCAGTCAAATACAGTGGATTAAGAGCTTTGCTTGTGTGACAGTGTGAGTGGAGGTGTCTAGCAGACTGAGGTGGACAAAACACAGTCAAGTAGGGCTGGAGTAAACAAAGGATTGGCTTTATTTTAGCCAATATTGATCCTTTCAATTATGCTCGGATCAGCTTTTTTTTCTTTGCCAATATATTCAGTATAACTCAGTGATTTGGCCAATGTTCAAAGTACAAGGAATGGTCCCTTGCAGGACTAATACATTATATCACCGTCTGACTGTCCAGTTTGTTGATGTATATTGGTTCCGCTTTTTCATACAGATCAGAAACTTGTAAAACTGTGTGTGTGTGTGTGTGTGTGTGTGTGGGGGGGGGTGTGTGTATAGGATGTCTATGTTTTTTTCTGATTATGTGGAGGCTGTATTAAAGGAAGAGAGCAGTGGTATGAGCATACATGAGCACTAAGAGGGAGGTAAGATTACTCCAGTTTCTTTGGAATTGGAGGATAAATGGATCTGCAGTGAGAGAAAACCTCAAGTCCTCCTATGGAAGTAAGCAGACCCGGACACAAACACAAAACATTTGTTGTATGCCAGAGGCTGTGAAAAATTGAAATGATCCGCTCGTAGCTGTAGCCCATGAAAACATGAAAACCTCTTTAGTTAATCTGCTTCTTCCAGTCAGCCTCTGTGTAAAAGCCTTCACAGTCGGTCCATTCAGCACACACTGTGCTGTCTATCAGCCTCGCTGATATGGACCTGACATTGTCAGAGAGCAAACAAGTCCTGCTTTTTGATTCTTCTGCTCTGTCACTCGGTCTGAAGAAGAGAATAAATCAAACTATGACTATGATAACAAATGACTCAAAATGCTCGACCATTTAAATATTATCATTGTGGTTGCCGTGGCAACATGCAAATGTCCAGATCAAAATACATTTGCATAAATTGATTTTAATTGCATGCAAAGAAGGTACTTTGGTTTTAAATAGTCAGCCTCAGTTTCCACTTAGCTGCAGTAACTAAGTAATTGTGACTAATCAAAGAGCTTTAAATGAGCTGCACGCAATGCTTCATATTTAGCAGAGCCAGTTTTAGATTAGGTGTTAATTAACATGACAAATAAGTCATGTTATTAGAAGAATCCCCTCCTGCAGGTATTGCAGTCCCCAGAATGTAGATCTAGTAAGAGGAACAATCGTTGAGTCTCAGACCCCGTTTACACGTACACGGTTGTTTTTTCAAAAACAGAGACATTTCCCTGCCTTCTCTCTTCGTTTACATGCAAATAGAGAATTCACCCCTTAAAACAATTCTTTCTAAAAACTCTGGCCAGAGCGGAGATTTTAAAAGACTCTGGTTGCACTTTTCCATATAAACAGAGGAGAACAGAGTTTCCCGCAGCTGACGTCACAGTATGCGTCAGAACTTGCACCTGTGTCATAGGTGAGACCTATGTTTTCATTTTCACTTGGCTATGGTGATCATAGATGCATGATATAGCAGTGGCATTCATGTCGGTGCAAACAAAGTTACATTTAAGAGGAGCTCTACTCTCTGGTCAGTCCACACAGATGGTGATCCTGGCGCCATGTTTGCTTCAAAAGAGAGAGAGGAAGGGATATCTTGCTTTTGTTGCTATTTTAGGGATTCTGATTAGCTAATGTGGGCTTGGGTTTCTCTATACACTGTCACCGACATGTTTGGCATGCTCTTGACGACATATATGCTGTACACGGGTTAGTGTAAAAATATATATTCTGAAAACGGACAGGTGTGCACAGTGTTATTATTGAAAACGGCAAAATGTCCGTTCATGAAAATAGCCAGCGACATGAAAACGTTGCCTCCGTGACTCATCTTAGTGAGTGCAGTCAGTCATTAATCAGGACATTCTATATTACATACATATGGTTGAATAAAGCTGAGTGGTAGCCTGGGGCCCCAATCGTAGATGGATTGGCATAAAAATAAATAGCAGAGATCTGGAGATTATCCAGTATGGATGAAATGGGTAAGCCAGCATGTACAATACCATAGCTCACCTAAGGAATCATTTCACCTCTGCTCTTGCTTTTTCCTGCTTTGGAAAGTCAAAAGGTCTGCAGTAAAAATTGTCTCTCGACATAAGGGGAGTATCTTCCTGTAAACTTGAACAGAGCATTGTTTCTACAGAGAATCTACTTGACATTCAGCGGGACTGTAGTTTATGCACATCTTGTTTCCTTGAGGGAATGTTTTATCATTTCAGAGAGATGGATGAACAGAATGATCAGTCCTTGTGTTTTTATGGAAATGTATTTTTCTTCCTGTTGGTCCTTCCTCCTCCAAGCCACTCCCTTCCTTCTAAGTGTCTGCATTCAACTCAAACAGAATTAAGTGTGTGCTTTAAGTCTCACAGAAAAAGAAAGGAACAACTGTTTTCTGTTGATCAGTCTTTCTCACCTCGAGACAATGGGTTGCCTATCTGCTGCACTCTGGGAAATTGGTTCCCTCCATCTACAGCTGTTATGTGTCTGTGACTAGAAACATCCTCAATCACTTTCTGTACTTCCACATTCAATGAGACATGTAGAGACAATCAGCCAGTATGCAGAGGAAAAGAGAGAAAAAGACACAGAGATACTGGAAGAGGGAAGTGTCAACCTTAACTTTTTTCTGCCTGAAGGTAAACCCTTCTGTTGCCTATTTATAAGCTGTCATATTACAAATCCTTACCTCCGACACAAATAATTTACATTTAAATAAGAATGTGGTGCTGTGAAGATAACATGTCTGAGGCTGGAGATATTGTGTTAGCATAAGTCTGTCATCATGTGCCTCACATATGAATCAATAAATATAAATTATTAAATCAACTCATCAGTGACTGAGTGAATGAGTGAGTGAGGTGCTTCATGTCTCCTTAACATGCAGGGGCCTTTAAATGTTTGGCTTAATCAGTTCACAGTTAATCAGCCTCACAGTTGGTCCATGTTACTGTTTTCATTAACAGTACAATTTCCAAAGGTCCCCTGTGTTATTATTCTGCATGCACCGACTTTCCATGTCAGTGTAAAGGCTAGAGGAGATTTCTGGATGCAGATGAATGCAAATCATTTCCCTTCAGCAAATATTAGGGATTATTTCTGCATGCTATTGTGTACATATTATTGTATGCTTATCCATGTTTATTATCTCCCCCTCTATCTTTCTCCCCCTTACACACACTCATGCAGAAATCTTAGCATTTCAGACGTGTATCCCTTATTTGCTTGACTTTTGTTGAGCCTTTATGCAATTCTTAATGAATAGGCTAGGAGCCATTTTGATTAAGATGCTCCTAGCCCGTAGTGTGTGTGTGTGTGTGTGTGTGTGTGTGTGTGTGTGTGTGTGTGTGTGTGTGTGTGTGTGTGTGTGTGTGTGTGTGTGTGTGTGTGTGTGTGTGTGTGTGTGTGTGTGTGTGTGTGTGTGTGTGTGTGTGTGTGTGTGTGTGTGTGTGTGTGTGTGTGTGTGTGTGTGTGTGTGTGTGTGCTTGTGCGTGTGCGTGTGAGTGTGAGTGCGTGTGCGTGTGTATGTGTGTGTGTGTGTGTGTGCGTGCATGTGTGTGTGCGTGTACACTCCTGTGAATGTTTTATTTCCTGATGATTGAAGGTAAAATAAACTGCTCGTTTTCAATGTTACTGTTACTGTTGCAAAGCTAACAAAGAACATTAATGCATGCACATCAGCACGTGGACAAAATGATACACATTCTTGCTGATTATTACACACACACTACTCCGCTGATCAACACTTGTCAGTGGTAACGCACAAAGACACACTGCAATGCACCCACAAATACAGTGAAGAATACATATTTGCAAGTATTTTGTGAAATGGTAAACATTGAATATGTATCATCTCCGACTAGATTATCAGGCTCTGTCAGCAGGGTTTGATAATCTGCATCTTTTGTTGCCTTTGTTTGAATAAATATTCAAACACTGGCGGATAATGTGATTCTTATTCAAAGTAGTTGAATTGATAATCTCATTAGACTATAGGAGAGTAAAGCTGTGTATCTTCTGCGGGGTGTCATCCCACCTCACTGAACGGTTATCTTCTGAGGTCTTTAGTTCATATTAAACTCCCTGATGGAAAGCTTCCCGTCATTCTTAAGACTGTTACATCACCACAAGAAGCACACTTGAAATAAGTTTTGCTAACTCTGCCTGGTAGGGAATGAGTCCTTACTCCAAGTGAAGGAGTTCAAGTACCTTGGGATCATGTTCACGAGTGAGGGGACGATGGAACGTGAGTTTGGCCGGAGAATCGGAGCAGCGGGGGCGGTGATGAAAAGAGACCTGAGCTACCGGTCAATCTTCGTTCCTACCCTCACCTATGGTCATGAAAGCTGGGTCGTGACCGAAAGAAGGAGGTCGCGGGTATAAGATGTCTCCCTTAGAGATCGGGTGAGAAGTTCATCCATCCGTGAGGAACTCGGAGTAGAGCCGCTACTCCTTTGCGTTGAAAGGAGCCAGTTGAGGTGGTTCGGGCATCTAGTAAGGTTGCCCCTGGGTGTCTACCTAGGGAGGTGTTCCAGGCACGTCCAGCTGGGAGGAGGCCTCGTGGAAGACCCAGGACTAGGTGGAGAGATTATATCTCCACACTGGCCTGGGAATGCCTTGGGATCCCCCAGTTAGAGCTGGTTAATGTGGCCCGGGAAAGGGAAGTTTGGGGTCCCCTGCTAAAGCTGCTGCCCCCGCGACCCGACCCCGGATAAGCGGTTGAACATGAGATGAGATGAGATAACTCTGCCTGGCAAAGGAAGCTTTGGTTTTATAGGACTGTGTAATGATCTATAACGTATTAAAGGGTTGTGTCAGTAGATATTAGTAGCAGTAGCAGCAGTAGTAGCAGTTATTCTCTGTCCTGTTACCATTGTTAGCCTTTGGCCACTACATCGATACACTGCCACCTACAGGCCTTTGGCATGCTCTTGACGGCGCATATACACTTTGGCCATTACATTGATTGCACAAACATTTCCACAGGATCCTCTTATACCATGTGTAGAGTAGACATCATCTGACTGGCAGGCAATTCATACATCCTCAACCTGACAGCCCATATCTGTCACATCACGTCACTGAGTGGATGGTGAGGGGTGACTGTTAGTCATCTCTGGCTCAAAACGATATGTAGTTTTTTTATTTTTGTGACTTTAGTTTTCTCATTTTCCATTAATGGTTTGCCATGTTGCCATGCAGATAGCATGCAGATGTCACCGCAGACAGTTTTAATTAAAAACCTTTCGATTGAAGAAATAATCTGATGATGTTTTGGAGCCTTTAGTGCTTCGGCAACGGACAGGCTGTGTCCAGTTTAACCTCTATTTATCATTTAATTTGCACTTTGGTGGCAAATACTTGCATTTGTCATGACTGAAAAGCTCTGTCTACTGTTGCTGTCTTGCAACAAAGACCACCAGACACAGAGGGTGTTCTCTACCACTGTCATGTTGTTTACAAGAGCAGAAACAGTTGAATGCTAAATAATATGAACTTTGTCAAGTATGATTTCTACCATCAATTATTTAAATCTCTGTTATTCATTCTTGACGTTTGAAGAGAGAAATCTAAGTGCAGCTTTTGAAAGGTTTGTGACATCTTTTTTGTTTAAAAACAACAAACAATTATGTGAGCAGACCTCATAACTGCAACAGAAACAATGAACAGTATTGCTGTAGGGTCTGTAAAGCAAAAACATTGGAGACTACTGAGGAAAAAGATCAGCTGATTGTTTGTATTACTGTATCAAATATATGTTAATATAATAACCACCTGTGGTTGTAAACCTAAGAGCATAATAGTCAATTAATGACATCTACTTTGCATGTTGGTGGAGCAAATTGATCAAATTGAGCTTTATGTTTTTTATTTAAAAATAATGAAGGATTTGTCATTTATTGTTTCTTTATGGAGTGGAAAATATTGAACATGGAAGCACCATTAGACATAACAGCTGTTTGTGAAAGGGCTGCCAGTGGCAATTTTGTGTTTTGATTGTTTAAAACATTGCTTTAATAAGAATTGTTCTGCAAAGTGAAAACAATTTTGTGGGAACAATGACTTACCTTGGAACATTTTAATACTTGATGGCAGTAAAACTGCAGCCTTTCTCTGTTTTATCCAGCTCTCTAATGCTTGCCCTCCAGAATAACCTTTGACGTTATTATAAACTAGTGGAGTTAAAGCATCTTCAACAAACAGCTGAACTCCTCCAGGCACTCTTATTTATTATTTATATATTTATATTTAAAAAAAAAAAAAAAATCCAATTTCCCCGTGTGGGATTAATAAAGTAATTCTTCTTCTTCTTCTTCTTCTTCTTCTTCTTCTTCTTATCTTGAACAGTCCAGCCCCAATTCATTTTCCTCAGGCTGCTGTGCTGTGGGACTCATTAGACTAAGTGCTACAAGCAGTTCTTCTGTGGCTCTGCTTTGTCTGCTGAATAACGCCGATTGACAGTTGACCCAGGGCATACTCACATTTGGCAATTGTACCTTTCCCAAGCACAATTAATGGCTATAGTCTAGTTTGTTTGACCAGTGTGCATGCAGCCATACTCTGCCTAGGCATGGCACGCTTTCTGGCCCCGGCCCAGTTGAGAGAGGTGGGATTCGACAAGGCATGACTACATGAACAAGCACAAGCAAGAAGTAAAAGCAACAGCAATTGTGCCTCGGCCCTCTTTTTATGTGTGTCTTCTTGTAATGTCTGCACAGATTGCAAAATTAATTTTGATTAGAGTGTTCAGGGATGTTCAGGGATAGTGTTTTTTCCAGCTCCAGCTGCACTTTTGAATCGGTTTCCATTGTTTACGTCCTCTTTCTTTATGTGGGTTTGTTTTTTTCTGTAACCTGTCAGAGAGGTTATGAATAATGCTCAATGTTTAGCACTTGAATCATAGCATAGTGCTCTTCACCAAATTCAACTTTAATTGGACTAATACTGAGAACATGGACAACACCAGTCAGCCACCTTATATCTCCTTCTGTCTCTCTCAAATTCAAAATGGGCCTTATTGGCATGAAAGTTTTAAAGAAAAACATTAATGTCAAAGGAAAGCATCAAATGCAATATAACTCTCTCTCTGACGCACTCTCTCTCCCTCTCTCTGACACACTTTCTCTCTCCCTCACACACACACACACACACACACACACACACACACACACACACACACACACACACACACACACACACACACACACACACACACACACACACACACACACACACACACACACACACACACACACACACACACACACACACACACACACACACACACACACAAACACTACATCATGAGCTGGGTGCTGTGCCACAGATGTGGACAGGCCCTGCTGTTGTGTTGATAAGGGTCATGCTGGCTGTGTTGTGGGTTTGGCCTCAGTGTCAAGAGAGGCTTTAGGGGTGGATGTGACGCACAGAGGGGTTAAGAGAGATACAGCAGGCCACGAGAGACAAAAAACCCAACATCACCTGGGAACAGACCACACACATGCTGCCTGCGTTTGTATTGTGGATTGAAGCTTCACATTTTTACACATGCTGTGCATGGATTAGAATTTCAAACCACAGTTGCCATAGTAAACTATCTGAACTGGATCATAGTGAAATGGAGTAGTCTTTTTTTACAGTTCACACAAGAAAGATAAAATGTGCTTTTATTTCCATGCATGGAATTGGCCTTTAGCAATAAGACAGTTGAGACTTTTGGCCTCACTTTAAGCTTCATTTAGATTACCATTAAGAATTCACAAATAGAGCTGAGGACAGCTGCAGTGTAGACTCACCTGTGGCTCTCTTCTGCCTCTGCAGTTGCTTTCAAAGGCCACTGGGTTGACTGTTGTTTAGCCACATCTTTCTCACATTGACGTTGTTGACACGGCTCGGTCAACTCTGAGCTGCGGGGTAAGGAAAATGTGCATGCGAGATCAATGAGGATTTGATCCTGTTCAACAATTTCCCTCCTAGCGCGATTGACATCATCATTCAATCACATTTGATTCTGTGAACGAAACATGACCTTATGTTTATCAAATATTACATTAAATCGTAGTTTGAGATTTTTCACATTATGAGCTAACTTTACATCAGCTTTACTTTACCTGACAGTTCTGAGAACTACCGTAATTTCCGGACTATAAAGCGCACCTGACTATAAGCCGAACCAGCTAAATTTAGGGTAAAATACAGATTGCTCCATATAAAAGCTGCACCCGACTATAAGCCTCAGGCGTTTTGATGTGTAATTACCGTAGTATATAGGGGTTCCTGCTACCACGGAGGGGATTGTCGGGACAGAGATGACTGTTTGGGAACGCAAAGAGTCCCATTTATTAACAATAAATCTTTTCAATCATTCAATCAAACTTTCACATCTTTGACATGGCGAACAGCATTCCTGCAGAGTACAAATAATACAACGGTGCAAAGTAATACAAAGTGCTCGCCTGTAACACGGCAGTAAAAGTGCAGTCCCGCGGCCGTTTACGTTATCAAAATAACCAGCCTACTACCGGTATATGAAAAGTCAGTTCTTCATGCTGCCTTCTCCAACGTCTCACCATTGATTCATTGATGTCAAGGGTACGTGCAGCAGCTGTATTTCCTTCTTTGACAGCCAGATCGATTGCCTTTAACTTAAAAGCAGCATCATATGCACTTCTCCGTTTGTTTTCCATGTTGAGGGTGTTTGCATGAACACTTCCTTCGCGCAAACTGTCGCTGACGCTCTCCTACTCTTTGTTTTGCTCTCGTTACCTGGCGCCAGATGTCTGCCTCGGTCTCGCGCATCCTCGGTAGTGCGCGCCCCTGGTTACCGTAAGCCGTAGAAAAGTCGCACCGTTGAATAAGCCGCAGGGACCAGAACGAGGGAAAAAAGTAGCGGCTTATAGTCCGGAAATTACGGTATATCCTGCAGCAAAATAAACAGTTTACACATATCCCATTAGGATGTATACACTGGATGTAAGATGTTGTAATTTTTATACAAACCTTTTATTGTTCATCAAGCTTGTCCTCAGTCAGAGGATCTATGAGGTGTGAGGATTTGTATAGCACACCCCAAAAGACAACAGCCAACAGCCTCAGCAACATTCCTCTTTCCAGATACTCATCAGGTTCTTCACAGTGTAAGTCACAGAAACTCTGTTCTCTCTACAACCTTCTGTGAGCAGCAAAATCGACCTTCCTTATCGCCCAGAGCAGGGAAAAAAAGATGTGAATGAATGGAAGAACAAAAACAAAAAGCTCTAAAAATTGATTTTAACAGTGTTGTTGAACAAAAGCTTCTAAGGAGAACAGACTCTTAATGCATAAACACTGTTGAAATGTGGTTTAAACCTAATAATAAATACAACATGAATACAGGATGGGAGGAGGGAGGAAAATGAGATACAAGTGACAGGGAATGAAAGGAAAATCAAGGAAGAAGAGATGGAAAGAAAATAAATAAAGACATGTGTACACATTGTTCCATGCATATCATGACAGGGATATTTTCAAAGAAGTGATTTCAGGGGGGGAAAAAACTATTCATCACAAGAAATGTTCAAAATTAAGATGAAACATTTTTCATCATTCATACAGATAATGTACACAGAGAATGTAACATATCACTACTATAACCTGACAGGGAAACTGCTGACAGGTTATATTATGTACATGTATTACATTAAACTATATTCAATGTTGCTGCTAATATACCTTTAATTTATAAACCTGCTTGAGATTACAATAATACTAATTATCCTTAACACAGGCTAAATTGCCTACAGTCACCTTGCCTCTTCAGTATTATTTTGGAATAAATGCATTGCCTATGAATGCATAAGTGTTTCATTAAGGGTACTCAGTCTTGTGCAAACATTCAGAATGTGTTTCATCTCTCTAATGCTGCCACCCCAGGCCTTTGTAGGATTACATGTATTTAGAGCTGCTCAATAAGCATTTACCCTTCAATTTCACCAGAGACAACAGGGCCTCTGGACTTCATCACATATCCAATTTTTAGACACACAGATTGCTAAAAAGAATTATGTTAACACTTAAATCACACATCATAGTTTAATTAATGAATGAGTCAAGGTCAAAATATTTACAGATGTACATTGAATAAGTTGTTGAGAGCAAAAATGATGCCACATCAGTCAATAGAAACCAAAATTGGATTCAACTATACGGTAATTCATAATGTGACTCAGGAGTATGTGTGGCCCCTGTGTGCATGTCATTTATTCACTTTAGACAACGACTGGTGATGCTCCTGATGAGTCAGTGAGTGGTTGCCTGGGGGATATCCTCCTAGACCTAGATCAGGGCATCAGTGAGCTCCTGGACAGTCCGTGGTGGTACTTGGCAGTGGCGGATTCACAGATGCATGACGTCCCATATATTCTGAATTTGATATAGGGAACAGGGAGCCAATGGCGAACCCGCCAATTTGGGTGTTCCCTCGCAAATGCCTATGAAGCTTCACGGTGCTTGGCTGTGATCACAGGTCCTACTAGAAAATGCCGGGCCCTCATGGAGTCTGTGTCTGATAGTTTAGTCAGAAACATGCACACCAGTATCCTACTGGAGGTAATTTTGTAGGGCTCTGGCAGTGCTCCTCCTGTTCCTTCACAAACAGGGAGCAGATATTGGTCCTGCTGCTTGACTGATGCCCTTCTTCAGCCCTTGGGTGACGCAGTCTCCTGGTATATCCTTCATGCTCTTGAGACTGACCACACATATGGATGTGCCATCCTGGAGGAGCTGGACTACCTGTGCAACCTGATTGGGCTGCAGGTACCAACTGATGCTACCAGTAGTTACAGTACACAAGCAGAGCACAAAGCTGGCGATAAAAACGATTCATCTTTAGGGGGTTGTCTTGCTTTTGAACTTGTAAATGGTAAATGTCTTCATTGCACCTGTTGTCACTTTCATTTGCACCAAAGCAGGTGAAATTGAGGTGTGTGTGTGTGTGTGTGTGTGTGTGTGTGTGTGTGTGTGTGTGTGTGTGTGTGTGTGTGTGTGTGTGTGTGTGTGTGTGTGTGTGTGTGTGTGTGTGTGTGTGTGTGTGTGTGTGTGTGTGTGTGTGTGTGTGTGTGTGTGTGTGTGTGTGTGTGTGTGTGTGTGTGTGTGTGTGTGTGCGTGCGTGCGTGCGTGCATGCATTTTTTGAGTAAATGCAGCTCTGGTTGTACCTGTTAAATATGGTGTTCTGTAATTGACCTTGCAATAAAATTGATTTGTGATAAGTTGATTGTCCACAGCTGTTTGATGTTAATGAGTTCTTCATGTGGTTACTTTTGTTGCCATAGCTGTTGGGTAGGATACATTATAATGAATTTCATTTCCAAAAGCATTTTGACATCATTTTAAAAAAACATCAACACATCCAACATATCTTTTATTCAAGTTTTAACTGCCATCTAACCATTTAAACCCTCTAGATCATTGTGTGCCAAGTTAATTTCCTGTCAGATGTTGTGTGTAGGAGAAGCACTGTGACTTTCTGAGAGGTAAGAGGTGGAGATTTATGGGAAGGAGAATTATAAATCACATAATTGTCTTTCCCAACAGAGAGGAGATTCTCAGCCGTGTCACATACCAGTTGAAACTGGCCTTTTGCTAGTTTTGTTACAGAGGTTGTATTTGCAGTCAGTGGAGGGTTTTACGGAAGAGAAGCAACTGTACTAAATTCACTGATCTGACAACTTGGTCTTCCTCCAGATCAGTGTTGTCCTGAAGGCAAGAAGGCTCCCTGTTGTCTCTGAGAATTTTCATAAAGAGGCTGCCAGTCTGACTGAACCATGACTGAACATTATCAGCACTGTGAAATGAACATGTAACCATTTAAACCAACCCTATCAAATGTTATGCTAATCTGCTTCTTCCACAACGTGGACCAGAGCAATGGTCTCACATGTTATCTTCCTACAATGCCTTTTCACAGTCCCATGTGTTAGGGTCTGTGTGAGTAACACCAGATGCCTGTACTACAATGCATGATTGCTGTTTAGCGAAGTGACTTCAGGGTTAACCATGGGTCATTGTCATACTGTATCATTTGATTGTACTTTTTTGTATACAGATGGGGTTATCATCCTTCATCAGAGACTGGTTGAAGAACTTAATCATTGCACTTGTTATAAGTATATGAAAGTATGCCTAGCCTGCTTTATTTGAAAAGCACTGCGAGAAAACCGTGTTTGTTAGCCCCTTGTGGTCACAGCAAGAAACCATCTTTGTTAAAAATTCTTCACTTACTGCTCTTCTGTTTTCCAGTTCTGTCCCGATTTAAGAGCTAATTCAACAGTGCCAAAACCACTCATTCAGGGAGGATCACTGGCACATCTTTTCTGGTTCTGCCCTACATTGCACAACTTCTGGACTGCCTTTTTTGGGGTGCTCTCAAAAGCCTAATCCAGAGACATTCAACCTCACCATGACCTGACTATCTTTGGATGCTCTGAAAAGACTCTGGAGCTGCCATATGAAATACAGACTGCTCTGCACTTTCTCATGGTGGTTACTAAAAAAAAATATTATCTTAACCTGGAAGTACATTACACCACCTTGCTTTGAGCATTGGATTAAAGAGATGCTGCATGCTCTATAGATTGAAAGACTAGATTTACATGAACCCAATAGACAATACAGATTTGAAAGATATTGGGTGCCTTTCCTGGTACATTGCCATATTATCCCACATACATAAAGGCCCTGGCCTCCTTGGTTGGAAGAGGAAATTTGAATCTACTCAAGTCACTTTGGTTAATCAGCCTACCTGTACTTATTGTTATGGTGTTGTGACTTAATATTTTTGTTTTTTTTAAAAAGGATTTTTACACATTCTGCCAGCCTTTTTGTTTGTTTGTTTGTTTTATTTTGGTTGTTCTATATTTAAAATTAAAAACTTTTTTTAAAGTCCATATGTGTCTGGATAGGGACTATACCAGTGCATAGTTTCTTAGTGGTGACACAGAGACATTATACATATACACAGTGGTTTTTTTTTGGTCAGCTGTCCTTCCTGCATTTGGCAGTTGTGTTTCTTTTGCCAGGATTATGTGTTTAACTTTTCAAAATGTGTCTTATAAATTAGCCAATAGTTAGCTCTTAGCTCTTTTGCCAGTATACTTGTGGATGTTTGTGATTGTCCGTATGTTACAAACCCTGCCCATGTTATGTGACCACACTGATTGAGGAAACCCTGGGTTGACTTGTCAAGTTGATAACCACTGTCGTGTGACTGCTTTTTGTGTCTACTGATAATGGAGTCAGATAACAAAAAGATCTCCTGGGTATGTTGAACCGGCTTTGTTGTACAGGGCACTGTTCTTAGATCAGTTCATCAGCTTCACCGGCTTATAAGACTTTAGAATTGACTCCAAGGCTTTGCTCCTTGTTTATAAAGCACTAAAGGCTCTCGCTCCACAACTGCCCAGTGCTTATGAGCCAACCAGGTCTCTCAGGTCATCTCACACAGGCCTGTTTCAAGGATTAAGAGAAGTCTCTGAAAGCTCCTTTTACGTTTAATGCTCCAGTCTCTGGAACAGCTCCAGATGACCTCAGATATTCCAGTGTGGACCTCATTTAATAGATAGCTTAAAATACTGTTTTTCTCCTTTCCTTTGACCAGCATCTTCGTGTGTCAATGATTGATGAATATTTAATGTAATGTCCCTTGTACAGTAATGTTTAGCAGCATAATAATGACATAAATCTGGACTTTTTCATGCACCGAGGAATTGTGTTCACCTCCCTGCTGAGCTCCACAGTGCTGCTGGCCACCTGGCATGCTTTGCTGAATGCCAGCTCATTCCCTGTTGTGGCATTTGGTGCCAGTTTTTTACGCTGTCCAATTAACATTGTGTATCCAATTAATTTTGATAAGGTTGTTGATGTGTACCATATATCTCATTGGAGTGTAACAGCCACATTTACTTGAAGTTGATCCCGATAGACTGACTCAGGTTGTTCTATCAACAGAATAGGCCCAGAGATGGAGAGTCATGTACATCACCTCAAGTAAAACTGTGGAGACAATCACCTAATGGAAACACGATGCCGGTCATTATAGTACTTTTAGCTGGTCTCTATGTTGATAGTATCATAGCTGCCTACAGCTTCCATAATTTAGTAAAAAAACCAGCAAAGAATGTATAACAATGTAGTAAATAAACAAATCAGAAAAACTTACCTTTATCACATCATAAAGTTTAATGGTAGAGAGGTAGTCACACAAACCTCACTGAACAACTCAGAAAGTTTCATTTTTCTATGTCTATGAAACATTACTTTTCTGCTAAATACCTTCAGTTGTTCTTTAACCTTGGTTCATAGTTTCATGGTTTAGTTATCACAGCAGGAAAAGCAAATGTGTACCGGCTTTCATTATATCTAACTTCCACAGGGTGTCGGTGAGCACTATAGCAATGCCCAGGACTTGATGCATCGTTAGATATATTATTAAATACACCTGTGCTTTTCCTACTGTGTTAGTAAAAATGCTCAGTCCAACTTGGTATTGAAGCAGCTCTTGTAGCAGAGTGGATGTGATGTACGATAAAAGTCACAGGTAAAGAATCACAAATCTTTTGCTATAATTTTCATCCAAACATATTGATATGAAACATCATATGATACAATAATGGGTCTAGAGAGCATTTTGAGGCTTATAAACTGTGGAGTGAAAACTGTGTTTAGGGATATCATGTTCTCTATCTCTGTTTCTGAAACGTTATCTGGTTCTGCAGTTATCAGTCTCAATAGAAAACAAGGATGTTCACCAGTTATATCGCTGTGGTAGAGTTACTGTATAGACATTAGGGGAGACTAACTGTTTCATTCTGTGTTGCTACTTTTCACTGCTATTTGATGAGAAAAACCCACCTTATCACAGACTGCATAGGATAATAGTTTGAATTCTACAAATGCTGACATGACAGCCGACTGAGGAGAGCCTGGTCTTGTTTGATCACAGGGTGAGTGCAGCCAATGACTTCTACATAGAGAAAGAGATCTAACATTTGTTTGATCATCCATAAAAACACCCAAAGAGATTCCTAATGGTGAGAAAGAAAATACCAAATATATATGCATGCAAAAAATATATGTATATGAAAGTGGGAGGAAACTTTAAGGGGCTTTGCTCAACATTTAGAACGTCAATATAGCAGTAAACAAATATTTGCTATGTAAATATATAGTGGAGTTATGGCCACCAGAACAGATAATAAAGTCATTCTCCTTCTGTATGTTTTGTGAACCTATTTTCTGTTTGTTTTTGTAGCCGGTATGCATGTGTGGCCGGATACACTAACATCTGTATCAAACACAGAGGGCTGTGACACACCTCATTATTAAAAACATATACCAAGTACAAACATCTGTATTTGAAGTGTGGGAATGGTGATGAGAGCTGTGTGGAGGCATTTTTTTCAGTATTCCAACTACAGCACCTTTTTAAAGTAAATACATTATTTGTTGTAGATTATTTCTTGTACAGATTAGATATTTATCATTCCCAATTCCCCTTACAGCAGAGCCAATTAGAAACCTAAATGTAAGCCTTGTTACCAGTGTTGGCCTTGAGTTGTAGCTGACTAGTTAGACTTTGTGGGGTCATACTTCAGTAGGAACTAGATGGTCATATTTTATACAGAAAGCCTCAGGCAGAAACAAACGAGCAAACTGGATTTTAGAGAGACCTACATGTGTTTGTTTACAGCCGATGGGAATGTCCCTATAGAAAGGAACTGTTCTCCTGAGCTCCTTTTTCTGAGCAAAAAGTTCCAGGAAACCAGAAACTAATCTCAGGAAGTAAGAGGCCCATTTGCACATTCCAATTTTGCATTTCCACAGCACCTACAGAACCATGTAGATTAAGCAATTTGACAACAATCACAACATGAGAAATTATTCTCACACATTACAAACAAAAACCTGTTGATGTTTGTATTAAAAGTGCGACATTTGAGTTGAATGTAGTTAATGGGAAGGACACTGCAAACCCCAGGGGCCTCATTTATACAACTGTGCGTAGAATAATTCCCAAAAACATTGCGTTCCCACAAAACCTTGAATATGCTGCGCGAAAAAAAAATAGATTTATAAAACACTGTGGCGCACATTTTCACATTATCTTTCCTTTATAAATACGGATAAATTCCCACCTGCGGTGAATTGTGTGATTATGATCACCACCCAGTGTCATCTCACTAACTTCCATAAATGGCATATTCATAGCTCATGAATATGGACGCTATCATAATGAGGACGTTACATTGACTGACGTGAGGAAAATGACACAGAAGAAGGCGGAAAAAGCATGGTTCTGAGATGGAAATGAAGGCTCTCGTTACGGAGGGTGAGCACTGCAAAAAGCAGTTTGAAGCCTCAGAAGAGGCATTTCAAATAAATCTAAACAGAGCGAGTGACAACATGTCACCACAGCTGGGGATTTGTAAGGAGGTTTATCATATTTATATATAAAACATCAAGGGCTATTTCAAAACTGAATAATATGACAGGTCTTAATGTGTTTATATGTATGAAGTGAGAAAAGAAATAAGGCTGCTATTCCAGAGCATTATTTGCAACACAGAAGTATTTATTAACTTTATTTTCTTACTTGGCCCCAATATGCCATTGTACATACTTTTTATTTCAGCAGGGGAGCTCTACTCACAGGTGATAGTTGCCGTAGGAATACGCACGCTTCTCCGCAAATCATTTTTCTATAAATAGCAACGTTTACCACCAACCATTTTACCGCGCATTTCACGCAGGCTTAATAAATGAGGCCCCTGAGCACCTGTCTTTTACAGATGATCTGCTGAGCATTTGATGGTTATTTATACCGCTTTAAAAAGTTACCTCAATGAATGAATCATAATTTTATTTCTGTTTTACTCGATCACCGCTCCCTCTCTCATGTGCAATTTCTAACGCAACAACCACTTCTCAAATTTTATTGAGTCTCTTAGAACTATCATTGTGTTATCTCTGTTGTCTTTCTACCACTATGCCTAGCAGTAATATTAAGTTTAACAGTGCTGTTCATCTCCAATGAGTGGTCATGCTGAGCTGGTGAGTATTCATAGCTCTCAGTGTGGAGATAATTTATAACTTCCAGCTCTAATGGCTGCCAGCAGGGCAGATTGGCTGTCCTGCGTGTGAACAAGGTGCTGTACTGTCCTGACTATATGATGACCTCCTGTACTGCAGGGAGCTCTATGAGGTTACACTGTTCTTCCACAATATGGTGTGACACAGCATGTAAGAGGACTAGTCAGAGTGTAGGAGTGCAAAGAATACAATAAACATAAAAATAAGAACTAGGTAGAAACTTAAAATTGTCAGATCATTTATACTTTCTGAAAATAGCCCACCATAACAAGGTGTGTTTTTCATCGCATTGTAAAATATGCTATGCCCTGGCCTTGGGGTACCTGAGCGTTACACAAAAGGTGCTCTCTCACGAGGGTTTAACTTCAGGGTGAGTACGGCCAAAATGACACAAACGGCCAAAGTGACCACTGCGAGCGAGGCCTTGTTACGTCACAAAGCAGGTTTTTCAGGCAATTCTTTTGGATGCAGTTCTGACACACAGCCAGCAAATGTCACTCTTCTGACTTAATGAGATGCTTCGAAGCAGTGTTTCATTCATGGGCAGCTGTATAATTTTGGTTCACTGGTTCATGCAGCTTCGATTTGACCATTACAACTACTTACCCCTACCTACTAGGACTGCACTTTTGAAAGGTTTCTCTTGCTCACTATTAACTCAACAACAATTCACGCTACTACAATCAACTCTACACAGTCACAATGCAGAGCAGCATGGTCTGGCTAGAGTCAGGACAAAGGCAGAGAGGGAGACATCTCCAGCAGCTATCTTTTTAAAGCTGGCCTGATCAGCTCCTGGCCAATCAGCATTCCACTCCCCAACTGTAAACACAACAGGACAGAGGGAGGATTAACTACATATGCACACTGAACATCACATAACAAAACGCATATGACCCATGGTCATAACAAAAATGAGAGGCAAACACACAGACGCTCAGACAAGATGAGCCAATTCAACCATACAGGGTACCCCTGTACAGTGGTAGGAGTAACACTCCTAGGTCACTCTTCTTCTTTTTATTAGATGACTCTATGGTCATGGATGACTTTCTCACAGCCTACATTAGTGGGATGAGAACGGGAAAGCTCTAATAATTGGCGGACCACCAGGGTGTATCAATAGTTTGGTCTCTAACCTGTGAAGCCCTAACAACACAGGAGTAGTTCTAATTTGATTGGAAGTACTGGAAACAAAAAAACAGACCTCACCATACATACATGACCAGATGTAATGAAGGAGCATGCATTATCTGAGTATTTACAGTCCCCCTACACGTACACACACACACACACACACACACACACACACACACACACACACAAAAACACAAACACGCACACATGAACACACACACACACACAATCCAATATTTGTTTTGTTAACATAACATCTGTGACTCTAACTACAACAGCAGTCTCTGACACATTTCAACACTTGATGTTCCACTGAGACACCAAATTGATTTGTTACGGTAGTGTTCATAAGATATTATTTCATGGTTTAATTTGCTGTGTATGTGTGTTACAGAATGTGTGTGACATCACATTGGGATTCTAGGTCTGTGGCACCTCAGAGACCAAAAATATCCAGATTGAGGATTATGTCACCATGGAACAACCTCAAACAACGAGTCTGCTGGTCCTTCTGCCTCCACAACCTCTGGTTGTGAGTCTACAGCTGAGGCAGAGAGTGCTTCTGTGTTCCCGTCAGTCCCTGAAACATCCGACCACATTCACTAAAATCTTCAAACCTTCAAATTGAACTTTCTGAAGGACACAAATTCAGGTGAAACAGAGCTTCATCACTCAGGCTCTTGATGAGTTTCGCTCAGAGAGGTTTGAAGAATCTGACTGAGAACTCACTGCTTTCTCAGATTATTGACACTCTTCTTCATCTGTTGTACAGTTAACATCGTTTTTCATAATATGGACTGTTGAAAGCTCTAACTTCAGGAAACAGATCTCTAACCTCAAACACTTTTTCTGTGGAGAGTCAGTGACAGGCAGCTGAGTGGAACCAAGCAGAGAGAAGTAGTCAGTCGTGACGGTCTCCTGCACACGTCACACACTTCTCACTTAGCAATAAAGCAGGTGGAGAATGTGTAGTGTGTGCATCCACACTTGTGTCTCAATTTGCAGACAAGTCATTTTACAAAAGTTAATTAGCCCGGTTATATTCGTCAAAGTCACAGAGAGCAGCAACAGGGTCAGTCTGACGGAGAGAGTCCATTTGTTTATCTGAGAGAACAAAAGCGTCGCTGTGTGACTTTGACTTTAGCAGCATGTAGAGATTGCATTTTATCTGGAATGTGTGCATCTAAGCTGTTATGATCTCATCCAGAGCAATTGTTGTGTTGTTTTCTTTGGACAATAATTAACTTTTATGCTTTAAGCCAACATGGATAAGAACAAAGATTGCATCTGAAGCAACTGCACATGTGTGTGTGTGTGTGTGTGTGTGTGTCTTAGTGTTCATAACATCAAAACAGCAGGTACTGTATCTGTACTGTGTCCAGTTCAGCTACTGTGGCCGGAGCAGAGCTGTTTTTATCCTGTGTCTCACACCTGATCCTATTAGATCAGTAATGATGTTGATCTGCTGAGCTAATCAACACTGTATCCCAGCAGATGGTGAGCAGATGACTGCTCATGATGGAGAAAATAAACATTAAATTAGCTGATAATATAAATTAGGTTGGCTTTTACCTCGACTGTACCAGGAGAGCTTGGAGAGACTGTGTTGTGTGTGATTACGTCTGCATTTTAAAAAAAAAAACTAATTTTAATATAACAAAGCAGTTCTATGTAAATGTCTCTTATGTGGGACATTGCCCTGCAGTCTTTAGTTTAAATGAAGGCCACATCCTCGAATGACAAGCACTTTTTGACACTGTGAAGTCAGTGTCTCTTCTCTTGGCAAACCAGAGGGATGATGTGTGTCCCCTCGGTGTCCAGTCCTTGATCCTGTCCTCTCATATCTTTACATGTTCTCCTCTAGCTGATCGAGACCTGGGCAGCTGTCCTCCCTCTCAGTCTGTCTTCTGTCAGAGCCAGAGGGCTGCAGCTGCTCTCTTGTGTCCTGTCAGTGATTGGACCCCAGCTCTCTCTGTCTCTTCTCCACCAGACAGAGCGACCACACAGAGACCGACCTCCATCCTCTGCCCTTTAAACCAGACATCATTCAAATCTCCTTCAGTCATGTCATTGTCTATGTCCCGCTCTCTGCGCTGCCTGATTAAAAGAGCTTTAAATAGAATCCATCACAGCAGTTTGGTTACAGAAAAGGTTCATAACTGTCATTGGTCATTACATTTATTTAATGCCTCCAGTTGTGACGATTACCATGTGTCATTTGATATGTTTTCTTTAACCTTGAATCAAAATCATTGATCATTGCAGAGCAGTCTTTATTTTTTGTGCTGTGTACAGATAGAATTTCATGAATTGGCTACTTTAATATGTGCATTACTGGAGAGTGAGTGATCATTTTTAGCCTGATATTGATCTGCAGTATTTTGTCATCTTTATCTCCCTCTCCTCCGTTTCCTCATATTTGTGAATTTCTACAACCATCTGCTCGTCTGTGGACTCTTTCACACTGAGCATTTGGGATGATGTTTTTTATTTGATTCCCATGAACAGATTTATTCGGAAATTTGATTGTACAAGAGTGTACTTTTTTAATCATTTATAATCATTCATCATGGTCGAGTTATTGACAAGAAAAAGGTCTTACAGGATGTGAGCGAGACAGACGGGATGGATCAGGGAAGATGACTCCACATAACTCTGTTCTTGTGTGCATGTGTTGATATTATGCTAACCAACAGGCTGTAGTACAGTTTCATTTATAAAATCTGGCAAGCAGCCTGTGATGCAACATGTGGGGGGAAAAATGTTAGTCAGCTCCGATGGTTACTGAGAGTCAGCGACATTATGAGAAATATATGAAGCAGTTACTTAAGTTAGATGTGAGAACAATTAGAGTGCAATTAGCACAGTGCAAAACGTTTGTGTTATTTCAACCTATGAAGTGCCATCTTAATTGTTAATTGCTAATGCCTCAGTAACAGAAGACAAAGATAATAAGGGGGCCTTCAGACATAGAGCTCATTTCAGAGAACGAGGCCTCTCATCACCTCATCTTTCTTTCTTTCTTTGTTAGTGTTCGCAGTGTAACACATATAAGTAGTACATATTTGCTCCTGATTGTATTTAGTTTTTGATTATGTCAGTTTTTGACAGAATAGAATGAATTGTAATAGTTACAAATCAAAAACCAGTTAGACATGGCTGAGTTTGATCTGGAGAGAGGATTTGATCTGACAGGAGATGTGGAAATGAACGAGCTAACAAGTCTGCAGAGACTCAACAAGAGAATCCTCAGGAGAACAGCTGAGGTCTCTGCTTTTCTGTTCAGCCACTTCAGAAAAACCACAGATTCAATCAAGTACTACACATGCTGACATTCATGAAAGGAACTCATAGTCAAACATGTATACTATGAACACTATTATATATAATTATTATTATATTTATTACCTTCAGCTTTACAAAAGTAGTAAATCCAGATCGGTTTAAATCCATTGTGAATTGCAATTTATTATATTGCATGAAGACAAAGCATCCTGCCGGTATTTCTTGACAGTTGAACATTGACACCAGCAGTCCAAACAAAATCCCATTGTCTCCCTCTAATTTATCTATGAATAGACACATAGCTGGTGGCGTTTCACAGCAAAGATACTACTTTTAATGAAGAGGTAGTGAAGTGGAAAATATCATTTTCTTAATTACTGCATTTCTATTACAGTATTTATATAATTACTCTCGCTTCCCTTCTCTCGTTCTGGATATTTATGGCTATTTATAACATCCAGTTCTCTCAGTGGAATTAAGACCCGTTGACAGACACCAACATGCTTTTAAATGGATCTGAACCAGAATGTGATGCTCTGCTCCGCGGACATTTGGTTCTCTGTCAGAGGTAAACAGTTACCAAACCAAAGTCTTTAGGGAAGTTTCCATTCCAGCTGAGAGCTGCAGTGTTGCAGCACAGAGCTCAGCTATAATCAGAGCAAAACAGTCATAAATCAACGCTCTCCACAGAGTCACATGTAATCAGCTGGGGGTCCGGTGTGATTGAAACCACTGGGATGGAGTCACTAGAAATAGACAGAGCAGCTGTTTATCCCGGACAGAGACCAACAGCAGAAGAAACTTGAGCTCCAGCATGAGAGTATCTGCAACTTTACTGTAAACGATCCACTTCTGGAGGTCGCAGAGTGGAGAGAGTGCTGTGTAATGCGGTGTCATGTTTAGAAGTTAGGTCGATACAGATCTTTCCAGAGCTGCATCCTGATACTTGATGGATGGAAAGTCAAGCAGACAACTTTCACTTTCAGACTCATTGCAGTTTATAATAACTGGCAAGTCTGACCTGCTGTGAAGGAACCGGCACTTTGGTCATTAAAAAGATATCTGACAGCTGGATTTTTGTAGATCTTTTCATTTCAAGGAATCATAATGGCTTCGGCAGCCTCCTGATAGTTCCTCCAGCAAATGTACTAATTTACCTTTGATCTCACATGCAGCATGAACAATGTGTTAGTACATTATGCCCTGATAGAGCTCCTGGCTGATGGGTGAAAGGAAAAAGCAGTCATAGAGGATTTGTATGGAAGGAGGAATACATTTTTGGTAAAACAGTGGCGTGACTGGGACTACGCTACCAGGGCACTCGATATTCCAAAATTGGGGGCCAAAGGTAAACAGATAAAATAACGAAACTGATCTAACTTTGTTTTTAAAGCGAGCATAACAATGAACTGGAATGGAGGTTTTCATTGCCATTGTGTGCCCAAGATTGCTGGATAAATTCTGTTTATTATTATTATTATTATTATTATTATTATTATTATTATTATTATTATTATTATTATTATTATTATTATAGATAGTCTGACATGCTGCTGCTCATGGAGAAATTGTTGGGTTTCTGTAAATCATAAATAAGTCATAGAGTGTGGTTCAGATCTACTCTATATGTAAATTGTCTTGAAATAACATTTGTTATGATTTGGCACTATAAAAACAATTGTATTGAAAAAAATAAATTACAGCAACAAATTAAATATTGTATTATGTAACATTGTATTAGCTGTTGTTAAATATTGTAGTGAGAAGAGCAGTCTTCTCTGCAAGCTACGTCTCTGCAGTTGACCAAGCTTTGTGCTCTGCTTGTGCTAGTGTCTCTGTCCATGGTGCTGAAATGGAGGATGGATCAACTCACTCCTATGATGGTGGTGTTTAAAGAGGATGCACCACTGATATTCATCAAGTAAGAGCAGAACCTCCAACACCTTGGGTCATTTACAGTCGTGTCGTTGTAGTGTTGGCTGTATTAAATGGTATCCCCCTGTATGACAAGTTGTAATAAGTGTGAAGGTCACTGTAGAATCTATAGAGGCCACAATATGTAACTGCAGGATTTCCTCTTCATGACCGAGAGAACAAGGCCGCGGGTACAAGCAGCCGAAATGGGTTTTCTCAGCGGGGTGGCTGGAGTCTCCCTTAGAGATAGGGTGAGAAGTTCAGTCCTCTGTGAGGAACTCGGAGTAGAGCCGCTGCTCCTTTGCATTGAAAGGAGCCAGTTGAGGTGGTTCTGTTATCTAGTAAGGATGCCCCCTGGGCGCCTCCCTAGGGAGTTCATCAAATCACTCTGGATAGTTTTAATAATCAAACCTGAGAGTCCCTGATGGGAGTGCGATGCAGAGTCACAGATGTCTAGATGGGAATCATCACAAACCACTTCAACTTTATTTTCACCTATTCTGCTTTATTATGTGCCTTTTGTTGGGTCTCTACCTCCATCACTTCCTGCCTTTCTCTTCTGCCTTTGTCTTTTTCCTTTATCTCTGTTTTGATTATCTCTGTCTCTGGTGTACAGTGTATTTATATTAAAGTAAAAGCTACAATGCATACCCAGCATAACTCTTTATCTGAGTGTATCCTGGACAGACATGCCTAACCCAAGCCCTAAATTCACCAACATTATCTTAAGTCTTTCACACACATCCACAGGTATGCTGGAGGACAGAAACACGATGGGCTGGAAATGAATTATGAATCAAGACACTTAGAGGTCAGGAGCTTTGAACTCAATGTTTAGTATGTTGAGGCATCAGTGGACTGCACTCTGTAAAAGGAATCAGAACTTTTCTCTCTAATGAGGGAATGTAATGAGGAGGACGTGTTTCCACCTGCAGTGGTGATGTCTCTGATGTAGAGCTGTAAACGCTGAAGAAACTGTCCAGCATGATAGAATTAAATGAACTGGGACATTTGCCCTTTTTTTTTCCGCATCATGTGATGTTAATGTGTTTTGCCAACATTAACAATATTTTAGTATTTTAAAGATATTAGTGGCACTGGCTAATGTGAACTAATGTTCTACACATAATTACTCATTACAGACAGTCAGATGTGGGAAGCTTTGCATATTTATGCAGTTTATTGCATCATTCCAATTGATTGTTGTACTGTGTCTATAATTCACACAGTGGGCTGTGGGATGGTCTGTGATTACAGTGTGTTAACTGAAGTGGCTCACGCTGAAGATTGGCAAAATGTGCTTACTGGACTTTGAGAAACCCTAAAAATGTAATCATTCATATTTAAAAGGTACACACACTCACACAAACATACATGCACGCACTCACGCACACACACACGTACACATCTGATAGCACACTGTAATATCATGAATAATGTATGGCAGCATGCAGTGTGTGTGCAGAAATCATTAACATTTCCTGACTGATGACTTTTGCAGTTTGTCTACCAGAAATGCAACAACACCTGACTTATCTCTGAGAATCAACAGTCTCACTTCTCTGACAGCAAACTGTATTTTCATTGCATTGTTTCTCTTTGTTTATATTGCTGCTGGCATGTTATAATGAAAACAATATTTGTCTCCCATGAGCCTTAAATACAAATGAGCTGGTCTCTGGCTGACAGAAACAGGTAGGGAATGTAAATAAACAAACACAGTCCAACTGTGTCATGAGGTCTTGTGGTGTGGAAGCCAACAGATGGAAAAGGAAAGGAAGAAAAAAAAAAAACCCTGAGAAAACAAACGAACAAAATATAAATATAATAGAAGATGTAGCTGCCATCAGTGTTCCTTCCGTGTGAGTAGAAAACAAATCACATCACACGAACCTGGTGGACAAATATGTGGGCTTTTGTATTTTACCATTATAAGCATTTAGTTATCAGTTTATCTCCTGAGTGACAACTGACTGCTATCATGACTGCTGCTGCTAACTGCTGTTTGCTAATCAGGGCTGCCGCTGTGATGGAAAGTGGAAACTCACCCATAAATTATCTGATTTAACACATGAGCCTTTTCTTCATGAATTTAATGTGAGCCTAAAATTCAATCGTACACTATTGTGGTGCACAGATACCACTGAACATTCATGAGCAGGACTGGTGTTTTCTTCACTTCCAGATCATTTCATTGTATTCTGAGGTTTGACTATGTCTTATATTTTTGAATGTTATATGTATTAAAGCGTTAATGTTAGCACATTTGGAGTTACATCAGTTCTTAGTACAAGTCAGTTATTAAAAATTAAAAATTCTCTCACTGCAGCTGGAGTTAAATGAAAAAAAAAATAAAGCAACAGCTTCAGTGGCTTTGTGAGAACTAAGTGTAATAGATCTACCGTCAAGACTTCTTTGGGGGAAAAAAGGCACACTTGTATGCACAAAAATAACTGGTTCTCTCCAGTGAGACCAACTAGACCGTCTTCACTTTGAACTACATATGGGAGCAAAGCAGCTCCTATAGATATAAGAGAAAGGCTAAATACTGAGAGGACATGGTTTAAGGTTTTAACTACATGTCAAAAGTAAAAAATGTGGGCGCTGATATAATTCACACAAAAATACAATATGTATATAATGAGTTATGCTAAAGTAGTGTTTATTTCAACTTTACAACAGTGCACTTTTCAGTTTATCTGATTGTTTTGATGTGTGGAAGATAATCATTTGTGGGTTTTTTTTTTTTAAATCTATGGTGAAATATGAACAATGATGCATTGTCAAATTCAGATCAGAAGTATTATATATTAGAAATAACTGAAACTGCACGTTTGACTTTTACATTCATGCACTGGTCAGATATGCTGCCTGTGTGACCTGTAATACCTACAAACTGATCCTGCTCAAGTCATGTTCATTTTATATTAGTGACACACTCTGGCCCATGCTATCTGTTGCAAACCAGCTGTTCAAAGACGGTTTACTAAAGAAACTACTGACTAGCCAAGTGAGAGAATAGATGTCATTCCAGGAATAAGGAATAGTTCACTCTGTGGGCCAGTATTGGTTTAGTAATTTCATAATCCTTCCTCCCTGAGGTCAAGCAGCAGAAATGATGTGACGATGAGCAAATACTACTGATGGATTTTTGGGTGAACTAAATAGAGTTGTCTTACAAGTCACTGTTTCTAAAACAGGGTTGGTTTTTTTTGGGCTGCGTTAAAAAAGGGCATAACTTGAGAGACTATACCCACTTATCCAAGGACCACTACATCAATGGTTGTGACTGCTTTATGTTGTCTGAAGGAACATTTTAAACAGCCAATATCATTTTTATGTAAGTGAATATTAAAGTTCTAATATTTGATACAATAACTAATACAAAGTATCTTTATTGTAATTTTTTTATGGGTCATGGTTTTGCATGCAGTAGCCTAAAGCTTATGATCTATTTGTGACCCATACACCATTAGTAATCACTGTATTCACTGACACTCCACCTGAGTTTGAACGTTTTGTGAAGATAAAGAAATACCATAGTAACAAATTGTTGATTAGCAAACATGTTTTGCTCCCTTCTTCCTCACTGGCTCCCCTGTCCAGTGAACATGCTGAGAGGCAGAGAGAGCTAGAGCCTCGATGGGAGAAGTCATGGTTGTGGTGCTGAATGAAATGTGTTGGATTTGTTCGGATGAGTCCTTCTGTCGGTGCTGAACCATGAAATGCTGCTTTAGTTGGAACACACTGACCACACACACAGCGGTCTCACACTCACACTCACTGGATGAGACTGTCGGCAGGTGTCGCTACTGTCCGTGTGAAAGCAGCAGAAGCAGCAGTGACAGTCTCCAGCTCCTGTGTTCATCAGCACCGTTCACGCTGGGATTTCTTCGTCCACTCGCCTTCACTCGCAGCGCTTTCGCTTCTGGAAAATTTAACCGCTGGAGACGCAGCTTCGTCGGGAAGAGCGCGGAGCCTTTGCACCTGATAACAGGACACCATGCTTTACTTCTGGATACACAGCGTGTGGATCACCTGCGTCGCTTTCCTCTTTGGATTTCAAGGCAAGGGATCGTTTCTTTCTTTTTCATTTCATGTCCTGACGTTTTCCCACTAGGAAACACGGGAGTTGAGAGGGATATTACAGCTTTCGTGGATATTTATTGTGCGTCTGTGCGTCTGTCCGTCTGCTGCTGAGTCGCGTTCTGAAGGTATGTGAAGTGACTTCCCTTCCTGAAAACACTTGACATGTCAGAGACCTCCTTGCTGAAGCCCGTGTGACTTAGACTGAGTCTTCCAGTGGAGCTGTGTTTGCTCTAAATAAAGTTAGTGTTGAGTGGAGCTGAGCTGACAGCAGTCTCCATGTACAGTAGCGGTGTGTGTGTGTGTGACAGAAGAGAACAGCCTCAGAGGCTGATGGTTCAGCTGACAGCTTCAGTAGAGTCTCCTGTCTACTGCTGTGGTTACTGTGTGTGTGTGTGTGCGTGTGTGTGTGTGTGTGTCTGGGGGGGGGTCAGTGACACAGTGTCAAAAGCCAGTTAGCTTGTCGACATTGTTCCAGTGGGTTCATATCTCAATTTTGTCTCCATGTCCACTTAAAATATCTCCTCACACATCTCTTTTTACTTTGACCCATGATGTCTGCTTAATAGATTGGATCAGTCAGTCTTGACCTATTGGATTATCTTTGGCTTTGCTCTTTTCCTGGCAAGGGGAGTGTGTGTGTGTGTTTGTGTGTGTGTGTTGTGTGTGTGTGTGTGTGTGTGTGTGTGTGTGTGTGTGTGTGTGTGTGTGTGTGTGTGTGTGTGTGTGTGTGTGTGTGTGTGTGTGTGTGTGTGTGTGTGTGTGTGTGTGTGTGTGTGTGTGTGTGTGTGTGTTACACGTGGATGGATGTAGGAAGGATAAGTGAAACCTTTTTGCGAGCAGGAGAGCTGATGGCAGTAGGATGAAGATGGAGCATTAGCCAGAATACGTTTCCATGTTTTCTCTCATGTCTGCTTCTGTAATTAAACGTCAGCTGTAAGTAATGATGCTCTCCAGACTGTAGGTACGGTAACTCTAAAATGAATGGTGAGTGTTTGGTAATGGAGTGGAGACAGAAGCACCACGGTGATCGAACAACCGCTCAGTTTGACTTCATGATGAAATCAATTTAAGTGAGAAAACACTCTCAGGTCTTCAGGGTCTGACCCATTAGTCAGTTTCAACCGTTCTTCTGACTTGAGTTTAATACACTCGCACATCATGCTCATTTGGTTACTGAGGTTTCTTGGGTTGGCTAGTGAGTTTATTTTAGCATGGGCAGTTGGCTAGTTGCAGGAGTGGTTTGGGATGTTTCAATTAATATTTTATTACCTTACTCTGAAAACAGGAGCGATCAACTTTTACCAAACACTATTTAACTTAAAATAGGTACACAATTATACTCATATGCACATAGATGACACTGACACTATTTTTGGGAAATGTAGCCCTTTTTAAAAACCCAGAAACACATTGCAGTGACTGTGTAACTGTTCATTTGGCATCACAACAACTACACAACATCACGTCTCCAAAATGTCATTATTTTAATCAACACTTCATTCTGTATTTGGAGAAATGTGTTGAAAACGTTGGCGCTGGAAACTTGGTCTGATTCTTACTGTTTGCTCGTTATGTTGTCAGATGTTAACTCATTCACACGTTTTCATAATGTCAATCTTAAACAGTGCATTTGGAATAATTTTTTTAAAATGTACATACTGTATTCACTTTTGTGCCCTTTAAAACATTGCCGAAGTTTCATAGTGGACGCATGTGCTCTAGTCAGCAAACATGCTAAAGCAGCGTCTAACTCCCAGGTAGCTCTGAGTCAGCTCCTGAGCAGGAGCCTTTTATTAGGAGAAGTGCTTACGTGATTTAATGACGCCCCCAGTTATTTTTTTTGTTTTGGATGGATTTTCTGAGCTGACACTTTTCAAAGCTTCACACCAGCATATAAACCTGCAGTAACCACACACACACGCACACACACACACACACACACACACACACACACACACACACACACACACACACACACACACACACACACACACACACACACACACACACACACACACACACACACACACATGCACACTCACACACAAAGAAACACATGCGCGCACACACACACACACACACATACACATGCGCACACACATGCGCATACGCGCGCGCATGCGCACTCGCACACGCACAGCACAAAATGGGAAGAGGGTTTATGTGAAGGGGTGCTTAAGCAGGAAATACTTTTTAGGTGTACCCCAGAGGCACCAGGAGGACCAGAACAGTCCTGAAGAACTCCCTTTGTTTCTATTTGTCTGTTTTTCTTTCTCAGTACAAAATAATGGCCTTTTTTCATCGGTTAAGGAGAGAGTGGACATCACAAGTAGTATAGAATCTATAGTAAGATTCCCATCAGTACCTCTCACACTAAATCCTTTCTTAAATTGTTAAAGTATTTTCCCTTCCCTTTAACTTACACATACAGTAAACCTCCCCCTCCATCTCCCATTTTTTGTCAGTAGAGTCACATCACTTTATTTACTTTGCCTCGTCCTTCAGCAGCTCTTATTAATTTGGCTCTGGATTTTTTTTGGCTTTGTTTATATATCTCCTGAAATGATTTCCTCAGACAGTAAATCTGTGGCCGAGCCATTGTGTCCACTGAGGGGAGAGGTGATGCCCATCTCACGTCTTTAAACTTGTTGTCTGCACATACTTCCATTGATTTGGATGCTGACCTTATTTGCAGTTGTCTGTTCAAACTGCAACCAAGTAGAGATGCACTGATCTGATACCTGGATCGGATACCGGTTCCGGTATTAACTAATCAGCTGGATCGTATATCGGATGAATGAGGCCAATCCAGTCATTTCTACACAGCAATACAGTTACAGCAATCTAGTCACTTCAATTCTATGTTTGCAATGCGGTTAGGGTTTTATATTACATTTAAAATATCTGTTTGCAGTGCACTTTACATGGAAGTGTTATTTATTTATTTTTGCTGTTAATGCACACTTTGTTATTTGTTAATAAATAACATTACGTACATTTATATCCATGTCCATTTGTTAATTTTTTTTTAACAAGGCTAAATGTTTAAGTCAAGCCTGATGCCTTCACTCACATGGACAGGTATACAGTTCATTCAATAAACAGTAGGATTGGATCGGTATCAGGTATCTGCTGATACACTCAGCCCAGGTATCGGTACATCTCTACAACCAAGGAGCAGGAGAGAGATAGAGGATACAAAGATGTAGAAAATAAAATCCCTGTAAGTGATAGTCAGTCATGTTTGTTAGTTTTTCCATTCCAGCTTGGTTAAAATGTCCTCATCGATGTATTTTCTACAGCAGAGGACCTCATGGTTGATTCAGGGAGGCTGAAGGGTTTAGAACGAATCATGCCAGTATTATGTGACGTTTCCACTGACATCATCCCCTCAGCTGTGATTGTTGCCGGGTGCCTCCACCTGCTGCCTGCAGTTAACACATTAATATCTAATTCAAAAGATCACACAAAGTTTCAGCCACATGCTCTACTGTATATGAGATCATGCTGCAATGTTGCATGCAGTAGGAAGAAGAAACAGATTTTATATCATTAGAGTGTCTATGTCAGCAAACAGCACAGTGCTGAAAGTGTTCACTTTCTGTAACACCAGGTTTATAAATGACTGGATGTTTGTTTCTTTCATACTTACGAGTCAATTAAAGCCAGATATGAGAGTATTATACTGTATGATCACAGGATTAAAGCTTTTTTGCTTGATTGATGTGTTCACCCATTAAATACATCTACACATCCAGTTTCTATTAATCCTTCATTCAAACAGGTAATCCTGTTGAAGAAAACACCTGTCATACTGTGTCATGCTGCTGAATACGGATTCTCTTTTCACTGAATATTTTTTTGGCTGATGTGTATTAACATGTTTACAAAAGAGACCAGGGGACTGAAGCCAACAGTATATTTCCACTCTATTGACTTGTTCCTAAATATGTGATGTCCAGCAGCTGATGAGGGAGCAGTGGAGCTGCGGTAGAGAAATCCACATACATTAGTCAAATTATTGGGAACAAGGCTTTGTGAAAATTGGTGTGTATGAACTCATCGTGGTCATCAAACCGAATAATCACAGGTACCACTGGAATAGATACACATATATGAGACCAGTAGCTGTGGAGCAATATATCAACAGAACTACTAAAGACAGCTTATGTTCTCCTCTGTGCATGGGGAGGAGGAAGGAAATAAAATTGTTGAGTCAGGCTGTCTGAAGCATGGGATAGGAAGTCACCTTATATTTTCATGAATTTATAACTAAACCATTTTACATTGCTTTTGTTGTGCAGCATTTCTGCCTCCTGTTGTTATTTCAGATATCAGACTACATGAGACTTTAACTTTGACACTTAACTGCTGACATAATTGCAACACAACAACAGAGACATGAAGAGTAAAAGAGATCACAGACTTGGGCAGAATTAACATCCAGGCTTGATGCTATAAAGTTTGCAGATACGTTTTGTTTTTCTGTTTTGGATGTCGACTAATCATCTGAAGGAGAAACCTTAACATTTCTCCGCATAAAAAGAAAAGATCAACAGACTGCTGAAGGTGTTTGTTCTCTCCTGCAGTGAAACATAGACTCTGACTCCCAGTGGGAGTTCTGCTCAGGAAATCAAAAGGAGAGATGGATTTCATATTAAAGAGGAAAGTAGGGAATGTGTTGACGTCTTCTGCAGAATTATCCAGGATCTACTTCTTCAGAGCATCCGTCATATTTCCGTTACATTATGTAGAAATGCATGTGGGTACACACATCAGTTTCACATGAAATGAGTGAGTAATGAGTGTGTTGTTAAATGTATCCACTGTACTATTGACAAAGTCCCACTGTATTAAGTTACTAAATCCAGACTGAAGAGGGGAATATGTTCACTCATTCAGTCTGTTTACAGTCGGATGGGCTCTCTGAGTGAAGGCAGTGGATAAAGAGAGCTTTGTGTTAATCCGTGTGTGAGAGAGAGGAGTCTGATGTTTCTATGACCATTTCACACGGGTCGTTGAATTCCACACAAACTTTGAGTTTGTCCACATTTGTGTGCGGGCACTCTGTGTAGGACTGCACAATAAATCATATCTTTATTGCCATTGCAGTATTAACTTGCACAATAAACACATCCCAGAAGACTGCAATGCAACACACAGAAAATACTACGAAGAGAGTATCAGACTGCACTTTAAAATGTAATCATCATTTTTTTACATGTGCCTTTTTAAGTTTAATGTTTAATTTACCTTTTAGAATGATTGAAATAATTTCCTTTCAGTTTTTTCAATTCAACACATTATCTGTTGTATTTTAGCAGTATACATTATATGTGTACAGTGTCTTTGAGTACTGTATACTATATAAAATTGATTCATATTATTATACTGAGAAGACCTGAAAAGCGGAAGTGAGTACAATTTAATCTATTTTTATTTATTGCAATGGATCATGATATTCAATGTTACTTCATTGGCTGCCCTTTGTATTGAGGGCAGCCAGCTTGCTGAAGTGGAGACTACTAAAGACAGACACAGGCAGCTCTAATAATGACTGACCAGTTGATTTAACCTGAAGTCTTGCTTCTTTAGCAAGCAGCCTGTTCGCTGTAGATGAATACTCACCTTCATAAAATGAAAACATCATTGACTGCTATAATAAGGCTACTACTATTAGAATAAACACACCACATAACGTCAATTGTCAGTATTTATCTCTATCACTGTGTAATGCCATGTCTTCTTTACTGAGGGCGCGCTCACACTATCCTCCCGGACCGAGACCCGGACTTTAGGGTACTTGTCCCCCCTCCCTCTCCCCCCCGCGCCCCAGCCCCGTTTGTACTCACACTACCAGGGCCTCGGCCAATACTTCTTGCCCCCCGCGCCCCAGCCCCGTTTGTACTCACACTACCTGGGCCTCGGCCAATACTTCTTGCTGTCCATACGCCTTCAAGCCGTAACACGTCACACGCATTGATCGCGTGTGTGTGGCTTTGTTTACAAATCTTTCCATAGACCTCGGAGTTTTTGTGCGTCTTGTCGACTGTTTTTGAATATTTTCATCCGACCAAATCTGCAGTAAACACTCCACCTCCCCATCACACCAACATGAACCTTTCACCGCCATTGTTGTTGTTGTTAAATGTCCGCGCATGGTCCGTCCTTCTATTTACATGTCCGAACAGGCGGACATAACGCTACTGCCGTAGGGCTCGTGCTCGTGCTCGTACATGTGCGCACGCTCGTGCTCGTACATGTGCAAACGGCTCTGCTAAAGCCCACCTATTTCAAGCGGGCCGTGGCGGCCCAGCTGGCCCCAGTTGAGCGCGGAGCGGGTGCGCTCACACTACTTAAAGGTACTAGACTTTAGCTGAAAAACCGGTTTTGGCCGCGGCCAAAAGGATAGTGTGAGCACGCTCTTAGTGTGCTCTTTAATGTCACGACATTGACCTCAGCTCTCTATTTGTTCAGTTTTCTGTCAGTGGAAGTGAGCTGAGCCTCCTGCAGTCTGTCGGTCCTGGCTGGACTTGACTGGATTCGAGTCCTTGACCGTGCGTGCGTGCGTGCGTGCTTGTGCTTGTGCTTGTGTGCGCTTGTGCTTGTGTGCGCTTGTGCTTGTGTGCAATCCATCCCATATCTGCTCCCTCAGACTAATACACACTGATATATTGTATTTCGCCAACATACTTTTCATTTGTATTTAAAATTGTAACTCTTTTCAGTATATATTAATCTACAAATTATATTTATACTCAACGTGCAGACTGTACGCACAGTTTAGGTATGTGGTGTTGATTGGCATTTGTCTCGTTATACAGTTGAGGACAGTTTTCTCCTGCCACTAGAACGCTCTGTGCTACATTGAAAGTTGCTGGTGTGTTCTTGAAAATAACAGAGAAGAGACTTTGCCACTTTAATGTGCCTCAGTGTACTTAGGAGAAGATCATTTGACACAGGTTCAAGATATGTTGTACCTAATGCAAAAAACAAAACATGTTGACATTTTGAATCCTGGCTCTGGCTAATAGTAATGCAAAATATATCAGCAGTAAAAAAAAAAAGTGTGTCTAAGTATTTTACATGCATGTATTCAGTCATAGTACTACCAGACTATCTTTTGATTTGTAAACCAACATAAGATCCAACCTTCTGGCTGTATTTTAAAATCAGGAGATCCTATTCTGTTTGACGTGTGGTGCAGCTTAACCATCTAAAAATCATTTCAGAGGTCCAGTGGACTGCATAAGGCTTATACATCCTGTCAATTACAAACAGTGTGTACGGCACCACACCTGGAACCTTGAACGTCTTTTTAATCAGTCAGTTACAGCCTGTTTTTCCTGGATGGATGAGTGAGCTGTACATGTTGTGTTCTCATGTAGTACAAGACAACAATGCGTAAGTGCAAACTGTATTATAAGAGACCAGCGTGAGCTCATTCAACATTTAATTTCTGGTAATAAGGCCTGGTTTAAGGTGTATTTAAAGTTCTCGCAAATATCTCCATAACTGAGTTCAATGATCAGAAATAATATTCAGGAAGTGGGCTGCAAACAGTTACCACTAAATTGGATTTTTGTTTTCTTTATCCTGCATGTAAAGGTTGGTCTATATCAAATTGTTTTAGAATCTGAATCAGCACAATAATCATCTTTATTGACTTTGATATGCACAGAATTCCAGGATCTTTACATCAGATCCACACAGCAGCTGAGCTGGAGTCAACAGCCTCCTGTGATGCTGTCTCTACCCACAGAGGGAGTGGGGGGGATGGGGGGTGGGGCTTTGACTTATCCAGAGTCCTCAGGGCTAGTTGTTAGGAGGGTTTAACCTCTCAAAAATCCTTAAACCAGACGTATGAAATAACAGGGGATTAATGAGGGATGCACAGAGTTAGACAGCAGATAGACACTCTGTCTAATGTTTCATTTCATCCAACAAATCATTAACTGAAATTCAAGAGAGAAGCCTGAAGGCATCAACAAACCAGTATAGCCATACAGCCTCAGGGAGGATTCTAGAGAACCAGGGAATTTCCTCTTACAGCTATGTAGCTGTGGTATGTCACAGTTCGAGGATGTTTTCTTCCTTTCAAATCCAAACATTTTCAATCAACTTGATTTATATCAAATCAGTGTGTAGGATAAGAAGAGAGAACTACAAGTATTATAAGAAATCTTTGCAAAACAGAATGAAAGCTCACAGACAACAGCTGGGGTTTCGGGTGTTTTACTATAAAAAAGGAATATATTTATTTACATAATATACATGATAGATTATGACATGAAATGCAACACATGAGAATAACACATAATAAGAATGGGTCACCAGATCCGCTCATTAAATTACCAACAACGTCATCTCACCAAACTCAGCCGTGTAGAGGGAAGTCCAGAGGAAGCAGTCATGTTTCACAGCTCCAGAGCAGTCTTCAGACGTGCAGTATCCCGGGTCTCTCCCGAGGTGCAGGGCTGGCAGAACCAGGTCGTCAGAGGATTCGTCAGAGGCCAAGGAGTGGATGGGATGTCCAACAGGGCGGCATGCGACAGCCTCTCAATAGGAGGCACTTCACTGTGGCACGGATATTCAGCGTCAAATGGTCACTTTCGTTGTGAACCCTAAATCTTCAGCTTTAAGCCAAAAAGAGTCTTTCTGGATTCTTCAGCTACAGCAGCTTTGAGTAAGGTGGATGAGAGAGTCAGTTGGTCTCTTCTTGCGAGCTCTTTGTGAGAACTGGATTTTGGTATAAACTTCAAAAGATTAACTTTGCGCTGTTGACTAAAGCTTGATTTCTCCGGCCAAGATAGGCTTGTTCTCAAAAACACAAGCACTAAACAAATAAGATCTTTAACTTATTGATAAAAAATGTTATTAATAAAATAAAACACTTACCTTCGTTGAGTCAGGCAGAGGTTACTTATAAAAATAAAGACAAAAATAAACTAGATAGATGTTACAAAATAAAAGACTGTACAACAGACAAGACTAGGAGTCTAAAGACTGAGGTGTCTAAAGACTGAGGAGACACAAAGAAGACAAAGACTGAGAAGAACCAAAGTGAGAAATCTGAGGAAATCTTTTTCTGATCATTTTTGTTAAAGGGAAAGGTGATTTAACACAGTGGTAAACGCACCTCTGTCCCAGCTTTTTTGGGCATGTGTTACAGACATTGAATTCAAATAGTGACTGAATGGGGCGACTGTTGCTCAGTGGTAGAGTGGGTCATCCTACAATCGAGAGATCGGTGATTCGATTCCCATCTCCCCCGGTCCACATGTCAAAGTGTCCTTGAGCAAGACACTGAACCCTGAATTGCTCCCTGTGCTGCGCATGGGTGTGTAAATGTTGTGTGAATGGTTAGATAAGTTGGTATGTAGAGAACCACCGCCATCAGTGTGAATGGGTGAATGTGACAAACACTGGGAAAGCGCCTTGAGTGGTCAGAAGACTAGAAAGGCGCTTTGTAAGTACAAGTCCATTTACCATTTGAATATTTGCAAACAAAAAACATTTAAGTTTATCAGTTTGAACATTAAATATATTGTCTTTTGTCTCATTGTATTTTGTTTTTATTTACGTTTTACACAACGTCCCAACTTCATGTGATTTGGGGTTAATAATAATTAGTCATATCACATCACTTCTGTTACATTTATCCAATGCATCCTGTCATCAAATCCAATACCTTGTCCCACCAGAATGTTTCTTATTTAATGTTATTCAATGATATGCTTGTAATTCAGCATTTAATGTTTTATTTTAACTGCTACTTTATTCACACACCAAATATATTTCCGAAGAAAAGCTTATTGAAGATGAAAATAGATGACTCTTTGATCCATTTTAGTTTTGCAGCTTAGCTGCTCATATCAAACAGGGACTGTGTTTTTGAAGAGGAGCAAAGTACCACTATATCCGGTCTCTCCTGAAACACATCAGTGTTCTGACATGTCTCTTTTTATTGCTTTTAAAACATTAAATAATGATAATTAAAAATTAATTAAGGTACAACAACCTGCTGTGTTACAACATTAGTTCAGATTCAGATGTGTACCAGCACTGCAGTGTGTGGCATCTGCTCCACAGTTCAAGTACAGCAGCACCTGCAGGAGGATGTTAATAGCATCCTGCCAGACATGCCTCAAGTGTCTGCATATGTATGTGTAGTTTCAGGATAGAGTATGCAGATAGCCCATCCAAGCCACTGCTGTAGTTTCTGTTTATTTCTACCAGGTAAAAAATATATTTTAATTTATTAAAATGTTTCCTCTCTTGCTTTCTGCATTATATGTCTGTCATATCTCAGTGACATACATGTGCTGTTTAGTGGTGACTTATTGCTTCCAGTAGAAATGCTTTTCTGATTCCTTTTCGAGAGATTCAAAGAGAGCAGAGCATCATCAGTATGTTGAAATAATTTGTTGCTATAAATAAGATCCTCTTCTCTGACACATTTCACTATGATGTTTTTTTCTCCACACAAGGTGACAATTAATTAACAATAACACGTAACTGAAGATCTTTCTGAACAAAAGATTGATCTGTCTGGATGTTGAATAGTTGAAAGATAGTGTTAATTAGAAATTGCTGAAAATGATCACACATGATGGTGAGTTTGGATGAGTGGATTCTGATTATTTTGCTAACATTTGAATGTAGGGGTAGGAATATTATGTGTGCAAAGTTTCATTGCGATCGGACCCTCGCCCAAGAGGAGTTTGAAAAAGTAAGTTTAGAATATTTTCCCCGTGGTATTTATGACATGTATTTTTCTATTTTGCGTAACAGTGCCATACAATGGCTGATTAACCTCAGATTTTGCATATATCCTCAAGTAACCATGGGGAACTACCAATCCAAGTTCAATGTTGAACTAATTATTGCAAATATATACTGTACAACACTTCCTGCATTGTCTGCAACATACTAAGGTTATTGTTAATCCGATTTATAATTGTGAAGATACACGGAATTCTGCATAACAGCGCCACTTAGTTGTTGGTTGGTGTCACATTTTGTAGCAGGCCTCAGTCGTACATGAGGAACTGGATGACCAAGTTTTGTGTTGACCTGACGTATTTTGGTGAAGCACTTCCTGTTTTTACTGTAATCTACAGGATGTTGTTCCTTTATAATTTGGGCATTTTTAAGATTAAACTATTTTGTTATTATTATGATAACTTTAGATCATGGCCGTCCAAACATAATGTGCCAATTTTCATCTTGATTGGTCACTCGGCCTAGGAGGTGTTGTAAAAGGAAAGGTTTGTAAATATTGCAATCCTGCAGAAAAAAAATTAGTTGGAAATGGGAGTGGTCTATAACATAAGATTTGCATAAGTTAACAGAACGTGTAGATGTAAGAATTTTGAATGTGCAATGTACGATGTGGGATTTAGAGGCAAAAACACGTTCAACTTGATTATAGTGCCAGTTGCTTGTGGACATGTGCCATTTTTGGTGCCTGCTTTATGTGCACTGGTCTGAACCTGCCCTCAAAGTTTGACTCACATTATACACTTCAGTGTAGGCTGAAGTATGAGTTTTACCGATTGCATCACGTGGCCCCAACCCCTTAAAAAGGGTCAAACATGTGAGCCTATGGTGGGTTAGTTCCATGCACAAAAGCTCTACACTGATGACTGATTGTCAGCATTGACATATTCATCACAGTTTATCTAATGTGTTCTCAATATCATCAGTGTAATATTAGAGCAATGTCAATGGCGGTCAAAGCAGCTATTTGCTAACATGATGCATCACTGCTAATTCCAGTGATATTGTTGTTTCACAGTAATAGATTCAATGTGTCACATAATGAACAGGGGATCTTTTGAATATCAGCTGAATGACGATGTTTCTGCTGTTTACCATGACTGTGGATCATTAGCTGGTGTGGTCCATAGGTGGCACGTTCCAGTGGAGCTCAGGAGATTGATGCAGTCTCTTCTAGACAGGTCTTTATACGA
The DNA here is from genome assembly GCF_963691815.1 of Echiichthys vipera. Lineage (NCBI taxonomy): Eukaryota > Metazoa > Chordata > Actinopteri > Perciformes > Trachinidae > Echiichthys > Echiichthys vipera. The sequence goes on along the minus strand of NC_139830.1, from coordinate 7,580,063 downwards.
GCTGTCAGTCCACAAGTCTACCACCTGACTTTCATATGTCTGTTTCTGCAGCCTCCATGGTGTCAATCCTCTCACACACACTTTCATCTATGAGAGGATTCAGCTGTCTGATACATAGCAAATGAGTGACAGTTAGGGGATACACTGTAATCTGCACTAAGAAAACCATCACAGCCATTACACAGAAAATCCAGTGAGTGCACTCGCACACACGCACATGCACACGCACTCGCACACATACATATACATGCACCTGGAGCTTGCTCAATCACATCCACCTCACACACCCTCTTGGGCTTTGGTTATGGAAATACAGCAACTAATTTAGCATAATAAATTGATATCACACACTTCACCCAGCCTGTCAAGCCCCACAGTTTCAAAGATACAGCCAACTCTTCATCTTTAATGTGCCCCTAGCTATCAGCATTATTAACATGGCTGACCACTCTTCGTTTAATATGATTCACTCTGGCAGTTTTTTCTACCCTGATGGAAAATATAACTATAGATGGAAGCCCTATGCACTGGTAGTAGCATTGAAATTTGCAATTGTTTTTTTGCCTTCAGATGTCTTACAATAGTATTGCATTTTACATTTCTCATTATGATTTCCTTGCCACTGTTGATCAGTAGTAGCAGATGGTGAACACACAGTGGGTAGATGGAAAACCCTTTGGAGGTTCAGCCCAGATCACCCACCTCCATAAAGCAAATTCAAGTCAACAGCTGTTTCCAAAGCAAAGCCTTCCTCTGTTGTATTGGCCACAGTTGTCTGATACTTTTACAGTTTTATTTCCATCTCATCCCAATTATATTGACTGCATTCAATCCCTCCCTTGATGGAAACATGCTAGTCATGTGGCGAAAAGGATATCCCAATTGAAAGTGAGTATCCCACCAAATAGGAAGTTGAGTTGTGATTTCATGAGGTTACTGATAGGTCCATCCATCTGTCCATATTCAATGGATTGAATGCTTGTCCCTATCGGGGTCATGGGGGGGCCGAAGCCGATCCCAGCTGACATCGGGCGTGAGGTGGGGTTCACCCTGGACAGGACGCCAGTCTATCACATGGCACATAGAGACAATAGAGACGGACAGCCATTCACACTCACATTCACACCTATGGGCAATTTAGAGTCATCAATTAACCTAAACACCACACCACCGATAATGTTGAAAAATAAATGAACCACTAGTGTAGAAAAAAAAAAACACACACTGTTCCAGAATTTGTAATGAAAAGCATACCAGGTTCATACCAGACAAACAAAAGGTCAAACCCACTTCGGGATTTGACTTTTGTATCTTGACAACTCTGCTTGGATGGCTTTTTTGAGCCTTTGGAGTTCATGGAGAATACCTGAGAGTGCCATTACATCTCAGGTCATTTCTATTTTTTTGTATCTCATTCTCAGAGAAGTCACTGACTCATTATGTGGATTGCAATGTCCACAGATCTGCCAGGGAATCAATGTTGACTGTTGTCTCTGCGGATCAACCACTCTCACTCTTAAACAACGTACACAGTAATCATCAAAAGTCAACCAAGTCAACACACCACTGTCAGTTGTGGTTAATCTTACAGTTAAACTACATGGGAGGTGGATGTGCAGCATATGCAGACTGAGCCCAGCAGGTTCTTTTACTTGCTACTTAGACTCTGTCAGTAGTGTGTGGCTACCGCCAGCTTCACTGTGCTCTATTGAGTCTCTGCAGGGTTTGCAAGCTGAGCTGCCTCCCAATGGCGCCTGATACAATGAGGTATGTATTGTAATCATTTTTAAACAGACTGCTTGTTATAAGTTTTCAGTTCTATGTAGTTTTCTACCTGTTGAAGGGCCGCAAAGCTGTACATTGAGAGAGAAAAATAGACGAGACATGTAAAACTAGAGCTGATACCCTTCGGGGTCCATGTAGCTGCTTCAACTGGATATAATGGATGCTCTGTGCTGTGGGCATCCCACAAGCGCCATAAGCAGTTAATATGGCGTCAGTATAGGGTTTGCATTAAAATAGAGTCACCAGGGTTTAGATTGGTGTTTTGACATGCTGTACTGCAGGTTAACATGTTCCCGTTATATAAAGTAGAGGTGTGGGGAGTCAGTAAATGTCTGTGATGTTTGTGGTTCAGATACACACAGTTTCATTGTTCAGTCACATTTAAGAGGATGAGCTTAATTTTGAGGTTGGTCTCTTGCCTTACTAATTTTAGCAAATTAAAACATACACATGGCTGTATCTAACTAGAGTGATGCCTACAAGCAAGACGTTGCCAACTGAAAATAGCTGGGATATTGATTTAAATGTCTGTACTAAAGACAATATGTGTGAGTGAATGATGTGTCTTCTGTAACCTAGTTTATCTGACATGTCTGGTCTGCTCATAAGTGAGACCCTCCAAGCACTCAGAGATTAATGGGCATATAAATTGCATTATCTTGACAGTAGTCCGACTCACCAGTAGGATAAGGCCTGCCATTGGCCTCCTATTTCAGCTGACATTCTCCTCCTTTAACGTTATCTCCACTCTCTATTTTGCAGAGACATTGTTACTGCATCTGGAGCTCAGTGCTGACAGACCTCTGGGGAGCACTGTGCCTGTGTCTCTGCCTCTGTGTCATCATAGCAAAATGTGGTCCTGGAGACACCTACTATATGTCTGTCTGTCTGGACAAATTTGTCACCATGACATAAACAGTTACAAATGTAGGTGTATAGTTGAGATCAAAATAAAGGCCATGTTTGAAAATGGGTGATTCGAGCAAGGGGGCCAGATGTAGATAGATAGAAAGTTTGGAAGGGGCGTACACCCCCAACTTTATGACCATGGCCATATAACCGGGCAAGATACAGTCATGAAACTTTACAGTTTAATATTTGAGGTCAAAATAAAGGTTGATTTCATAGATGAGTGGAGTCTGAGCAAGGGCAATGGAAACAGGGGGTAGGTAGTAGGGAAGCATTATGTATGGATGATGCACTATCACTGTTGAAACCCAAATGCATTTCTTGGAGCCTGACAAAATGGTTTTATGTGTGAAGTGAACGTGATTCTCGCGGGATCTTGTGTTATTGTAAAAATTTGGATTCTGTGCAAGGTATGCTTTACAGTGTTTGGAATGATTTGTTCAGTTTTGCTATCCAAGGTGCTGAACATCGTCCCTGACTTAAATACACTTCATAAAGCTTTGAAAATGCATTAATGTGAACTGGAAACGTACTATTCTTACATGCTGTATAGGCTACACTCCATGCACTGGAATCACAATGTAGAGTTATTTTAATTGTATTGACTATATTTGTTTGTTGATAAAAACCTCATCACAAACTTTAACAGCTGTTGAAAAACTGAGCCAAATTACTTTGCATGGCTTCACAATCATTAAAGGTGGTAGTTGATGAAGAGGTAGCATTACACAAATGTGCATGGAATCAGATGAATACGAGAAAGTAGCAATGTAACACCAAGCACATGACCTGAAAGTTCCAGTTAATCCACACAAATTTGTGAAAGCAAAGCTGCGGTCTGTTCGCAAGCCAGAATGTTTGTGACTACATGAAAGCTCTCAATCTGAGGGCACAACTTTGTGTTGGAGTCAGAGACAACAACGGGAGGATCAGACAGATAAAAATGCATTGAGAGGAGAGACAAGAGTGGGAGAAAAGAGATGTTATATTTTATAGTGCATTATATTTGAGACTCGAGAGTCAATGATAGGGATGTTGGTCTTGATATCAGACTAATCTCCTGTTTTTTACACATATTGTTGACTATTGATTACCACTAGAAAGTCTTTACCTTTTAACTTAGCTTCTGCTGCTGTCTGCTGGAACTGTTTCTCTCAAGAAAAAGGTAATGACGCTGACTGATGTTAAACATCATTACAACACTTTTTAAGAGACAAAGGCTCACTTTTTTATTTCTCTTTAATGCAGACAATGTGATGAGCATACAACTATAGTATTTATAAAGATATTTTTCACCTTTTAAGGAAGTTGGAATGGAGGAAACTGTGCTTAGTGTTTGTTTATTTGCTGGCCTCTCTCTCTGTTCCTACCTGCAGTGAAAGATATATGCGTCAAGGCTTCGTTATTTTTTCCAGTCTTGCTGAAGTGCTGTCTCATTTGTCACATCCATTGTGCTGCATTACAAGTGGCTTTTATAAGGCAAAAGACAAATGAGACTGCATTCAGGTAATGTGTCCGAGTAGAACATGACATAAAATGTCAGGGACTTTGAGAAAAAAAACAATAAAGAAAACAAAAATCGAAAAATCAAATGCACCGCTTTTTGAAAGACATTTTAGTACTTGTTTATCAAACTCAGAAGCAAAGATTGATGTTACTGAAGCTCATCCACCTGTTGTCATGTTATAGTTAGTTGCTTATTGTTGTTGCAAACTGTTGCTTAAGTATATCATATGACACTTATTCAATCAAACTAATCAAATAGTTTTTGAATATTCTAAAAAGAAAAAAATAAATCACTGTGTGATTCCAAACAAAAGCCTTTAAATGAGCCAATCAAAATGTTTTGCGAGTGGTTCTTAGGTCCTACAAATCTGCAGATTAAGTGTTAATTAACAGGACAAATGAAGTGCGGTGAGAGATTAGAATAATCCTCCAGGTTATCAACAGCTCTACAACTACACACACACACACACACACACACACAAACACACACACACACACACACACACACACACACACACACACACACACACACACACACACACACACACACACATTACTTTATTCATTCAATATTATATTTTAATGTTAAAATATTAGTTACCATTTGCTTAATAGTTGTCATAACTGAATATTCAGTATTGAGCAGGAACAAACTGTGAGATGATGATCATGAAATAATGGTGACAGCTGGAAAGACAGTTGGTGAGAAGGCTGCTGCTGCTGCTGCTGAGAAGGACCATTGCACAGGAAGTAGAGGTCTGGTGAGATTACCCAAACTATGAGCACAAATATATATATTTTGGAGGGGTACCTCTGGAGCCAAATGGCAGGGGGCTCATTATCCAAACATGCTCATAAGGTACAAATGAAGATTTGAGAAATCAAGAAAATTAAGCTGCAGAAGAGTGCAATGCACAAGATCACAAATGTGTGCGTGTGAGTTATTTTGTGATCATTTTGTGTTGGTTTAGTTTGATCAAGGCACCCAAATGAGACTTTTAATGACTAGTTGCACTGCAGTTTGACAATTCCCTTAAATTTGACTGTAAGAAGTCTGTTGCAGGCCTTCGTGGGTGACAGATGTCAGCATCACCTGCTGCAGTAGTCTGCATTTTGCCTTATTAAGTAATTATTGCCCAAGATAATTGTTATAAAACACAACATCATTGGATGGCAATCAATGTAAATTGATTCAGGAAAATGATGTAAGATAGACTCATAGTGTTTCCATTAATTAGAAAATAAAAATTGTCATACTTAACAATATGTGTTCTGTCATTGACTCCCACATGAGGCCTGTCTTGTTGATTAATCACTTAGTGTTACAGACTCCACAGAGAGGCCATTCACTGATACAGTTCTACACACATGACTATTCTTGATGGGGCACATACAGCATGAATGATGATGATGGAAACCACCACTAATATCTGCAAAACTGAAAGCAGAGAGGACAACTAATTAATCAAGTGTTGGACCAACATGCATTGCTTAATACATGCACTGATAGATACAAAAAAAATAAGTTATGTTTGAAGCATACCAGTCTTCGGCAAATTACAGTAGTTCAATCTCACATTTTAAATGTAGCAGCATCAATGTTTGGTCTTTTTGAAGAATTATTTATTTACACCTTTTTCCCATTACACTACCTTAAAGTATTGTGATGACAAGACCTGGTTTTGAGGCAGCTCAAAACGTGACGCAACGAGACACCACTGTTCAGTGTAAATAACGCTTGTTTCGTTGATCGGATGGGTTGATTTGGCCTGTCTATCACCAACATAGGTTGAGGTTCAGATAGATGATTTATCCAATCAGCAACCAGTATTTCCGCCTCTTCCCAAAAGATCTCCAGCCGAGAGTTCCCAGATGGATATGCTGACCAAATAAGAATTATGCTAATACATCTGGCAGAGTCAGGTTACCTATTACCTCCCCAACTCTTCAACTCACTCTGTGTAGCATTTTATAAAGAACCAGCCTCGTTTTCCGTGAATCAGCACAGCTCGATGTTCGAGGAAAATTTGTCTAGGCTGACTGGATGCTCCAGGACATTGTTTTTTGTACTTGAGTCTTTCTTATCTGTGTGTGTTCCTGAATAATCACATTTAGCCTTCTGCGCAGATCTATGTTCTGAACTTCACTAAGACTGTAAAGTGTTGCCTTATAATTGAGACCACTGCTCTTTTACTATTGTTCCTGGGAAGCAGCTGTACCTTCAGGTCTGTAGTATCCTAATAAATATGGATGCATTGCATCCCTCCCTTGTCTTGTGTGTCCTCCTGCACTGCCCCACAGCCCCTTAAATGCTCTATTATTAATCTCAATATTGCAGAATATCCCACTTGGTGAGATCGTATCTCATCTGTATGCCAGGTCTTTCTGCTCTCAGCCATGCAGGACTAAGCTGTTTCTCTCTGTTCAACCTCATTCAGCCTCTGACATTTTGCCATTTTCACTGGAGATGAGATCTCCTATATTAAAAAATATATTTCTAATTGTTACCACCATCTACATAATTTTTCACATTTATATTTTCAATATTTCAAGGTTTTCATGCAATTTCTTTTTTTGATTGAAGATTTTCTTTAATATAAACTATATATCCCTGGTAGGATTCCGACCCCTCTAGCATGAGAGACAATTATTGAACATAACTTTATATTTATATTTACGTTATTCTGCAAAGGTGAGATCAGATCTGAGAGCTGTGATGTTCCACTTGGCAATGAATGAAAAGTCAACATGATAATGAACTGAGTTATCTCTCCAAACATAATTTAATATAGTCCTTTGACTGATGATAACATTTCAAATGCTCACCAAGATTGGCTCCTAATATTAATATGATTTTCTTTTGGTTTAACGTTGTGTGTAGAGGGGGTGAAAAGTCGTTTTATAAATGTATGTATTGAAGACTTCTTGTAACACTGGGACATAACTGTATTTGTATATCCATACATAATGTTTCTTATCTGTTAAAATGAGTGCATTTAGCAATTGAATGCATTTTCAGAGGTGAGGAGACCTTCAACTGAACAGGAGTAAAATGGAGAAAAAACATTTTAAATCCAGTCAGTAGTTGAAAATGTCTCTTCCTGCATTCCTGTACAATGCTTCTCTGACATTTAATGTAATACATTCATGTACATAATCTTTTGTTATTTCATTTTCAAGACTAATAGAAATCAGAGTGTCCTCTGAGACCTTCTTTCCTTGAGTACCCCCCGAGAAGTGGTGGGTGTTCACACAACCATCTGCATTTATATACAAATAGACCGGTCTCATTTTGACAAGGTTTCCCAGTTGAAGAGAGGCAGGGTTGATGTGTTGATTTGATGGACCATCGGCACTTTGCCTGGAGGCATGCTCAGGTTCACTAGATTCTGAAATGTAATTTAGAGGGTTTTCTGACATGCAGGTCTTCATGACTTTAATGCAATTGCGTATAGTGAAGCTAAATTACCCAGTTCATTCATTTTTACTAAGATGAAGAACATTGAGCATAAGAGTGGTAGGGTATGGCAGACTTTATAATCATGTGATACAGAGGATGCATACTGTGAATAAAGAAAGGTAAAACTCGAGTTTTACCTTTAAACCCTACTACTACTGTTTTCTGAGGTAACAACTGAGGTTGATATTGATACCACTGAATATGATAACAAATGCCACACTAATATACAACACAGTGAATGTGATTATTGTATGTGGGAGGGCAGGGCGAGCAGAGAGTCATAATTTTGTCTAGAATGTGGAACATCTTTTTCTTATTTTTAAAGTTATCACAACAGAGCATTCATAGCTCTCAGAGGCAAAGTGATTGTTAAGCATTTTCTACTCAAAGAGCAGCACATTGAAAACCCAGAGCAGTTGGCAGCAATGATTTCTTGCTCACATACATTTCTTAGGCAGCACCACCACTCAGCTCCAGTAGCATTCATCAAGATAGCATTCACACTCTTGATGGTGGAAGTTTCAGCACTGACTTTTACTTTTACTCTTTCTTTGTGAATGTGATGTCTCAGGAGGGCTGATGGCACAATTCAGCTCAGAGTAACTAAAGGCAGCTCAAGTGCTGGTTAATAAAAACACTTTGCAAGCAGATTAGATCAGATAGTTGGTTAATTAGATGGTTGGTGCATTCCTTCACCATGCTAATGCTTTTATGGTAGTTTTAAACTAGCCGTATAAATTAAAACGGCACACTCATCCTCTGAACACAACAAAGCCGCTTCACTTCCTGTAAGAGATTCTTCAGAGCTTTGTTGAATAAAAGAGTATACAATAAAGAGAAAAAGAAAGACGTACACCTCCAGACATGATCTTAACTGGACCTTAATTCAATAACAGTAAACACTGATTCATGTTCATACGGAGGATTCTAGGTTCAGGGTCAACTGCAGTTCATTATATGAGGGCTGAATCCACTGTAATTGTGACGCATCTGATGGTTTGATATGAATCAGTAAGTGACGTAGAAGGTGTGGAATGTTTTGATGAGGTTTATCTTCATCACTGCCTACAGCCCCTTTCCTTAATGTGTGTCTGTCTATAAGTGGTTATTTTCCACTGGTATTCTGGGGTCTAAACCAGATGTTGTTGTTTTTTTTTTGCCTCATAATTGGTCCGGATTAAATATTCAAATGTTTAAATGAAAGGAAACAAGTAGCTTCTCAGAGTTATCATTTGCATGTTGAATGTTGTCCCGCACTGAACTTGTACACAACGCCTGTGACATTCATTGATCTTCTTTGAAATCACCACTTCCTCAGAGAGGTTCTCCCCGTGTCTGTGTGGGTTTTCTCCGGGTTCTCCGGTTTCCTCCCACAATCCAAAAGACATGCACGTGTTAATTGATGACTCTAAAATTGCCCGTAGGTGTGAATGGTTGTCTGTCTCTGTGCGTCTCTATGTGCCCTGCGATAGACTGGCATCCTGTACCCCGTCTCACGCCCGTAGTCAGCTCATCGGCTCCAGCCCCCCGCGACCCAGACAGGGACAAGCGGTTGAAGATGAATGAATGAACTTCCCCAGAGATCACTGTCCACTGTGCATTTTATTTCAGGAGCCAAGTTAAACAGAGGACAAAGAAAGACAAATGCACATATGGCTGAAGGAGAGAAGATATTTTATGTTCAGGGAAATGTTTTAAACTTTATCATACATGAAACATTCTGAAGATCAGCCTGATTAATGAGTTGTTGTTGTTTTTTTAATCTGTTGCCATTCCTGTTTCTTGTCCTGATTGGTCCCTCTGTTATACTTTCCACCTCCTATGTCCCTCTTCTTCTCACCTGTCTTCTAACATTAATGCTGAGGAGGTGTATGAATGTTGTCCAGTTCGTCTGTGTTCCCCTTATGATTAACTGCAGTGACACACTGCAGATGAGTGTGGATGATCTTTCCCTTTTTAGTGATGTAGTGCCAAATAAAGTTAAACTTCAGAGTGAGTGCATACTAATTGACCTCAGCACAGTTAACATTTAGTCAATTCCAACGAAACAATATGTACTTAATTATAAATCAGTCCATGGACTCTTTATCTTTATAAATAGTTCATATAATCTGTATTTATTTGATAGCCCCTTCTGTCCGTTCATCCATCCCTCCATTAACCTTGCAGCAGTTTCATCAGTTATGAGGAAAGTACTGTTGTTTTGTGTTTGATCTTGGCTTTTCATCTTCCTTCTCCTGTCTGCATATCAAAGCCCCCAGCTATGGCCCTGCCTGCTATCCCAGACCTCAGCCAGTGCATTGGACGTGTTCATTCAATGCTTTGACTTTCATGCAATGCAGTGATGGGTACATGGGGGTTGTATAGGCTTCATCTCATCAAGCTGTGTGCAGCTACTCATCCTTATCTGTATGGCGTTAAGAGTTGAGGCAAGGGAGCAAGCCTGAGTTGATTTTAATTTATGTACGACAGTCAAAGGCTGCTGCACAACACATGTAAATGAATAATTAAAAAAAAGAACCTAGTTTTAAATAGTTTGCCTTTCATTCAGATCTACTTACATATATATCTAAAGTATGACATGTTTTGGTTAAAGACAGTCATTATGAGGTGTTCTTTTTTAATGTGTGATTACCTTAAACTGAGAGCTTTTGGTAGCAATCCAGTGTTGCCCTGCTGTTAAATCTAAAAACTGCACCAGTGCAGCTGCAACATTCAGGGTCTATTTTTTTTTTTAATGTAGTCAGCGTTTTTTTCCAGATATGATTTAATTTAAATAGCACTCGATACAAACTACTGTTTTGTAAAAGATGTAAAACTAATCAGATTTCCCCAAACATATTAGACTTGCTGAAGGTTTAGTTGTCAGTTCAAACACACAGCACTCAAACTCACAAACTCAAACACTTTGGCTGTGGCCTCCGGAGAAGTCTCTCTGTTGCACTGAGTACAGAATAATTAAAACATCAAATTCCAATTTATATAAAACAGGTGTTTATTACCAGTCGTGGACAGTTTCTCTATTAGGATGCCCTTCAAGTGTTTTTACCAGGAGGGACGTCCATGCTCACCTATTGTTTCTGTGTGATGCTGACCTGAGTCAGTGATTCCGGGCTCTGTCCGAGCCCCACTACACCCATTAGCTTCCGCCCATTTGATTAAATGTGGCCATCGATTCCCACAGGAAATTAGTCAAGCACAGCATCACCTGATCAGAGCTGCCAGCACCCTGATGGAGAGATAGAACAGGGATTGAGAGAGGGATAGTGGGAGGCATTGGTTCACATTTACAATGGAGGGATGTGAGGTGGGATGAGATGAAACAGCTTAATGTGAAATACAAACAAGCACACTGAGAGACATCCAGTGCCCTATTGTTTCTGACTCATTGGCAGCTTCCAGCAGCCTGAGGGTTTCACATATTGTTGCTTTAGCATTAAGGAGTGGAAATGTTTAAACACAAAGATCGTACATCTGCTGTCTCTATAATGGATGCCGGAAATGCATACACCTTAGTTATTTCTGCTGCGATTCGTTTTCTGCATATGTCTTTTGTTTCTGTTAACTGTTTTAAATGTCCCAAATATTGTTTCATTATAGTCGGATTTAGATGCAAATTCTCAGCTATCCCAATTAACACAATGTATCTGAATGATGTTGCTCCCTAGCATGAAAGAACATGTGTAAATTATGTTTTTGACTTTGTGATTTTTTTTTAGCAAAAATCTGGCTAGACGCATTGACGGGTTCACACTCTACAGGTTGTATGACACCCTGGTCTGTCGATTTACTGTTTTGTGCCATGCTGACAGTGTCGGGAGAGGTTCCAGCAGTGGATGCGACCCACAAAGAGTTGAAGTGAGACACAGCAGGCAGGAGGCCAGGGGAGTGCAACACACCACTACCCACTGCCAAGGTTACACACCTACACACACAGCCATATTGCCAGGGGCTACTCAGTTGGCTGGCATAAAGATCCCTACTATTAAAGCTACTGAATGTCATTAGCAGCCTTCAGCCATGGCAAAGGAAAAAGAGCAGCCTGCCACAGCAGGAGAAGCCATGATGGGAGCATTGAGGGAGCAAAAAGCCATAATCTGTCCCAAAGGTAAAATACAAGACTAACACAGGCAGTGATGGAGGTTTAAAGTGACAACCTGGCTCTGTGGATCTGACTACAGCTGAGAAACTGGCTGCTGTAGTCGAAGAGAAGAGGAAGTGAGACGCAGGGGTCTGGCAGTGCTTCAGGTACCCCTGCCTCATGTACTACTGATTTATGCCACTTATTCATTAAATCATATTTATACTGCCGCTCTTTTAATGTGCCTCACACTACTATATAATTATCAAAACCACTTAAAATCACAGTATCTCGTGGTTCACCAGTTATGATGAGTAAGTCTTTATTTTATATCTGTCCTGCGGCATCATTCCACCAACACATGTGAGCACTTGATTTTTGATGTTGGTAAGGGACTACCCATTGGCAGATATTTTGACTTGTTAGTCAAATGTAAGCACAATGAGGAATAAAAATCCTCAAAATGTCTATACACCCACTCGCATTCTCAGCAAATTGTTTTCATTTGAATAATGTGACATTTGGATAATTTATTCAGTACTGAAAAAAAACATGTTTAATCTGTTTTCTTCTGGCAACAAATGTGTTAAGAGTAGGAAGGTCAACCAGGAAGGTCAGTCAGTAGATGCTGATGAATCATAAATGTACATCTGAGTCCTTCAGGGATCATGCAATTACAATTGTCACCTTTTATAGCTGCTTAATAACAATCTACATCTCCTCCAACATCATCCTCAATTCGTAACCAATTTGTTATGTACAGTGTAAATATGGCTTCCGTTCTGATCCAGCAGGGAGTCATCTCTAAGTGATCAGTACCAACCACTCACTCACTGGACCATATACTGTAGAAAATACAGTAGTAAAACCTAAAATGTTAGGTTCTTATTTTATTATGTGGCCTTATTTTTCGAACACGGAGATAAGTGGACAGTGGCTGATGACTCGCATGTGTCCGATGAGCAGAAACATCACTCCCATTTTAACTGCTTGTGTTACTCTATTGTGTGAGTTGTTGCTTGCTAACAGTTCAGCCATAAGCACTGATTAGCTGTCTGTATATCAGGACTGGGTTTGTGTGAGTCTATTTCTTAGCATATAAGTTTATTCATGTCACACAATGTTACATTAGCGGCATAATACTGTTTCCTATTGTGTGTCTGCATTTTGGATGTGGGATTAAGTCCAGAGGCCTCGTACCCCCGATGGAATTTAAGTGTAAATGCTCATTGTGCAGCTCTAAATGCATGTAATCCATTAGAGCCCTGGGGTGGCAGCATTAAAGAGGGAGATGAAACAGACCCCCAATACAGAGGCTGCACAAAAGCTGACTGCACTTCACAAAACAGTACGGTAATAGGATTTACAACGACTGTAAAGTAACATCTTCTGTAGATGATGGTGGACTCTCAGCTTTTTAAACCACAACAATAAACAATAACCTACTGTATATTGGTGTGGAAATATCGAAATAATAGATTCCTTTCTCAGTCAGTTTTTAGCTTTTAGTCTTGAAAGTTAGAGGGGGGAGGGACAGGTCTTTCACTATCTCTGTCATGTTGATAAAAGTTGTCCTTTTCTCTCCTTGAGAATAAATGGTTTACACAGACTGTCAAAACCATTTTTCTTCTCCATCTAATTTAAATGTCTGCCTATTTATGAGTCTTACATGAAGGTCAGCAGTGATGTAGAAAGGGCTTTATCCTTTTCGAGCTTTGTTTGCCATTCTTCTTCCATTTAACTTTTCTTCAGTCCGATATGCATTGGGTTGGATATTGTATGGTATGATTATTTTACCATTACTTATTTGATTTCTATGGATCATTGGTGTGTTCATTCAGGCTGTTCTCATTCACTATTTGTACAAAACTAGAGAAAGTAATTATTTCGCTACATAATGACTGCAATTTTTGTGTAAACCACATATGTATTACTGAGGAAATTAGGTGTTGAGCAAAGAAGCAAATCAGGCAACCAATGATACCACCACTAAACACAGCGTAGGGAGGCAGGTCGGGGAGGTAGATGGGTCCCAAAACACAGGACTTTCATTTAGGGATCAATGTTTGTGTCTCTGTTGTGTTCATGTCCCCACTAAGCCAAAACACAACACTTTTTTTTAATCCTAACAAAGTCGTTTTGATACCTAAACCTAATTGTCACGGTCCACTTCTGGTCGCCATTTCACTGCATTACATAGAATGTTATGTTTCATAAGATATCCTACAAACCTGTTTGCGTTAAAAATAATGTAATATTTCGTAAGGTATGGAATCTGTTGATGAGAACACATTGGTTGATTAGATATAAAGAATTAGAGAGTTATGCACAACATACAATGAAATCTCAATAATGTAAACTTGAGGAAATAAGTGTATGTCTTGTACTCTCTTAGGGAAATACTGAATTGGCGTTGTGCTGCTCAGATTAATTAATTGGGTCATTAGGGGAGAGTAATTTTTTCTGATCAGGATAGTGAAGTCTTCTGATGTTTGACTCTTGTTCTTTGTCTTAATCCAATTAAAACTGAAGACCCATTAGGATATCCTTTTGAAGTTGGTTTTCATTTGATCTGAACTCATCATCACCACTTTTGTCACGGTGAGGCAAATGAAAATCTTGGACTTACTGTGAGTGGTTGAAACCCTGTCAATTTAAACTAATTGTGTAGAGTAAAGCTCTCTGCCCATATTCTGCAAAGTGCATGCTTAGTACATTATCCAAGGACCCTCAACCTTTCTCTTGACTCTTCTGTTTTAGTTGATAACCTCTTCATTTCCACGTGTAAAGCTGATTTGTTAATGGTGTCTAATTATTCTGAAGTGTGAGGTGAAGACCGATTATTTCATGTCACTGTTGTTGAGAGGCTTGATGTTAGATAAGTTTTCAACGGCTGACCCTCTGACCGAAACCCTCTCGCCAAGCTCCTGATCTGTGTGAGACTCGGTCGTAAGTTTTGCAGAGATGATTTCTTTACTTCAATCTGACTCAACTGTCCTCTAAATTAAAATTTGAAATCAATCCTTCGTGTCCTTCACTGGCTAAATAAATAATGAGAGCCATATGGGAGGCTGATTGGTGCTGAAATGTAGTTTCTACTCATGTTATACCTTAATCAATGTGGGCACTGAGCCAGTTCTCTGAGCAGAATGGATATCCATTTGACTGAAATAATGTTTGACAGTAACCACTGTTGTGTAGAAAAAGAAATAGCAAGTTACTGTAACCATGCCACTTTTGATCAACAGTTACTCCGTTTTAACATGTTTCAGGTTCACAACCGTAAAGCACATGAATAAGATAAAATTGTCACATTGACAGAGATTTATTGAGATGTCATTTTGAACCACACTAGTGAAGACTGCCCTGACTGGTCGAAGATCCAAAATAAACTTGGCTAGAATAAAGCCTGTTTCTGGTGTCCAGTGATCCCTGTAGCTCAGTCAGGCACAAAGTGAAAGTGCTGGTGTGAGGGAACAGCAGACAAAGGGCGGAGGTGGATCTGATTTAGGCTTTCTGACCTTGACCACGACAATAAAAACTGATTCTTGAAATGTGAAAACGACTTCTCTCTGGTGAAGCAGATGATCTGTAAGGTGATAACTCACAAATTATGAAAAAAAAAAAAACAGGTACAGCTCTATGCTCGCTCAACTCGTGCAGTTGTTCTGTTCTTCAGGTCATTGGGTAACTTGATGCATGTGACTGAGTGTGATTTGCCCTTTTGTTTCAGTCAATGAGTCACTTCCTGCTGATGCACTGAGTAGTACTAGACCTCTGCCACCCCGAGGGCAAGAGTCTGAAAGTCATACTGTATGTATGCATATTGTATTTTGTTTGAAAGAGGCAAAAATAATAAATAAACAATCATACTCTGTTTTTTTTTTGTTTTATTACCACTACCTTGTCTGCAGGATGATGGTCAAACAGATTTATAAATACACACATGCCATCACACCAAGGCATTCTGATATCCCGGTGGGGAGCAGTCTTCTATATCAATAAAATCACAAAAATAATGGTTTTGCAGAATGTCAAAGCTGCTCTACAACAGTTGCAAGCAAATTTAAAGTTAATGAAGTTGAAAGATTTCACTGTATGATGCAACAATTTCATCTGAATGTTGAAGTGCGGGAAATGACGAGCGCATTGTCTTGCTGTGAAAGTAGTGTCGAGGAATCACAGACCAGCTGTTGGCCTTTTGTTGTAAATGTGTGGTATTGGGCTGCAGTAGATTGTGGATAATCATATTTTAGACGGAAATTTCTACGATTGAAAAACTGGAGTCGATTGGACTTTGGAGGTGTTTAATGAGAGCTGCTGGAAACGTAATATACACAAGAAGTGCGCCCTTGGTGTGTGTGTGTGTGTGTGTGTGTGTGTGTGTGTGTGTGTGTTTATAACAGGCTCTGTGTGTGTGTGTGTGTAACAGGCGCTCTGTGTGGGATAAAGTGGGAAGCGCCATGGCTGACTAACACAGATGAGCCGCTGGTCTTTTCTTTACTTCAGAGGATCCTGTTCACTCACTTTTAAACTCTTGCTCTTTTCTTCTCTCTTCTAACATATCCAGCATCTGCACTTATTGCATTTCTCTTGAAAGAGGTTACCATTGCACAATATTTTCTTTTGTGAATGTGTTTAATCAGGTTTTACAGTAAATATAATAATTCCCACATGACATGAAATAACAGCGAGGTGATCTCCGTTTGTTAATTGGCATGGTATTCTAAAATCCAGTGTAACACATTCCAGTAAAACTTGAAGGATGGTAGTGTCACATGGCTCTACATATTTCTGCTATTTGTCCATTTAATAAACACATATTTTAGCTAAAGACACCTTCACTGTGAGGTGTAGAAAATACCTCATACTGTTCTGCCTGAATTCCGTGGTAATTTGTAATCTAATATATTGTATAATGTAATATACTGTATGGGAAGTCCACTTCTGCCTTCACTCATAGGCCAGAATTTTGACTTAATCTTTCTGCAAACTTATTTCAGTCTTCTAAATTATTTACAAACATTTTTATTTTATTTAATGTATTTCTTTATTTTCATATGGCACCGCTTTCCTATGTGCTGCTTTGCGTAATTCCAGCCATATTCATTCATGAGGTGCTCAAGTCTTCTCTTAGTGATCATGTATGCTTTCAGTTCACATTAATAGTGTAAACTTCAAAAAATTGTATTTCATTAAAAAGGAACGTAGAGGTTTGTGCAGCATTGCTAAAAGTCTCCTAGTCCAGCCTGAACTCTCAGTTCCCGTGTGTTCTCTCTAATCTTTATCCTTTCATACAGTTGAGAAACTCAGTAAAGGCTCATTACTATTTAGTGTGAACCATTAGATGTTCACATTAAAACTCCATTATCAAGAACTGCCGAGGAACTAATATGTGTGTCTGAACATGAAGGTGAAGAGAATTAAAGTCAGATGTGAAGCTGATAACTACCAGGAGAAACTTCTCATCATCCAGTACTTAAACATATTGGTTTTGCATCGACTGTCTAATAACACATTAATGTTGCTTCAGCCCTCCATTTCTCTTTGGTTTCGCTGTTCTATACTGTCCTCTATGAGTCACCAGTTTTATATCCTTCTTTATGAAGCTCCAGACCAATACCATCCGATCCATTTTCTGTGCTTTGTTGGTAGCCTTGAAATCAATTAAACATTAAAGTGAATGGAAGCTGGTTGCTGTTGAAGCTTCCCATAGGAGCTGCTTATCCTTCACAGCTGATGGGGCTCTGCCTCTCTGCTCTCCTGACTCTGATCTGCTCTCCTGCCTCTGATCTGATCTTCTCTTCTATCTTTTCACTTCATATCTCATCTTTTAATTGCAAAAATATCAGGGACAAGTAACTGAGGCAAACAGAGACAGACGGGTGGAAAAAATACAGACAGATACAGACAAACAAATGTAGGCGGACACATGAGTTTACACTGATGGTAGGGAGCAGTGTTCTGTTTTAGTCTGAACTGACTGAACTCAGATCAGTGCAGCTAGATGATTTGCTGTTGGAGGAAGAGCTCCGAAACAACATAGTGACAGTACTGGTATAACCCTGAGAGTCACTCATACATTGTTTATCCTCTCATCTCACTCTTTCATTGCTTCAGTCTTCTACAAAGAGAAAACCGGTTGTGTTTTGATTGATACTGACAAGAGATAAGATCAGAACTCTGAGCAGAGGAAATCATCTGCAATCTCGATCTGCCTCTCCTCAGACAGCCAACAAGCAAACGGAGTTTAGTATACAGTTTAGTCAGGGTGGTTTTGAGACATTCGCCGACTGTAAAATCATTTGAAGATATAATTTACTTTCTGTACAGTGTTCAGATATTAGTCACATGGCGGATGAAGCTTGTGTGTTTGATATGAGTAAGTGCTAACAGGGCTACCCGTGTGGCACATGTGATCCTCAACATGCTTGTGAGGTCTCATTATTTCTTATCCACGAGCCCTGGCTCTGAGCCTCCTACAATACTGACTGTAATGGCCCTGCTGGAGGTCTGCACTGCATGAATTTTTTTTTCTCTAATATTTCTTTCAAGTACATATCCAAGAAGAATAGCCTGTATTTTAACTGAACAGTGTTCAAGCTTGTACACTCTCTGTGTGGTATCATCTTGTAATGTGTCTGCATGCTTGGAAATATCCCAGATATATTGAGATTGTACTAATGATATAATGGCACATTTTGCAATCTGCGAAAATGTATTTCAATAGAATGTGATCTTAATAAAGCATTGACAAGGGAAGTGTTACAAATTTTGATTGTCTACAATGTTGAAGGTAATATTTAATAAACATCATAGATATCGTCTGCTAAAAACATCAAACTGGATATAACAAGTACAATTTCCACAGTTTTGTGCAGCGATTGCTTTTGAATATGCTCTCTCTTAGCTATTACATTATTTAAATATTAATACACACATACATCATATTCACAGACAGAGGGGTCTGATTATTTCTTCACATATATATATTGGCTGGATATTTCTCCCGTTCGTGAAGATTTGCAAAGACAAGGCAAGTTTCTTTGCGCAGGCTCCTCTAAACAACAAAGCGACTTAAAGTGCTTTACACAAAACATAAAGGGCATTTAGAAAATGTAGAAATACAGTGTTAAAGAAGATATTAAACAAAAACACAGACATGAAGAACATTTAAAAAAGAGTTGTAGTTAAATAGAAGATAATTAACTAAAATACAACAAGAAAAATCAAACAGCGGGATAAAATGCTTAACTCAAGTTTTCTGGGAAATTGTTCCAAGTATGTGGTGGATGATGAGATATATGGTGTGTACATATAACGTGGTGCGTACATATAACATGTTGCGTCTCCATGTTTAGTTTTGACTCTGGGGACAGTAAGCAGACTTGTCCCAGATGACCTGAGATATTTGGATGGTTCATTTGAAGGGCAGAGCAGGATTATATTTTGGCCCAAAACCATTTGGTATTTGGTACGTAAATTCATACTCAGACAAACACAAGCAAGTGAACACATCTGAGAACTGGAGGGCCACACAATGTATTAAGATAGCACGCCCTATGGGAGCCAGTCAGAGGTCCATAGATAATTGTCGTGTCAAAGCAGGGACACCTGACATTTCAAAACACGCCAATGGTCAATGCAATGTTTGCTTTTAATCTAACATCCGAGCCATATTTCTTTATATCTATCACATAGTCATGCTGTGTGATGCTGTAGTAGATACTATGGATTGTAGGATTAGGATACATCTGTTAGAGTGTCTGATTTTTCAGTTTATTGGATAAAAAACGGGGAGGAAAAGAGAGAAAATCTGCTGTAGAAGCAGTGAGAGAAAATGAAGAGGCTTCATGTCCACCATGATCCTTTAGGGCTACTGACCATGATGATGATGTTTCATTAGGATGTTACTGTGGCTCAATGGCCCATGAAAAGCTATAATGTCATGAGACAATGGAAAAGGAAATTGACTTTTCTCTACAATATTCCTCTTGAGCATTTTCATCCTCCCTCCAAATATCTGCCTGGAACAGGACTGAATAGTGTAATGAAGAGCAGCAGTGAAAACGATTGGCTGTCTGTTTAATTCATCTCATATTCACTAAAAGCAGAGTCAAGCCTGTGAGAAAAAAAGTATAATGTTATCAAAAGTGTTCCATGTCTTTGTTAGTGCAACTGTTTGAGTCAAGCTGTTTGTGTCTTCCTTCTCCAGAATTGATCCTATAACAGCTCTGAGATTCAATTCATCAGGCTAGATTAGTAACTCATTTTTAGTTATTGACTTCTAGACTTGTATTTTGAGTCTAAAATGTCATACTGAATTACAAGGTTAAAGTTACTGGTTCCTCCAGGTATTGATCAACAAGCTGTAGAGAACAAAGGAGGATAGAGAGAGAGAAGAGAGGTGGAGAAGAGGAGGGCAGACTATTTCAGGTAGTGTTCTGTCTACTATTGACTGTATGGACCACACTTAACTGGCCATTTTTGGTATATATATATGCTTATATAAGTTCCTGCCAAGACAGCATGTGAACAAAGCTGACGGAAGAGTTGCTCTAATAATATGTTGTATATTTATTATGGAGCCTGTTTGATGCAATATGGGACAACATATTCCACAGAATTGTTTGACATTTCAGAGAAACAAGAGGTTGCATCAGGCCGACAAATTACAAGATGTGAAGGGCAAATATAATGCAGCTACAGTGAGGGAAGAAGGGAAGAAACAATCAGAAAAAAAAATATGAAAGAAAGAAAAAAGACATATGAACAGAAGTCACATGTTACTGCATTTCACTCTGCACCACATGTACCACCTCCAGGTTAGAAAAGGAAAGAACTGTGGAGCCTGAATGAACAATAATTTACTTCACTCACCCTTTTGTCTGCTGCGGGCCATTTGGTTCCCTTTTCCTTTAGAGTCACACCTCTCTCTCTCTCTCTCTCTCTCTCTCTCTCTCTCTCTCTCTCTCTCTCTCTCTCTCTCTCTCTCTCTCTCTCTCCCTCTCTTTCTCTCCCTCTCTTTCTCTCTCTCTATTTCACTCTCTCTATCTCTTTATCTGCCTCTCTCCCTCCCTACCTCCCTCTCCCTGTCTGTACTCTGTCACTCACTAATCCAAAAACATGTATTTTCTGTGGGAATTGCTCAGCTTCCCTCTGTATTCAATATCAAATCCCTTCTTTGTAATCATCTGCTATAAAACAATGAGCCAAAGTTGTATATTTTTAGTTTTGAGATAAAGTTATTGTAAGTTAAT
The DNA here is from genome assembly GCF_963691815.1 of Echiichthys vipera. Taxonomy (NCBI): domain Eukaryota; kingdom Metazoa; phylum Chordata; class Actinopteri; order Perciformes; family Trachinidae; genus Echiichthys; species Echiichthys vipera. Next base: position 7,559,062 of record NC_139830.1, on the reverse strand, counting down.
ATATAATTTATTTTACAATCAATTGTTTCATACCACAGGTCATTTGTGAAATCATCACTTAATCACTGTTGTGTTTGTTAATTTCAGAAGTGTTTGGTCACACAGAATGTCACACAAACATGTGACATCATCACTCATATTGCTTTGCCTTTGTCACTTGTGTTTTCATAAACCTATTTCAATGCGCATTTTGAAGATTTGCATTAGAAAAGCTTTATGGAAACCTCAAAATGCAATCAAACTTCCTAAAATGCACATCAGGTGGTTTCAGCCATTTACAAAAATAGGGTTGATGCACTAAATGGTACAGTGCCTATAAAAAGGTATGATACCCTTTTAAAATAATCTGATAGTCTCACTTTTTTTTACAGCCTGAAATGATAATACATAAAAAATATAAATTTTCCCACCGTGATTTGGTGTTTGGTGCGTGATGGGGCGGCAGTAGCTCAGTCCATAGGTGACTTGGCTGGGAACCGGAGGGTTCGAGTGTGTACCATGAATGGAGCGCGGCCTGGTGGCTGGAGAGATGCCATTTCATCTCCTGGTCACTGCTGAGGTGCTGTTGAGTAAGGCACCGAACCCCCAACTGCTCAGGGCGCTGGTCACTGGCATCCCCCTCGCTCTAACATCTCTCCATTAATTGCATGTCTATAGGTCCTGTCTGTGCATGTGTGTGTATTTCGGGCCTGTGTGTGTAACATGAATAATATTAATAGAGTAAAAAAAAAATCGACTTTCCCCGTTGCGGGACTAATAAAGGAATTCTTCTTCTTTACACATTTTTCCTTACAACTTTCAAATGAAATAGTTTTTTTCAAAATGTATGAAAATTAATAAAACATGAAAAACTAAAATGGCAGGGTCGGAAAAGTGATCAGTCCCCAGATTTAATACTTTGTGGAGGCACCTTTTGCTTTATTTATAGCCATCAGACTGTTTGAATATTTCTGTTCCAGCTTTGTGCACCTATATTCATAGCACCTATACATTCTTCCTTGCAGAACTGTTAGAGTTCAGTCAAATTATGTGGTGAGTGGAGTTGGACTGCACTCTTCAAGTCCATCCACAGATGTTCTGTAGGATTCAGGTCAGGGCTCTGACTAGGCCTCTCTAGGACATTCACCTTCCTGTCCTTCAGCCACAGTGTTGTTTTTATGGAGGTGTGTTTTGGGTCGTTGTCATGCTGGACCGTGAACCACCTGCCCATTTTCAAGTGTCTAGCAGAGGACCACAGGTTTTCCTCAAGAATTTGGGTGTACTCAGCAGCATCCATTTTCCCTTCAGTCCCGACCAACTGCCCAGTCCCTGCTGAAGAGAAACAAGCCCACAACATAATGCTGCCACCACCATGCTTCACTGTAGCTATGGTGTGTTTTGGGTGGTGTGCTGTGTTTGCTGTCTGCCAAACATAGCGCTTGAAATTCAGCCCAGAAACTTCTGTTTTGATCTCATCTGACCATATAACCTTTTGCCACATGGCATCAGAATCTTCGGTATGTTTTTTTGGCATACTGTAAACGAGACTCAGTGTGACATTTTTCAGAAGAGGCTTCTTTCTTGCCACCCTGCCATACATTATCATGTACTTCAAGGTTGCCATCGGCCTCTTGGTAGCTTCCCTGATCAATCTTTTCCTGGCTCTGTCATCCAGTTTGGAGGGGCGCCCTGATCTAGCCAAGGTCTAGGTGGAGCCATATGCCTTCCACTTCTAGACAATACTCTGAACGGTACTCAGAGGGATAGTTAAAGCCTTTGAAATCTTTTTATATCCTTCTCCTAGCTTGTGCCTATCAACAACTTTATCATGGAGCTCTTTTGAAATCATCTTTCCAACCATGGTGTATTATTTGTTACAATGCACTACTAGGATTGGAATCCTCAAGGAACCGCCAATTTTATTCTCAAGTAGAATCAAAGCCACCACAATTGATGTGAGGTGGAGGCCAATTAACTAGGCCAATTAACTAGGCCAATTGTGCGATTTGGAAGGTGATTGGTTATTCCTGACATGTTTATAATGGTTATTATAAAGGGATTCATCACTTTTCCCAACACTGCTATTCTAATTTTTTTTTTTTCATTTCAGGCTATAAAAGAAAAAAGTGTCTATTTCCCTTGCCAGATTAGTTTGGATGTAGCGTACAGTTAACTCACTTTACTGATCTGAGCTGAAACTGAGCTGTTTCCACTCAGGGAGTCATCCCAGATGTTACCATTACATGTTTTATTCTCTGGACAGCATGAAACATGACCAATACTTGTTGACATAAAAAAACAACTATACAACTTGCCCAATTGAAAGGGAATTCCTGAAACCCTTTCTCCATGTTTCTCTCATAGATGGTTAGATGGCCAAGGCTTGTTTTGTTTCCTGTTTGCAACCTTTACTTCTTCTACTGTGTTTAATAGGGAATTACAACCATATATAGCCTGTAGCACCAACTTCTGACAAAACTGCACTATAGCCGAGTTTGCTCGAAATTTGCTCCAAAGCTGATGATGGATCTTGATCAGTATCCTGTGAGATAGAGAGATGCATTCTTTTAACTATAATGCATGAACAAGGTGTGTTTCAATCCATTCTGCAGTCTTTGTTTTGGTCTCCTGCTTGCTTCCCACTTATCATCAAGCAGTTCAAACTGTTCTTTATATTAACATCAGTTGGACTGACTTGGCTGAACCTCAATTGCTGTTTATTATTTACCGTGATGGCTTTAATGTGATTAAGTTCATGTGTGTTGTTTGGATTGCTAACTTTTTGTCTTTCTCTCTCTGTTTTTCTGGGATGATGTTTCCTGATCCGCTCCATCCTGAATATTCATCTGTGGATCTTGAAATACAGGTAATACTCAACTGGTTCTAATATAAATGACAGATGAGACTACCTGTGTTTGTATTTATATTTGGAGCTGATCTTCCAAGAGTCCACAAGGTCTACTTGTGAGTGTGAGTGTGTGTGTGCACTGTGTGTGCTGCGTGTGCTGTAACTGACCAGGGCTGCTACCTGCCAAAGGCAGAGTGTGTCCCACTGCTCTTCAAAAGGCTTTTCTTGGTGCTGACTTGAAGGATGGAAAATTAATTCTAAAGTTGTTTCCTGTCGCTGAATCCTTCCACTCCTTCTAGCTTCCTCCTACATTGGACTCTGTGAATTTTGACCGTTTGCTGCTTGTTTGTGTTATTTTACCCCATGCAGGGACAGCCATATGGTTAGTTTGTGTTGGTGTGACGAATTGCATTTGTCAGGTTCAGCTGCCTTGGTGGCAGAACTGCTCACAGCATAAACTCAAACACCAGACCTCATTTGCAGAACGCTGAAAGGGTCTGAGTGTTTCATGCTGTTGGTGATCTAAAGTCAAATGAGATGCAGGCAGCAATATTGAAGCAGTTCATCATGAGATATTAGAACAGGTCAGATTTTGGCCTTGCTGTGACTTTTTTAAATGCTGGTCAACAGTGTAGTTCATTCAGAACAAGCTGCATGCACACATTACATTTTATACTGTTCCTTTAAGAGGATGTTGTGGACTCCAGGACCATGTTGCCATACAAAAAGTTCCTGCATGGTTGAAGAGTTGATGTGATGGTAGTGTTTGACAGTTCCAGATAAGGCATAGAAGATACACATCAGAAACACGGTTAGACATGCTCAGTGATCTTAATCGGGAGGGAAAACTTGATCTGATGGAAAACTTGAAGTGAAGGAGCTAACAAGTCTGCAGAGACTCAAACGGAGAATCCTCAGGAGAACAGCTGAGGTCTTTTCTGTTCATTCAGTTCAGGAAATTTGTCTGAATCCAGCAGCTGGATGCAGGAGAGAGAAAGACGAGACTGACCCAGTGTGTAGGTGGAGGGAAACAATATAAAAGGTTAACTGTCTGAGGTCTAAGGCTATTTTCTCTATTTTTGAATACTTTCTCAACCCTCTGCGCCTTTCTCAACCCGGTTGGCGCACACGCAGGCGCGTCCAAACAATGTTTGTTCACTGCCTCTGTCAATATATCAGTGAGAATACAGCGTAGAAATGTGATTTAAATATTGACAGTATTGTCAGAATCTCCACTTCTGCATTGTTTTTATTGCAATATTATACGTCACCCATAGGACCAATCAGAAGACAAGAAAGAGAGTGTGACCCTCGTTATCTGCCTCTCCGTGGGTAGTTGGTGGACTCACACATCAGTCACCAGGCACTCAGAAAAACACTAAGTACCTATCTGCCAAACTGAGCAGGCTACTGTGTCCATTTCCACGGCACCTGAACTCTAGCAATATATCATAAAGTTTACAGTAGAGGAGCGCTGGAACTGATTTGGTAAAGTCCAGACAAGGATGGCAATGCTTCTGGGCCAGAGGGATTTGATTCCTCTGATACATAGGAACAACAGAGATCCATTTGAAGCTGTGTAAGTGTATTTACTTTACAAAAACGGTGCTTAAATGTGTCTAGATTGGCCAAAGTTAGCTTCTGTGCGCTAAGCGTAAAATTGGTTTCTATATCAATAGTCATGAACTTTGTTTGACAAAATTGACTGTCCATTAGTAAAGTATTACTGTGTATAAGTTATTTAGTTTTGTAAAAGTGAGCTCATATCATCTCATCTTCATCCACTTATCCGGGGTCGGGTCGCCCTTTCCCGGGCCACATTAACCAGCTCTATCTAAGGGATCCCAAGGCATTCCCAGGCCAGTGTGGAGATATAATCTCTCCACCTGGTCTTGGGTCTTCCCCGAGGCCTCCTCCCAGCTGGACGTGCCTGCAACACCTCCCTAGGGAGGCGCCCATGTGGCATCCTTACTAGATGCCCGAACCACCTCAACTGACTCCTTTCAACGCAAAGGAGCAGCGTCTTTACTCCGAGTTCCTCACGGATGGCTGAACTTCTCACCCTCTCTCTAAGGGAGACTCCAGCCACCCTCCTGAGAAAACCCATTTCAGTCATGACCCAGCTTTCATGACCATAGGTGAGGGTAGGAACGAAGATTGACCGGTAGATCGAGACCTTTGCCTTCCGGCTCAGCTCTCTTTTCATCACAACGTTGCGGTAGAGCGACTGCAACACCGCCACCACTGCTCCGTTTCTCCGGCCAAACTCAAGCTCCATCGTACCCTCACTCGTGAACATTATCCTGAGGTACTTGAGCTCCTTCACTTGGGGTAAGGACTCATTCCCTTTCAAATAGTATAGGCCACTATTTTAATATACTGTTATGTGTAGATGAAACTATCTTTCACATAATTTTATTTATTTATTTGTATGTGAGTTTTATACTGAATGTAAAGTTACCACAAGGGCCTAGTAAACAGCAGCCACCACCTTCTTTTCTGCCCACCACCAGGTCCAGATATGTGCCTCCCTTAAAGCCATTACCACTATCAGCAAAGAGCAAAAGTACCTCCCTAACAACCCCCAGCATATGGCACAGCTGAATATATAAATCAGAAAAACATGCAACTTATGTAAATATTGTAAATAGTGTTTTTCTGTGTTTTTTGTATGTACTAAATATTTGGTTTGGAAAATTAACTTTTGTAGTGCTCATTTTTTTAATTTGCACACATCTCATGAAGCTAGATATATAGGATGATGTCATTATTGAGTCACATTTCATCTCAGTCCCTCTATGGTGAAAATAGTGGACAACAACATTTTTTTCTCAAAAAAACGGTATTAACAAAATTTAATTTTAGACATTTTATTCATCTATCACACTACTTTTGTGAACCTGAGACATTGGTATACTCATTTCAAGCACCGAAAGAGTGTGTCCACATGAGTAAAGGTATGTTTTTATAAGAAATATGACAGATTTCAAAAAGTGGAATTAAATGTTTTAGCTTTTGGGCCAAATAATCTCTTTGCACATTGTTCTAGGACAAATTTGGGCCTCACTGTACAGAAAGCTAAGCATGTTATGCACATTTCCATATTTAATACTTGGGTATTATGTTATATTCAAGTACTCTTAAAAGGGGAATTTAAAGTCTGACTTTGTTGAGGATGTTAATGAAACACCTAGAGACCAGAATGAGAGATCATCAATTTGTGAATTAACTGGAAGGTTACAGATCTTCAGGTCAGCTCCTGCACCACATTTCTTCTCTGTTGGAGTTGCATTGACTCCAAGCTGACGGATCCTCATTTACAACATACAGGAGGTATCAGTGATTCTGTGCAGCTCAATGATGGATACATTACATATCTAACAAAACAGATGTGTAAAATGTCAGTTCTTCTCAGAAGAATTTAGCATGAAGTTTGAATATAATCCAGTGTCGGAAGTTGTTATGAGAGTCAGGTAGCTGTGTGTTTTTTCTGCCTCTGAGAACCAGGAACCTTTCATGTTGGGTAGCCCAGGGATGTTGTACTGAACTACTGTTGTAGCATTAAAAACAGTCTTATCAAAGGTTTGCTTTCGTGTTGCAGGCACACACACACACAAACACACACACACACACACACACACACACACACACACACACACACACACACACACACACACACACACACACACACGAAAAAAATGCCTCTCTTTTCTTCTTTCTCCAATAATACTGTATGCCTTTTCCCCTACAGACACACTGCATAATCAGAAAAATAACATGCAAGCTTTACTGTCAACCTTCACACATGACAAGAAAAAACAAATAGTCAGTGACATTTTGGGTCAGAAACAGTGACATTTAATGCATGACTTTCTGTGTATAAATGACACAGGAGCATTTGTTCATGCTATTACCAGAAGAGATTCTGGACAACATTGTCAGGGTATACAATGTTACGATTCACAAGTACTGAGTAGCAAGATAAATAACAACCACATTCCGTGTACCAGCTGTATAACTTTTTTTCTATTCAATTATATCTTAACATTGAACCCCTTCCACATACTATTTAAAGTGGAGTTATGTCTGAATTAAAATAAATAAAATGTGAAAGTTTGTCAAAATAATGATTTAAATTAAGAATAATTGGATCAAAAATTAGGTAAGCAGCACCCTGTGTCTGATTGGGTTCCAGTGATACAGACGTTATAAGTTGGTATCCAAAAACACAATGAGGTTTGAGACCCAGCCCTAACTTTGTCATATGGTCTGTGTTTGAAAGTGTCTTGATACATTTTCAGTCCACTTGGTTGTATGAAAACCAGTCAGGTTTCAACAAAGCAATAATTTTAACATCAACAATTAGCCAATACATTTACTTGATTCTTGCTCATTTATTTTCTTCAGCTGACTGAAGATGATGACCCTTAGGTTCAGTAGCCTCCTAGTAGTCTAAATACGAAACCATATTAGATGCCAATAATCATGTTGAAGATGGTATTCAGTGTCAACATTATGTTTAATATGAGCAGTTACTTTTTGCAGGATACATGGGAGAGATTATATGACACAGACAGGGAGAAGGGTTGAACCAGGCGAGGGGGGGATTTAGTCCTCTTGCTATGAAGAAGAATGGTGGTTTGACAGTTTAATAAAGTTAAAAGGTTTCTGCTGTGGAGCTTGAGATCTACACTTCAGGCTGTCATGGCTGAACATCTATCAGGGCTATACGAGACAGAAAGGAGTAGGAGGAGGAAGAGAAGTGTGTGCTGTGAGTGAGTCACACAGAAAAAGAAGACCATATTTACCCTTGAAACATGATCAGTGTGTCAGACTTCTCCAAAAGTGGTGGAAAATGTTTACTCACACACCAGCTCTATTTGTCCACACAATGGTCTTCATTGCCTAAATGTTACTGAGTTACTGCATGCATGCTTTAGATGCAATTTATACAAATCACAAAAAATACCTCCATCCAGTAGCCTCCATACAGTGTTAGCATCATTTTCCAGATTACAAACACTTTCATGTTTCCACTCTTGACAAAGTTTATATTTGTTGACACATATTGACACATATGGGGGCAGTGGTGGTCTAAAAGTTAGAGAAGCAAGTTTGGACTGGGAGGTGGGTCTTTGAACCTTGATTCATTTTATCAGAAAAATATGCTTCATAGCCATAGAACCATTTAGACGCTCCAAAGTATGTAGTTTGACCGAAAATCAGGGCTATGTTGAGGAAATGTGGCCTGTATGAAGTAGGGCTGGGCGATTTGAAAATTATATATGTCCATGATGCGGAAGTACATAATTATTTTGCTAACATAGTGATCTGCCTGCAAGGATGAGCTGTTGCGCAGCCGAGACAGACTGCTGCTGATTAAGCAGGGAGACAGGTGGAAGAGGGCAGGGAAAAATCTACGCACAACGGGGGCATACATACAGTATATCCCTTCTGTGTGGAGTTTGCATGTTCTCCTCGTTTCTGCGTGGGTTTTCTGCAGATTCTTCGGCTTCCTCCCACAGTTCAAAGACATGCAGGTGTTAGGTTAATTGTTGACTCTTAATTGCCCGTAGGTGTGAATGTGAGTGTGAATGGTTGTCTGTCTCTGTTCGTCTCTATGTGCCCTGTGATAGACTGGCGTCCTGTCCAGGGTGTTCCCCACCTCACGCCCGATGTCAGCTGGGATCGGCTCCAGATCCCCACGACCCTGATAGGAAAAAGGGGTTGAAGATGAATGAATGAATGCATACATTTATTTATTTCGGTATATATCAAGCTTGTATAACGGAAAGGGTGTAGGTTGAAGCCAAAGCTTATAAACCCCTACCCCTTTTACCTTAAAAATTAAAACAAAATACAAAAGGATCAGATCACAGCCATTTGAAACAAATCAGTACACTTAAATTTCTCATCACAACAAAATAAAGAATGTTGCACAGCGCATAACCCAAAATATATATGATATAAAATATAATTTGTCGCCTCGTGTAGTTTCTTCTAAATTGATTGATGAAAAAACTCTGGTAGGTCTAAATCTGGAATATAATCATTGGTTGACTACAAAAATAGCTTACTAGCTAAGTTCACTGGTGGGATGGAGTAGAGTGTCTTATACAACAAGGACACCACAGCCATAATTTAAATGTTCTTAGCAGAATCACAGAAAATCAGCTGGGAGCTCCTCGGATCAGTGGAATAAACTAGAACTCCAATAGTCATTAGTTGCTTTGCAAATATACTTTAAACTATACAGTTCTGCTGGTCACTGCGTCATCAGATAAGACTGCTATAGTAGAGCAAGTTAGTTCCATTCTGTAATATAATATTTTCATATTCCCTGGCGAGTTAATTGGCTACACCTTTATCCAAAAAATAGCTATGCTTATATTCCAAATGTGCAACATGATATCCAGTAGTCCGAGGTCCAAGATGGTTCTGCAGATGTCTGCTGCCACCCTGTCACCTGTAGCTACTGCATATTCAGGGGGAATATATATGAAAGAAGACTTAGTAAAATTAGTGGTTAACACTCTATGTTGTAATATTATTTTTATTTATAGGGTACATGGCAATGGTATAAATCCATGGTTATTGAACACAATTTTATTATATATAATTGCAATAATTAACCATTGATTACCCAAGGATTCAGATTCAGATTTTCCAGGAAAGCCAAGTTCGCTGCGTGGCATAGAACTGCCGTTAGTTGCATCTTTGCACTGGCTGGTGTCACATAACCACTGTCTCCATCCCACACACAAGATTGGTTAGAGTTTTTCAGTGTGTTCGGGGGTAGAAATTGGATGCCATATAGAGTAGGAAGAGTATGGGAGTGAGAGTGAACATGTGCACTAAAATGTAAATGGGATAAACTTTTTTCTGGCAACTGAAGCAAGTCTGTTTCATCTGAACTTGGCTCTGCTTTAAACAATATCCTAGCCTTACCCTGGCACAGGGCCGCCTACATTTTATGAAAATAGAGGAGTGACATAACACTGATTTAAGGATGAGCACAATCTAATCTCTTGAATGACAAACAGACAAGCAGGAGTTCTATTCATGATGCTGTAGACAATTCCTTCCATGAATCAGTCAAAGGTATCTGTTAGAGGAGGGAAATGTCATGACTGAATGTACTGAAATATATCAATATCTTTCATGAACTCTCATGAAATATTGGACAGCCATTCATGTCCCAAGTGAATAGTTGTTAACACAAAAGAGTCAGAGTTATGAAAAACAATTCAAACTCATGAATCAAATTTTACTTTTAAGCCTTTCCATCTGCTTTTATGGGAGACAAGAATCTGGATAATCACTTTTTTTTATGAAATCAACTCCTTTTAGTATATGTACGTTTCCTTAGGGAGGATAAGTTACCCTCATTCAACAACTATTTACAGCCGCATCCCGGCCTGGGAATTTCTGTGTGGAGTTTGCATGGTCTCCCCGTGTCTGCGTGGGTTTTCTCCGGGTCCTCCGGTTTCCTCCCACAATCCAAAGACGTGCACGTGTTAGGTTAATTGATGACTCTAAAATTGCCCGTAGGTGTGAAGGGTTGTCTGTCTCTGTGCGTCTCTATGTGCCCTGCGATAGACTGGCGTCCTGTCCAGGGTGTACCCCGCCTCACGCCCGATGTCAGCTGGGATCGGCTCCAGCACCCCCCGCGACCACGACCCCGGGATAAGCGGTTGAAGATGAATGAATGGATGATATATATACTGTAGATACATTTCAAAATGTCAACCTTGTGGTTTTGATAGTGCCAAAGTCAAAATAGTGTGCCAATGTAGTAATTGTTGAGATATTTCTGTCTGGACCAAAGTGATAAACTAACTAACCAACAGTCCATCATTGGGCATCCCCAAAGCTATGTCTGCTGGAGAAATTTTAAAGGCTAAGAAAATGAACAGTGTAATATTTATGAACAAAACTGAATGGGGCATATCAAACTCCCCTTTGTTATGTCCAGTCTCTGGGCACAGATCTCTGATCAGACAATCGTCAGACTGTAATCAAGTTAAATGCATGCGTTGTAATGTGTGTAGCATCTTGTTTGAAGTATTGACATTCCAGGAGACTCAAACTCAGCTGTGAATTGAGACGAGTGACCGCGTCAACATGGAAGCGTGGATCAGGCTCAGGCAGCCAGTATGATCTATACCAGGGCTGCCCAACCCTGCTCCTGGAGGGCCACTGTCCTGCATGTTTTAGGTTTCTCTCTGCTCCAACACACCTGAATCTAATGATGTGCTCGTTACCAAGCGGCTGAAGCTTGTCACAGGTTTGAAAATTGTTAGACTCAAGTGTGTTAGAGCAGGGAGAAACCATAAACATGCAGGAGAGTGGCCCTCCAGGAGCAGGATTGGGCAGCCCTGATCTATACTATAAGTTAGCTTCATGGAGTGTAAGCGTTTACATCTCAGAGCAAGTGAGCTTATTTGAGGCATTTGAAGCAGCAAAAAACATAGAATTACAGCCAGCACACCAGCTGCCACTTGGCTATTCTTACTGCACTTGGCTGTTTTATTCAGTTTTCCAGCCAAACTTAAAAAATCTGGCTCAGAAACAAATCTGTGCCTTCTGCAAGGCCAGCATTTCTTTTTTTTTTTTTTTTTTACCGCTGAACCATCAGTGCTATGTTGTAATTAAATGGACAGGTGGCTAAGTTCTCCTGGGATATGATGTAGATTGAAAGGCTACTGCAGGGTCAATAATTCAACCTATACAGTTCAAATATTTCAGGCAATAATTCTGCTGCTGAACCAAACAGTCTATGTTATGGTTGGAGAGACAGGCTACGTTGATAAGTTCACAGAAGGCTTATATCCAATAGTGTGCTTGCAGCTACAGTCTTATACTGCTGGAGTCGTTGTCACCAGGGCCCCCAGGACTCTGAAACAAACAGGCAGAGGAAACCAGGCAGCTAAGTTAGTGCCATGTCCTAAATCACCTCTCAGAGCATACTTTAATTGAAAATAGAGTAGAGCAGATGTATGGCAGCAAAATAGAGACATATGCTTGGATTTTCCATTAGGTCATTCAAAGGAATGGGAGTCAGTTGAAGAGAGACTGACCTAGGTGTCTGTGAACTAGCACAGATATTCTCCCTGATTCTCCCATGCTTTATGCAGTTATTTTCCCTGCCTTGTCTAGATTATCCAATTAATAGTATTTATTTTTACTGTATATTAGCAGGTTGAAATGGGGATGCTCACAACAAACAAAATATAGATACATTTCGCACAACAAAAAAAAACAATTAATGCAGATGCCTACAATAATTCCATAATTATATAATTGCTTTATAGTAGTGTCACGCATAAACAATACATTATTATTAGATCCGTTAAACCCTGCATGTGTTAAACCAACTGTGAGTGCACACACTCGGTTTTTACTCTCAAAAATGCCCAGGTGTCATTGCCAAGTCATGAATAATGTATGGCAGGGTGCACACTGCATGCCAAGACAAGAATCATTTACATTTCATATGCGTGACTGATGGCCATTGCAGGATTGACCCTAACGTGAAACAAGAATTGACTGGTTTCTGGTAATCAGCAGTCTCATCTTCTCTGACTTTGACAGCAACATGTATTTTTTCATGTTATTACTTTAAATTGATTCAATTAGGCATTTGCTTTCTTTCTGCCTTTGTATTTATTTGGACACATTATAATGAACAATAAGTTATTTTTTGCCCAAAATACAAATGAGTAGTGTGATTGAAACAGGTGTAGAATGTGAATTAATTTTTCAGTCTATTGGCATCAAAAGTTCAAGAGAAACATAAAAGTAAACATAATTAAGGAGGACACAAATGTACCAACAAAACAAATTGAATCAACAAGACACATCCTCATCAAAGTGCTTGTTATATTTGGTTTGGAATAGACTGGATAATACCTGTTTGGCTCTCTCTTCTTTCTATCTACAGAGTGAGATTTGCATTAATTTGGTTGATTTTTTTATTGTTATTTTTTAATTATTTTATCAATATGTGGAACTAAACACGTAAAGCCTAATTAGTCCCTGTCAGTCAAAGACATGTTTAGGGGCTGATGCACATGGCCAAAATATTCTAACCAGATATAGGTAATTTCTTCTTGTGTTGTTTTCTGTTAATTAAACAAAATAGTCTTGAAATAACGACATAGTGAAGCCTATTTATGTTTTTAAATACTTGCAAATAAAAAGTACTGACTATTTTCTTAAATATTTGATCATGATGTTTTTTTTTTTTTAGTATTGCGATATACATTGTATAGCGGAATTTATAAGTTAGACACTTTGTGTAATTTTGATGCTGTATATTGTCATATTGCCCTTAGCCCCATTTTGACATATAATAAGTCACAATTTTTAGTCCTGTGTTTGCGACATGTAAAGATGTACCGCTGTACTGTCTCTGTTGGTCAACTATTAGTAATGCAAGCTGAAATTAATTGAATTGTTTGTTTGTGTGTGTACAGTGTATATATACAGTATATATATATATATATATATATATATATATATATATATATATATAGCTATTACCCTTGATTTTTAAAGATGATAGATAGATAAAATAGATTACATATTTCAGATAGGATGACATAATCTTGACAAATCTTTCTTTGTTCAGTTCTCTTTCTTCGCTGTGACTTTTTGATCTTTCTTTCTTGACAATAAGGAAAAATCACATCCAGTGACCTCTTCTTACATTTTATTTATGACATTGTTGTCAGTTTTGGCAAAGATTGCTATTCCATTTTTCCACAGAGAATAGTTTTCCATCTTCCAAACATTTGGCCTTAGACTCAGTGTACTATATTCGAGATAGAGTGGGTAGAGATGGGTGTTCCAGGGTCGAAAATCTCTGGAGACTGTACAACAGGAGGCCTAGCAGAAGTGAAGGGGCAGAGAGTGTGCAGCATTGCATGTCAAAATATTAGTAAGAACAGAATATGCCATGGGTTTCATTTTATTTAGTTTTAAAAGGAGAACCCCTGAATCTGTTGAACTAGTTTTCTCTCTCCGTCCCATTTTCACACACACACACACACACACACACACACACACACACACACACACACACACACACACACACACACACACACACACACACACACACACACACACACACACACACACACACACACTGACACACACACACACACACTGAGCTATTCCTGAACAGAGATATGCTATATATGTCCATTAGTCTGCACCACTGCAGTGTTTTCTTTCATGTTGCTTATATATAAGTTGACATTGTGAATCATATGGGCAACATTAAATCAAACTGCAAGTATCATGTATTTCTCACTGCACCGTTGTATTAGTGATGATGATCGAAACCCATTCAGAGTGATACATCCCCTCCGGAGTCTCGTTAATCCCTCTGGGGCCTTTTTTTGTAATGGAAACAGTTGTAATCTTCCTATGGCCATCATTGCCATCTATGTTAAAACAACATTTAAAATTAGCACCAAATCTGTTTCACAAATTGTATTGTTCTAAAAAGTGCTGCAACAGAGACCGAACAGAGCATGAATATGGCTATAGTACACTTCCATCATAAAGTTCTAACCCCTTGTGCACTCTAAACATTCAACATTTTAACGGTTGCTTACAAAACACATTTGTCACATGACTTGAAATACTTGACACACCGTGCTGACCTGCATCTCAAAATAATCTTCAGGTTCCCAGCTTTCAGCTGATGTATAGTACTTCTACTGTATGTGACATCTACTGTTGACCTGCTATCTCGCCCTAGCAATCCTCTGCAGCTGTATGTACATTTAAGATGGTTCATTAACCTTTAACCTGCAACCTCTATGCTACCAGTCTGCTTCTTTAACATCTGGGCTACCTACCAACCAAGTTCCCACCTATTATTTCTCAGCCCCCCATAAAGCAGCAGGCTAACGTCAGCACCTGTCGCTAACAGCTGACAAATAAAGGTTTCATCGAAATTTATGTAGTAACGTGCTAATACCGCATATTAAGCTTTTTGGCCAGCCCAAATCACCACATGGGAAATTCCTTTATGACTCTCCCCTCACCAATGACTAAAGTGAATAATACAAAGTAGAGCTACATCTTCTCCAGCTCTCCTGGCAGTGTAATAAATCTACTGTCAGGATTTCTTGAGGAAAACACCGCATTTGTATGCATGCAGATGACTGGCTTCCTCCAGTGAGACCAACCAACCTCCTTTTTTCACTTTGAACTAACAGATACAGTTACACTGCATAGGCGAATGAGCTCTTACAAATCTTCTAGTAAAACAGTATATTGAGGAAATCACTTAAACATTCAAGCACCCATTCATCATATTTTAATAGCATGCCATGCGGCATTAAATGAGTGGAGCAATATGTCAATTTTGTTTCTCAGTGTATATGATTACAGGATATACATGCAAGCTGTCTTCAGTTTACTTTATATATTCACTGATCAAGGGGCAGTTTTGCTATTAATGCAGCTTTTGTAGATTATTTTTCATTGTACACCCTGTGAAGCACATTTGTCCTATAAGCATATGCATGCTGCCAGCATTGCCTACGGACAGAACATTCCCTGGAGAGAAGTTTCAGGCAAAAAGACAGGATATGAAGAATTCCTAAACAAAGGAAAAGGGATAAATGCAAATTAGACTAAAACATGCAGTTTACTACTACTAAAATTGCACCTTTCAGTATAAATAACGGCCCCATTTGCAGTGTTTAAGTATTTAATGTGTTTTCCATGTAGTCCAGTCCTTACATGGAAACCAGTATATGCAGAGTAACTAGTCTTGACACATGTATTATGTGGAGTAAGAATACCTATTTAGGTCTGAAATTTAGTAGAGTAAAAGTCTTACAAAAAGGAAATATCAAAATGATACAAGTACCTTAAAACTATACAGTTATTTTAAATAGCGTATGTTTTAAATGGTACTTTCTACCCCTGCCGTTCAAATGGAATGTCCCATATGTTAATACAGCATATGCTCTGCATTAATTTATGAAAGTAATTACTGAAGTAGGATCTCAGTTGTGCCAGAAATGTACTAAATGGGTTCGGCATTTTTAAACACAACAGGGAATTAAAATCTGGAGAGCAGGAACATGAGTTAATGTGTGCTGAGCCATAGCTTCTGACCAAAATATACTAGAGCGTAACAGGAGTGTTTTGCCATCCTCCTTCTACCCCTCCTTTTCCTCACCAGTGACCTTGTTAACCCGGCCACACTCCACTACCCTCAACACAGGCCAGGGAAATTACAGTTAGTTACTGCTCTGACCCTTATATTAACAGGGATGATTTCCTTACTCACATGGATGGATAAGACCAGGCTTAGTTTCTCTACAATGCAAAGAATATGGATGCAGTATACTGTATATTGTTGATTGATAGATCTTTACAGGTATTTGCTGTGTTCAAAATACTAATTTGTTCTCAGACTCTTACTGTTCATCCTGAAGAGCACCATAAGGTTCCCAGGACTTACTGAATGTGGAACATATTAATCACTTACCCTCTGTAATTATGACGCATCTCATGGTCTTTGCCGGCACTAACATTCATCAAATAAGCCATTGTGACAGTTTTTTCCTGTATAAATTATTAATGGAGAAATCTGGGGTCTCTAACAGCTGGATGTGGCTAACACTGATAAGCGAGTACAGTACGGTGAAGGCATTAAAACGGCTTTTTTAACCACTAATACTGCCCAAAATAACACCAAACCTCTGCAGTAGCGTGCTGATTATCCCTATACATAAAGCAAATCACCAATGGGCTCCTTCCTTTTTGATTGCATTTGGTAATCAACTTGAATGGACTTTAATACAAGAGGAGCTGGTACAGGGGCCAGTTAGTAAGTAATTCAAAACACTCTTTTAATAAACTCCGGGTTTGCTAACTACTTTGTTGGTGCTTTGTGTTATAGTGTTAGCCACATCCAGCTGTTAGCGACTCTCCCTGATTTCTCCGTTGATAGTTCATTCATGAAAAAAAATAGTCTCGATGGCATATGTGTTGTATGTAAGTGCCGAAAAAGACCATAGGATGATTTTGCGCCAGAATTACACTTTAACTCAGATTTCAGAATGATTTTTTCCACCTGTGGGTAATGACTTGATTGAGATTCACATATTTGCACATGCACTGTAGACAAATGATACATGTCAGCAATGGCCAATGAATTTTATTTTCATGGTGATGCTAGGCATCGCTGTGAGATCCATCCAGGTTGATGAAAGCACCATGACAAGGAGGATTTTCTGCTGCTTCTTTCTGTAGATGACTGGGATTGTGACCATACTCCATCCTCTGCAATCTAGCAGCCAAAGTACACAGACTGTGGAAATGCATGTGTTAGATAAATTATATTTTATATTTATTTTTAGAACAGTACAAAGGGCTGTAATATCAGTCAGTGAATATAAGGCTTCCCTACTTTGAAAATGTGTTTTCATAAAGCCTATCAGGACATGACAAGGTGTCCTGGAAGTAATAGGCAAGGTGCAAATTGGCTGTTTCCTGCCAAGACAGCATCAGTCATTTTCAGCTAGTGCCCTAGAATGATATATGTTTATGTTCAAGTGACACAGTCCTCTATCAGCCATAGCTGTTATGACTGAAGTAAAGGATAAAGTAAGGTGAATGTATAAGGACGTGTGTCCACAAAGAGTTCTTTTTTTTTTTTTCTGGCAGAAATGTGCTGGCATGCATTGGAAACCGGTTCATCCTAGTGCCTTGTAGCACAGCTTGTGGGTTTTGTTCCTGTAACAACAGCATTTACGTTCACTTTAAAGTTCATTCACAGTGCATTCACCAGCAATCAGTATCCGGTCTATCTGCTATCACAAATGTACTTTTATGTCTTTGTTGTGATAGTTTCCTGAACAGGAGCACAAGTGATGATATTGGCACTTTTCTGAAAAGTTCAGAGATATTCAATGAGTGGTCGGAGAAAAGAAAAGATGCTAGGCCCAGGGCCTTTTCTCTATGTGTCCGCATACCCTCTTTCTCCTCACTGAGAACAGTTGAAGTTCAGAAAAAAAAGGCTGTGTGGACATAGCCACATGTTCCCTTAACTTAAGCTTTTAATGTTTATATTGTTAGCATAACAATGAAGGTCCCCTTACCTAAGTGAATAAGTAATTTCAACTATAACCACGTTTCCTTCACTAAGTGCTTTTTTTTTACCCAAACCAGGAGCTTACATTAGCCCTATTGTTATCACATAATTAAACAGATTTATTTTTCAACAGTGATTTGTGGTGGTTTTGGAAGAATCTAAGGTAATGATGTTGCTTTTAGGGGTGTCAGATCAGACTATGCTTCTGTGTGTCGCTCCAGAGGGCATGGACAAATGACATATTTTGGAGGACTACAGTATACCCGGATGCCTCAGAGTGTTGTGTTGCAATTAAGTCATGGCCACATGGTACAATAACAACCTTCGGTGCTGTTTAGAATATTAATAAAATACTGCTAGTATGCTTGAGATGTTTCTGGGCCTCTGGAGAGTGCAGCAGGGGCCATTCATATGGTAGAGGAAGCCCATCCTGATTGAAAATGTACAGTGCACATATATTACAGCAGCTTGTTTGGAGACTCTTTTCTTATTAAACTACAGTTACCATGCATAGACTATCAATGCAGTGTCTATGTCACATAGTGGCGACGGGACGTTTACAACTACTACAACTACCATTTTTGTATTTACTCAGATTTAATGTTAAATTAAAAAAAAGCCTGCAGTACAGCTGCCACTTTAAAGAGAGTGGAATCAATTTCATGTTACTTGGATCTACTAAACGGATGGAAACTCTCAGTCCAGCCTCACTTCATCCCCTAAGGACATACTGAGATGGAATTATACGTTGATTTAATGACCCAATAAAATGTAGCTGATGTGATTGAGGCTTACTCATTAATGCAACTGAAGTGCCAGCCTATAATTATATATATCAGCCTTTTCATTACAGTGGGTTATATACTGTTTGGTTTTTTTCAGTCAGGTAAGTGTTTATTTCCCGTCAAGCATCACTGCAAACACACAGGTAGCAGTCCCACCTACTCTGTCTTCCTCTAACAAGGCCGGCTGCTAATTCATCATTACCGCGGTGTTTGGAGGAGCTGTTTAAAAGGAACCAGATTAGGGGAAATAAATGAGAAAACCCTCTTTATGAAAGCACAAATCAATTTATCTCAATAAACCAGAGGAGAATAGGCAAATGCACTACATAAGTAAAGTAACATTAATTAAGAACTTTTGCTTTGGAGTACACATGTGTATTTTATTTTTAACTGCCACCACCTGTTTCACACAGAAAGCGATTGGGGAAATAAAGTGTTCTCATTGCAGCTCTGTATTAAAAAAAAAAGAAGACTGCAACTGGTGGGCTTTTGTTGGCAGAGCAATGTGCCAACAGTTTACAGAGGTCCAAAGCCCCAAGTGATGTCACCTGCTCTACTTCTCACCCACTCAGTCATAGAAACAGGGTGGATTTTAAGTTGAACAAAACCAAACAAAAAGTTCTTTTTTTTGGAATAACCCAGTTGGATTGCAACCTTTGACCCCATGTGACATTTCTGGCAGATGCATATTTCATAAACAGTACTTAAACTTTGGCAGTTTTTCAACACACACACACACACACACACACACACACACACACACACACACACACACACACACCATAGCTTCTCTCTGAGGAGATATGTGATATTCATAGTCACAGTGCATACTCGTACCTCATAAATGTGGAAGGAAAAGCGTATTTGTCTCTGGCTGCTGTTACTATTTCTAGTACTACTAGACAATTATATAAATGAAAGTCAGTGAAATAATTTATTACTCAACAGTGTGCATTTAGTGTTAAGTTGCTCTTTAATGTGATAAAAGGGAACCAAATTGAAATGTAGCAACCCACACGTTCCTCTCAAATATTAATGGGAAGTCATTTCAGCTGATTTGAGATCCCAGATGTTTCACTGCGGGATAATGACGTGATGATAATGACTTGAGATTTTTCCTGGGCCTGTCCTCCCTAAATCTTGATTTAAGGATTCGACTTGCAAGCTGGTGCTGGGATGAGCTAGAAAATGTTCATGATTATCATGTTACTGCAATGAAGGTTTCATCAATTTAATTATCCGTTGACAGGGACACAGTTACATGGGAAATTTTAACATCTGAGTGTTAGCAATCCAAGTGACATCAACTGAGGCATTCACATGAACACTATATGCAATTATTGGAAATGGTGTCCTTCCTCCGCAGTTATCATTTAAAAATGAAAAATATATATATTTACTGAATAGTAGGGCTGTTGACTTTCAAATTATATATGAAAATTAGAATGTTACACATTTTTATGCATGTCTATTCATTCAGAATCACATTCCAGAGGCAGCTGCATAGGACTTTGAGACGTGTGTGTGTACCAAACATTTCCAATAACTCCAGCCTTGTAAAGTCCAAAGTCAAGATTCAATTAAAAAAAGATGAATGCAATAATTTCCCAAAGTCACAACATGTTTTGTCTGAGAAAATATTATGGATTAAGCTTTTCAAATACCAAAAGGAAGGCATGGAACTGTATTAACTAACTCTTCCTTATGCCTAAAGAAAAATGTTATATTTAGTGTTACTGAAAAAAAGTTGGGATTACCTCCACATGTCTCTCACAGACTGTTCTCTAGTATGTGGAAAACTTTGATAGTCCACTGCCCATGTGCAATAATATGTACAGCAGGACCGGACATCAAGACAAACAAAGGAGAAACTATGATTAAAACACACACAGAGGAAGAGCGACTCCATTCCCTGCTCAGGACGCCATTACTCCGCTATATATTCACATAATAAATATGTATATATTAATGATCTGAATGTACAGCTCCTTTAAACAACTTATCACCTAATCATGTGACTGTCACTTTAAACAGGAACAGCTCCAGGGGATCATCTTGTGTAGAGTCCATGTGTTCAAAGTAATACCATTTATATAATATATATCCATTATTTGACTTATGCTTTTAAAAGGTTTTCACAAAATGAAGATTTAGACAAAAAATAAATAACTTTTTAGAATGAACCTTGAATTAGGTTGTGGTGTTTGATTATTTTCATTAGGCTCGCAGTCTAACTCAGACTATTGGTGAGAAAAAAGACTCCTTACAGGCACATGAATACAGAGAAAATGGTAAACAGAAGAGGTTGGGATTTCCCTTAAAAACACTATCGTGTTAGATGTTTTATAATCACTCCCTGAGCGTTGATAGTTGGACTGCTGCGTTTTAGTGAAGTGGGACACAGTCCTTTCTTAGATTTGTACAGCCCGCAGCCATGCAGAAGAATGAAACAATCACAATATGCATTCCTTGTGATGAATGCTATTATGTGTCTGCTTCAAATGCCTTCAGGTCTATGTGGAGCCGCTAGTGTGATGCTTTTTTTTGTGCGGTTCACTCTGAAACTGGGAATGTTTTTTTAGCCGATTCAATGAATAAGATACACAAAGCTGTGAGAGGCAGTTTGTTCATACAGATTAGAGTAATACTTATGTAAGCTGCCATATCTTACGCCACATGCACACAAAAAGTCACACACACACACACACACACACACACACACACGCACACGCACACGCACAGGCACACACACACATACATATAAATGCACCTGCAGCTTGCTCAATCACATCCACCTCACATACCCTCTTGGGCTTCGGTTATGGAAATACAGCAGCTAATTTAGCATAATAAATTGATATCACACACTTCACCCAGCCTGTTCAGCCTCACAGTTTCAAAGATACAGCCAACTCTTCATCTTTAATGTGCCCCTAGCTATCAGCATTATTTACATGGCTGACCACTCTTCGCCAAATATGATTCACTCTGGCAGTGTTTTCTACCCTGATGGAAAATATAACTATAGATGGAAACCCTATGCACTGGTAGTAGCATTGATATTTAAAATGGCAGTTTTTTTGCCTTCAGGTGTCTCACAATAGTATTGCATTTTACATTTCCCATTAAGATTTCCTTGCCACTGTTGATCAGTAGTAGCAGATGGTGAACACACAGTGGGTAGATGGAAAACCCTTTGGAGGTTCAGCCCAGATCACCCACCTCCATAAAGAAACACACACACACACACACACACACACACACACACACACACACATGCGCGCACACACACACACACACACACACACACACACACACACACACACACACACACACACACACACATAAAGCTATTAAAGCAGTATGTTTAATGTAACCTTGTTGTTATTTATGTGATGGATACTGTTTATAAATTGCATGATTCCATTTGCCATATTTATGATCGCAGTGACTGGTGATAAATAACTATGTAGTTGTCAAGGGGAAAGTCTAGATAATAGACAGTACAATATTTAGATATATAGAGCTCAGATCTCCCTCTACTTAGATAGAAGCACTGTTGACTGAAACAGAGAGGTACACAGAAGCCATAGTCTGGCTTGTTAGGATAAATGATGCAGGAAGAGTTCTCACTGCAACAGCTGCAGCATGGAACATTATCATGTATCTACACTTACATTATTATAGCTCAATCTGCGTTATCAATCCACGTAATCTGCATTTAAAATCCCATGCTGCGGCTACAGGCTGCCTCACCATCAAAATGCAACACACAGGGATAAAAGCAGCCCAGTAGTTCAGGAATTACATCGTTATTGGACAATTCTGCACGTCACGATTTATGTACAGTGCCAGTGCCAAATCAGGAGGTAGTGTAATGTTTATGTATTGTAGCAAAGCAGAAGGTAAGGTTGTGGAAAAGGTTGGTGTGATGGATAGAATCAAGGGTGTAGGGTTACATATGGACATTTTGACAGAATTGTTCCCGTTAATACGAACATTTTATATCACATATTAATACACTTTTGTGAATGTGAATGAAAACTTAGCCACACACACAGAACACAAGACCCTATATGGCAGTTAAAAGCTTGTGTTAATTGTAAAATGTTCACCTGTTCATGAACAGACATTCATCAGGCTGAAACAAGTGATTTATGACAAATTGGTCAATCCTTTTTAGTCCCAAGTGTTCATTCTCATGAAACTCTTCTAACTCTAACTTCTCAAGTTAACACGTTACCTGCTACTTTAACACATAACTTTTTATACAGTAGTAAAGGTATTCATACACCATCATAATGTTTGTATTTGTACTGTTCTGGACATTTAAAAATAGTTTTGCATTGTAAAAGTGCATTAAACTTAGTTCTACCACACTTTTTACCACACTGACCATGCAGAAAAACTATGATTTCTCTCTATGACAGATATATCTAATATTTCCTTATCCATGCTATGACCAGGAGGTCATTTGTTAATATTTAACAAGGGGACGGGCTGGTTTGGTTGGAACTGCCCCATGAACTACCCCACTCCTTTATATTCTAGAACATTAGATATCTTAGATGAAACTAGCATAAGGGCTGGACTGACACCATGGATTTTTTACTACACAGCACAGTTAAGATGCTGATATTTCAGAGCCATGGTCGGTGCCATGAATTCTAACTTGCACAAACCTCAGTCAGATAAAGGATCAATGAGTCAGACAGACTAGAGTAGCATATTCAACTAAACAACCCTTTGCATTTAGGGTATGCATTTTGGTAATTTTGCTAACAAGGAGAACTGCATCCCGCCATCAATTCCTTACTGACTTACTATATAAACTATTTTGAATCACATTGAAACACGATTTTGTAGTAGTTAGTTGTCTGCATTAGTAGTTTTTGTAATGTAATACAAAGAGAGAGAGACAGATTGTCACGGCATTTTTCGTAGATACAGAAAGACTTTTTTGTAATTTCACTCAAAAACTATTTCAAAGTTCCCACAGGGTGTTTTTATATGAGCTCATGGCTGGATGCTGAATAATTTATTCAGATGTTTGGAGAGAAAAATGAAGAATTTGTTGTTTTGACACCAGGACTGTCAGACTTGATCTGAAAGGAGAATTGGGGGAACTGAGTGAATTAATGTGACTCATCATGCTCTTTGATCAACTGCTTGTTCTCTCTAAACAGTGTAATTGGCATTGTGACTTTTTGTTTCAGTTATTTGTTGTTTGACACAGTGTTTCACAGTCTTTTCATCTTTTTTTTTAAAGTTTTGACTTTTAAGTATTTTGCTAGTCATTATTATAAGGTTACATAGTCTACAACAATATGTATTGTATACATCCTCTCTTGTTTTTACTGCCCCAGTCAATATTGACCTTCCCCTTCTATTTACTGAAGGCAGTAGGGATTTAGACAGTCTGTGTGTCAAAAAACTGAGCAGTTCTTAACTATGGGCTTCAAATTCAAACAGGATTATTTCTTCCTTTGAATTTCTCATTCATTTACTCACTCTTTCTCACACATACACACATACAAGCATACCCCAGAAGGGTGCCCCTGGGGACATCACTCCATTGGGACATGCATGTTCCATGGTGCCAAATGAGCTCTCAGAAGCAGAAAGTGTGTCAGTCGTTGTTTGGCTCTGGAGGCTGTGGACCCTGTAGAGCTCGTATTCCATCAAAGCAAAGCTGACATCAGAAATCCCTTTCATTTAGAGACACATTCACACAAACATAGAGAGCTACAAATTTAGTGTAGTGAGATGGCCTGCTCTGTGTTTAATGTGAAGTTGTATTGAATTAGCTTTGGTCCGAAAATAAGATTGCTTCAAACATTGCTTATTCATGAAGTTATCAAGCTGTCTGTGTAACTAGGCTGGATTTTTTTGCAACAACCAAAATGTCCTTTAGCAATACAAAGTTTTGCAGTCAGTCATGTCTGGTTGTAGCTTGCAAGGTAGTCTAAAGTAAAGTATGGAAGCAATGAAAAAATCTGGAAGATTTAGGGTAATCTAGATGTCTAACATGTTTTTTTATATAACTAAGGCACCGCATCAAAATCCTTTATTTTGTGAAAAAAAGCACTGAGCCAAATTAGGGCATTTAACACTTTAAGATACCTCCTAGTTATTGCTGTTAATCTGGCACCTGGTGACAATTTACTTAATTGTTGGACATACCCTATACCCTGGACGATAAAAAAAATACAGTATTTCAGAATAAGTCAAGTATTTATTAGTTGTTCTCTAATTTTGTTATCCAGTGTATATATAAGTTTTATTTCCCGAGAGTAGTACCCATGGTTCCATTTAGTTTGTGGAACTTGTAATAAATGTCCTACTTTCATGTCACTCCCACTTGAGGAGGAAAAAGAACATTGAGTCCTATGCTGCATAATAGTTAAAGATTCCCTCAAAAAGTTTTTTATGCCTGTATTTTAGACAAATTACAACCATAAGTGATTTTAATTATTTTACTATATTTTTTGAAAGTCTGTGTTCGCCATTAATCTTGTTCACCCTGTTTTGACGCAAGTCGCTGCTTGAACGCAGCACAGATTGTAGTTTTAAAAAGAAAGTGTAGGTATTTTAGTTAGTAGACATTGTGTTTGTTCACATAATGCATGCATTACTCAATATCGCATAACAGCCAATTGATGTCAGATTTTGCACAGACCCTCGGAGGCTCGGGGAATAACTCATCTAAGTTGTGTGATAATCAGAGAAACTACTTCAAAGTAACGTACCACTTCCTGTTTTGACTACAGTGTACCAGGTCTTTACTCTATATTTTTTTGATAACCAGAAATCTTCTCTTGGATTAGGATTAGTTTGCAAAAGTAGGTTTTGAATATTTTTTTGCATGTTCGTATATTTTTCAATTTTGTGTAACAACGCCAACTAATGTCCGATTGACCTCAAATTTTGCACAGAGCATGTTTCCATGGAGAAATATCAGTTTGATGTTATTCGGACTAATTATTGCGAAGATGTACAATACTTTCTGTCATGAGTACAACATAAAGGAAGTTTTCCCCAAAGCAATTTCAGTCAAAAGCAACTGCACTTTGTAATTTGTCTAGGAAGACATTTCACCTCTCATCCAAGAGGCTTCATCAGTTCATGTACGCATCTGACCAGGCTGGGACTGGTATAACTATCTGGTGTGGAGATCCAGGTATTTAACCTTTCACAAGGTCAATGATGTCACTGGAACCCTTTGTGCTCCAAGTGGTGGGTGGTAACGACAGTCGTTGGAGTCACGGGAGGCCATTTGTGAACAGTTGTTCTTTGAGGTTAGATTGTTGAATCTCCTGGGAAGGGATGAAAGGGCAGCATTGTGAATTGGAGATAAGAGGTGTCTCAGACCTCCTCCTCTGTTTAGCAATGATTTCTCTAAATTTGCATAGATGGCTTCTTTCACTCCTCTTTCAAACCATCTGTCCTCTCTGTCCAGGATGTGGACATCAAAATTATGTTGATGACTTTTGGTCAGGACCATCCAAACATTACGTGTACCAAGTTTCATTTTGATTGGACACCCGGCAAAGGGGGGGGGGGGGGGGGGGTTGAAAAAGTAGCTTTTGCATATATTGTGATCCTGCGAGAAAGAGTCTTGGCAGGAATGGGCGTGGCCTATATCCTGAGATTCACGTATGTTCAGAGAATGCCTTAAAAAGTAAAAATCCTTGTGAAAACAATTGGGTTCCCAGCACTGCTAGTACTGGGAGTCACTGCTTGCATCACATAGCCCTTGCCCCCTCGGGCTAGGGCTATAATAATAATAATAATAATAATAATAATATAGGTGTTAGGTGGGGAAAGGCCTACAGCCGGGGAGCACAAAGACAAACAACAACCCAAAAATAAATAACCCTCACAGCCATAACAATAGGTTTCAGTCTAACAACTGAAAGGAGAAAGACAGACAAGAAGTAAAGATGGTCAATGCAAAAGATGGAGAGCAGCAGATGAAAATAAGGAGCAAACTGACAACTTGACACGTGGAACCACTCACAGCTCACAGCATGTCTCTACCAGAGCGATGAGTCCTCATTGACCTTGTCATGGCAACTGTAACTAATTGTTATCCGTCCATAGTTCGTATAATTGCAGTGTGTGCACTGTACTTTCACATTGTTTACCTATATGCTGGTTTTGTGGCAACAGCTACACAAAGAAATATGAATAGCCCATAGTAATATACTTTTTATATTGTACACATGCATATTCAAAGTCAATTTTAATTCTGTATCTTTGATGGTTTGGGATTGAATTATTTTTTAAAGCATGACTTTTACACAAAGATAATTATTATTATTATTATTTTATTTTTTACACTGTATGTTTCTTAAAATGTTTAACATGCAGGTTTTTGCAGCAGCATTCAACAATCATCAAAGGGGAAGGCATATTCATAACTCCCCACAACATTGACCATGATGCAATGCAGTAACACGATATGTTGAGGTGGTGAAGCAATGTGCCCTCTCTTTCTCTCACCACTTGTGTTTGGCACTGATGCACAGCTTTCTATTCTCCATTCCCAATCATTAGGATTCAGGTAATGGGTTCATGACCTACTCTTCATGACAACAGATGCTTATCTGTAGGTTATTACTGAGCTGTGACTTTAGTATTGAGCTTTATTTTTTAGCATTGATTACAAGTTGCACAGAGCAAAGGTAATTTAAGTGTCTTGCAAAGGAATTGCTTTTATTTATTTATTATGAGCAAGGTAAAGTATGGGCATGAATACATACTGGAACAACATCTTTTTTGAATCACATCTACCTGGCAGGCTTCTTTTCATTTACAGTAAATTACCAAATATTGTTTGGCATTTGCTAATTACTTTTGGAGCTCTGGTTTCCTTACTGTTAGGCTTTGTCCTGCATAAAGTACTATACCTCAATCCCAGTGTTATTCATCACACTGGACCCAGAGCTGATTATTTGTGGCTCTGCAGAGTGCATTTGATTTATGACTGCTTTGTTCTCTTTGTACTTGGACACTCTGCTCCAGCTCTCTAGTTGGACAAGCTACAGTAGTGTGTAGTATTAGTGGTCAATGACACAGACATTTTTTTTTCCTAAAGCATTAAACACATGAGCCCTCAAGATGATGGCTCTCATTTTGTTTATTTGATCTCATTATGTCTGCTAGTCAACAAGATGTCTGCCATGCTCATGGCTCTGTGAAGCTGTACTACGGGAATAGAGCTAAGGTCAGCATGATACACAATATAACCGTCTATGTTGAATTTACCTCAGTCATGCTGCCTCACCTTGGGAGAAGTAAAACAATGAAATCCACCTGTATGGAGTTGCTTGTTGCTGTGGTAGTTTGATTCTAGATTATTCTATACTTTATCAAACACTGTTGAGCTGCTGCCTGTATTGGTGTATTTCAATCCCACCTAAGGATCTATGATATAGGGTTTTAAAAAAAAGCCTCTGGAGAGGGTGAGTAAAGCACATATAAAGATAACACAATTAAACTCCATCATCTCTGATCCAGGGAGGGTTTATTGCTGCTGACCTTGATCTCTCTGGTGGGTGTAAGAGCCCTAGATTTGCTCAGAACTCAGTGGACCAGAGTCAGTCCAGCAGGCCTTTGTGTGTTCCTGTGTTAGAGGACATCCACTGGGACACACGCCCAGCTATTTGTCCAGTCTCTTTGGAAGACAGAGATCAATGTTAAGGTAAAAGCTGTCAGGCTGGCTGTGAAATTAGGGAATGCTTGTACATTTTTGCATGTGTGCTTCCTGTTTTATGTGTTAGCTAATGTCTCTTCTTTTCCCTTGAGGTGACTGATTATGAGGTTTTGATACAACGGTACTTTGATGGGACACACCACTGTGTTTGTCAGGGAGCAGATGTCTTTTTTTAGCACTTGTCCCTGCTGTCACGGTGTCCCATCATTCCAGATGGATGCTGTCAAGCAGCTTAATGATGCCTGTTTTCCTCATGGGCTCTGGCTATAGGAACAGTTTACATGCAGAGCAACAGTCAGACAGGCTCTAACACTCACCCACATGCCCACACTCACTCCTTGTTTATGTTTGAGTGTTGTGTAATTATACAGACAAAGTGCTCTTGATGGCACATAACTTGTGGGTGACACAAGGAGAATATCTTTTGTAAAAATTATAACAGCATTGTTTCTGACAGTGACATTTTAGGTAAATTCGAAGTCACAAATAAGCAATTATCATCAAGTATTTCAACAGACAGTGTTTTGAAATCATTTTCACTAAAAAAATATTTCTCAAAACACTGCATACATTACAATAATTATTTCATGATATTTTGCATTGACATGTTATGTTTTATAGTACTTGCCCTCGTGCCCCTACTTTACTTTATGATTACTTTTCAATCGGAATGTTATAGATACTTGCAAGACATCGTCTTTATTTCCCATCGTAGCAGTAATGTGGTTTTTCTCTCTGAATATGTGAATTCAAATATGTTGATTGAGCATCAGAATAAATGCACTTGTTCATGACCCCTTCATTAGCTGTACATCTCATCTCTACAGTATATCCATTATATCCATTAACATAAACACTAGATATGATACTACAGTATAACTAGTATACCATTAAAAGCACATATTAATATAATGTCAAATTTAAAATGCCAGAATTTTCTACAGAGCCGAATTAACAGCTCATTCTCAAAGTGTCAGCAAATACTGATTATTACACAATAAGATGCAGTAATGTTTATTGCAGGGCTGTTTTATTGAATTGCCTCTGTGTTTTGTTTTGCTCAGCAGAGCATTTAATTTCATGGTTAATGATGTCCTCAGCTAAATTTATGTCTCATGGCCCTGCTCCCTGTCATAGGCATGGTTTTGGACATGGTTGTATGTCCAAGTATAGCCAAAACTGCCTATGTTTACTATTCTTGTATTTAAACAGACCTTTTGACTTATATCAACAAAGCACACATCTGATCCATAACATTAATGACACCTATGTCCCACTTACAAATCCCAGTGAACCTGTGTGCATGATACAATAACCCTGGAACTTGTGTATCTAAATAGAAAGCAGATATTATAAATGTTGTTAGTTACAGCTGTATTTCACATATCCAAGTATTATCTGAGCAAATGGTCTGTTTCTAAGAGAAAGTGTGTAGTCTGTGCGCAGGTGTGCTTAAGTAGACAAAACTGGAGCTATGCTTATTCTTGCTTTCCATTATTTATGTTCTGTCCACAACCCTAGTCAAATACAACAGCATCACAATGTGTCTCTATAAGTTTGAGCATCTTTAAGGTACAAAGCCAAGTGCACATGTCCTACCCTGCAAATAATACATATATGTTATTTCATTATTTTAAATAGATTTCATGGTCATGATTTAGCCTTTGCTTGGTTTGTATGGTGCTGTTAAGTCCTACTCTGCCTTATAATCCACCTTCATCAACTTCTTTTAAGTCACAGTGAAATGTTTGCTGAATAATTAAACACAATGAATTCAAAGCCTGATATTTAATTGTGTGGTAAAGACTGCAGAGGGGTAGTGGGACCTCTGTGAGTATGCTGCAACAATATCAGCAGAAACCAATAAACATGAGATGGTTATTGTCCAAGTTTAAAGTACAAGCAGTACACAATTGTATTGCAGTCTGAATTTAGTGCTGTGGCTGGCTGAAAGATGTAGGGAGAACTAGGGAGTATTGGACATTTCAAACAAAGGCTATTACAAACAAAGAGCTCTGTAGTGTGAAATTACCAAGTGATGTAGTATTAACTACACAGTGACTTTGAAAACGGTATTTATGGGGACTTAATTATATATGCAATCAGTAGCACCTTGGAGGTGACATGTGTTGCCTAGTCTGAAGGCTCTTTAATACGCTCTCAGTTATTATATTTTATAGGTGTTTAATTGCACCTGTGGTGTAACCAGGGAAATGTCAGTGATCAGATAATGAGCAGACTCAAACGTCTGACTGCCTCTATTCTTGCTGGCTTTACTCAATTAGACTCAGTGACTTAATGTAAAAATTTGTCAAATAGCAAGTAGGCATAGACATATCATTATTTTTCATGGCAAAGTTGAGGGTTCTAACAGTAGTGACATAAGTATTGACATGTTTGGTGTCAGCCATTTCTTAGCAGCAGCCCCCTTGTTGTAGTAATAGTTAAAAATAGTGCACACAAACTGCACATTCATGGCTTTATTGCACCAGTAGCCCTGCCAATAGGCCATCATGCGTTTTGCAAGATCCTCTGAACTGAAACAGCTAAATGGAATGCAGTCATATGTACTCTAAAATGGTACACTTGTAAAACTACAAACAGCCTCTTATGATTACAACATTGCAGTTATAGTCGTTAAGATCGGTAAAAAGAAGTTGCTGGGTAATGTCACATTCACATCAAGCGTTTCTCAATACCAAGTATTCCAAGTTCGGACTTGTGAGATTAGTAGTTTAGACTTGGCAAGTTCGACTCGGGAGTCCACACCCCGGAGGACAGGAGGATGCAGTTCGTCCATTATTGAGAAATGCATTCTGGGATACCTGTCAGTCTGAAGACTACACAAGTCACCTCCGATGAATCTTTGCTAAAATGGGCCGAGGAAGTCACATCCGGGCATTTGGGCCGTACTTGGCACGATGCGTACTATTGAATTGGAACAGTACTTGGGCTGTGACTGATGACGTTTCACAAGTCCACCAGAACACGAGTACAGACAAAAGCAGATTGAGAAACGGCTTTCATATTTGTTCAGACTGTAATAAGTAATAAGTGTAAAATATAATCAATTTCGATGATTTAAAAAGTTGATATAGTTTGTATCAACTCTAACCAACTACCACAAATATGCAGCACTACAAAAGTAGATCATGTTGGCTATGTATCTAGTGTGACAGCAGTCAGTTGAGATAAGCATATTGGAATAAAGCTTCAATGCTCTAAAGTCAGAATAATGGGAAACTTTCCCGTTCTTTACAGTTTGCCAACATTGCAGGTTTTTCTTTAAAAACACCATGGTTCACACTGATACTATGTGGTAAAATGCTTATCACTGGTTTAATGAGCAGTGAAAACGTACACTGATGCTGCGATCAGTGCTTTGCTGATGGATATAAACATAACAACAATGTTGGGACTTGTATAAGACCTGGTGGCAACTGCAACATAGTTGAAATTAAACTTTAAAACATGTTGCACATGCACAGTTTTGGATACAATGAAGCATTTTGGCTTAATTGGTTATTTAGAGAAGAAAATAATTGATTGAGTGGTGAGTGTGGATCATGTTGTGCATCTGTTCTGCAGAAGAGGCATAATCTTAACAAAATGTCCTTTTTATAGGTTACATTACGCCTACACACAGCTTTATATAGGATGATGTGTCTGTTGCCTACACATCTGGCATGTTTGTGAGATGGCATATAAATGAGATTCTGGGGGTATCTGTCATATCCATGGAATCTTGGATAATGGACATTTAGATTTCAAGATTATGTAGCCCTGTGAGTTAAGGAGACATATTTCTCTGGACTTTTGATGCCCTGTACTGGTAGATTGGTGCTGAAGGTCTTTAGTTCAATACTGGTGCACATTAGAATGCATAGTGTGCTATGAAGAGGAAGTGAGGAATCATTTTCCAAAACCCCATTTATTTTTTTATGCAGTAGTAGAAATGTAATGGTAAGCAATCTTTCAGCTATGTGCTATGTGATCATTTGATCCAACTAGCTATCTATCTATCCATCTTTTTGTTCTCTTTTCTTTTAAATGTGTTAAGAGTGCTCTGTAACCTTGAGTGTGTTTTCGGCATACAAGCAATGGCTACTTTCTTATTCAGAGTGTGTGTGCTGCAGTAATGTCTGTCACAGCCCATTTCCCTCTAGAATAGAAAATGCCAGCTGACACACAGCTCGGGATTAACCACGCTGGGTGTCCATGTGCGCTGACTGTGTGTGTCCTCTCCTCAGCACACCACCTACTGCAGCCATCAACATTTTTGTGTCCCTGGAAAATTTTGAGGGAATAAATGCTATTTTTTTTTGTTTTTCATTGCCTCCCTTTACAGTAAGATGATTAATATACCTTAAATATAACTTATAGAATATTCCGTGGGCATTTTAAGTATAAGGGTTGGGGTAAATATTTTCAAATCGCCAAACAGTGACTCAGACCAGATTTGACCAGTGTACCCAGTTTTACCTCTAGGTGTCACTTAACTGCAGCAGCTGTTCCAGAGTGGAGCATAATGAAACCGAGAGAGCCCCCTTCCACCACTTTTGGAATGTTATCTCTGCCATGGCGCTGCTCGGCAGTAAATTGCATTTACAGTACCTTCAGACGCTAATGGTTAGTTCAGTAATGAACACGTTAAGCAGGTTGTAATATTTCTTATTACAAGTTTTGTGGAAAATATAGTGAGCTAAACTTAGACTTAGACTTCTCTTTATTTATCCTTTGGGATGACTCCCGCAAGGAAATTAAGATTCCAGCAGCTTACAAAAAAACACAAGGGAGGTATAAAAATACAGTAAAGGATAACCAGTAAACTCTTAGTGAATAAATACAAAAATAAAAACTACTAGTTACTCTACATTAAATGAAGCTTTACTACACTGAAGCTAACGCTACCCCTTGAACCCCTACTAAGGACGACATAATACATATATATGTATATAATTGGAAATACATGGTATAAGATATGTCATGCAAAATTGGTTAAAACGTTATTTAAATATTAAGTTTAAATATGTAAGAATTAAAAATACTGAATCACATTTTAGAAGAATAACCTGTGATGTTCCACAAGGTTCAGTATTGGGACCTAAATTATTTATACTTTATTTAATTATTTGTACAGTATCAAGTAAGTTGAAATATGTCACATTTGCGGATGACACACATTTTTTTTGTTCAGGACACAACATGAAAGAACTGTTAAAAACAATAGAAAGGAAATTGATTATCTTAAAAAAATGGCAAATAATTAAGGATTACTATGTAAAATGAATAATATGTTAAACAAATACGGATTATAATTAAGAGGAAAGTTGTTGTTTTTTTCATTTCTTTTTTGCATTACTAATATTCTGCTTTATCTTACCTTAATGAATTGTATAGGATATGTAAAAATAAGCATTGGGCTTCAGCCTATTCCTTTTTTCGGTTGCTGATTATATACTTTAATTACGTGAAACAATTAATTTTTTAAATTAAATAAATTAAATAAAACCAGTCATTCATTCATTAATGTTTATTGATTCATATATATAAAGGGTTAGGACATTATTATTGGGTTAGGAAAAACAAAAGACAAAAACATTTGGAATATTCATTGATTTTTCATCGTTTGTGAAATGTTAGAAAACTTTACTTCTTTGAGCCTTCAATAGTTATTTAACCAAAACGATCTGATACCTTTATTGGGGGAAGTTACTCTTTCGTGTACTAAATGTCACAATTTGTTGCACAGTGAATATAAGACACCCTTTAGTCTGTACATGTGTTGGTTCATACCACTTTGTTGAATAACATTTGATTAGAGAGTAAATATCTATGATATAGAGTAAATAATATTATATTTAGGAAGGCATATTAAAGATGTGCACATCTCTGATACTCCGTTCCTCATGGATTTCTGCCACTGTGACAGGGCAAACACTGTTCATCTGATCACAATGCTCATGGGCATGGCACAGCCCTGGATTTAACAATGTAATGTACTAATTTAAGTGTCAATGCTGCCATACAATCTTATGAA
Organism: Echiichthys vipera; assembly: GCF_963691815.1. Taxonomy (NCBI): domain Eukaryota; kingdom Metazoa; phylum Chordata; class Actinopteri; order Perciformes; family Trachinidae; genus Echiichthys; species Echiichthys vipera. The sequence continues at coordinate 7,524,565 of NC_139830.1, read as the reverse complement.
GTTTATACTTTCATTTATGCATTGACAAATATAGATAACTATATCATGTGTAGACATAACCAAATCCTTTATCAGCATCAGTCCTCACTTCACGCTACTTAACATGTATTTAAGTTGAGACCTCTAGAATGCCATTTCAGAGGTCCAGTGGACTATATTAGACTCATAAACCGGGTCCATTAGGAACAGTATGTGAGAAAAGAGGATATGAAATCTCCCTACAGCACCACATCTGACACCTTGAATGTCATTTTAATCAGTCTGTCACAGTCTGAGCCTTCCCTCTTTAACCTATCCTCTCCTCCTTCTCTCTTCTCTTTTATCCATGTATCTTCCACTTTAAATGCAAAACCAATTTGGGGATATATATGGCTCTGCCAGGCACCGCATTAAATTGTCTTCATATTGGCCAGTTTTAGCCCAGAGTAATTTTCTCAGTTTAACTTGTTCTTTGTGCTGTGTTGGTTTGATGAGCAGTTCTACTTTGATCTTCATCACAACCTTTGAACATAATAAATCTTTGGTTCAGTTAGTTTGTATAAAAAGTTGCAGTACTCTTGTCAAAAAAAGAAGGTGTCCTGAAGGTGTTTGGCCCTCAAACATCACAGATGCAGTGGAAAATGAAGTGTTCAAGTCATATGCTAGGCTTCAACAAATCTTGTTTTCTTTCCTCAAATAAACATAAACATATGCATTGTTATGTATATGTTGATGATAAGAAAAATTGATTGATTTACTTATATTCTACTAAAAATGCAAGATTACACATCATATTAACACTTAATATTAACAATCATTGATTGATTGTATATATATATTTGACTTCTGATATTTTGACTTCTGATCATGTAATGATCTGTTGGAAAAAAATAGGATAATTATCATAAGTCACGGTCTACATGCTGAAATGAAAGTGAAGGTATGATACTGAAGATAAGCTTGAAGTCATTTGTCATTCATTTTCACCTGACCAAAAAATGTTGAAGAGGTATAAGTTGATAGGCAGCTCTGAGAAATGTCTTTCTTTACTTTTTTAAATTTATTTTTCTTTCTATCCTTGTCTATTTCTACTTATTTCACTTTATCTTGTTTAATCCATGACCTATTGATAGGCAAAAATAAGGAGTATGAACAAATATTGTCTATTCTAAAAATAATGCATGCCAAGCAAGCTCTTTTTAAAGTGTAGTGAACATTATGTGGATGGATACAAAGTTGTATGTGCATTATATATTTCTATGTTGTTTTGCTAACATTACATATTTACAGGCCTAACAGCCATTTTTGGCATTAAAAATGAAAGTTAGCTTAGCTGTGTTGCCATAGCTTGCAAGATTGTGTTGCTGAGACAGGAACTGGTCTTAAACAGAGTTAATTTTCTCCTGATTTGTCCATCAGAAAAATGTCGTCTTAGTGTCAGAATGTTCAAGACACATGTGGTTTGGGAATATTTACTTTATTGACTCTGGAGCAAAGGAATTGGTCATGATCTGTGTTCATTCATTCATTCATCGTTACTCCCATTGGCGCCAATACTCAGGATGCACCGATCCAACTTTTTTCAGTCTCGATAGCGATACCTATAGGCTTTGCATATTGGTTGATACCAAATACCGTTCAAATACCATTGTTAATAAATTTGTTATAAATTAACTGTACACCATGTGGAAGAGACTAAAGGCATCAAGCTTGACTTAAACTGTACTTCCCTAACTTTTTAAAACAAAATGTAACAAATTAACACAAAAATATAAATGTACTGAATTGTTATGTTTGTATTCATTTGTTATTAAAATGAGCAATTGTGTACCGCCTTAAAAAAAGGAACTTAAATAACAAACAGTAATGAAACTTTTTTCTAAATAGGAATTCAAAATAAAGAAAAATAACAGCTCACTCTCAAAAAACTTGAAAAAAGTATATTGTTATTTTTACTATTATTATTATTATTATTATTATAATTATTATTATTATTATTATTATTATTATTATTAAATTAAATTAAAATTACCTTGACACTTAAGTGCATGTTAGTGTAGTCTATGTCACAGAGGAAGTATGTTCTACGGAGGTAAATAGAATGCCCAGTAAGCCACGACACTCCAGGCTCGGCACCCAGCTGAGCTGAGGCCAGCATGACCAGACTAGTTCAGGATAATGAAACACCCGGCAAGCCCTGTTGTTACTTGCTGTGGTTCACCCACCTGGAGATGCCATTGATAGGCGACAGAATGCCCCGAGCTTTCAAGTATGCCCACTAGCACAATGCATGCTGCAGTGTACTTTGCATTTATTATGTTCCCAGAATGTCTAATGATACAAACTAAAATGATCTGCAGAACCCAGGAAAACAAATGGGTTTTGACTCCATGTCTTCCTTTAGATGTATTTACTTGTATTCTTCAGATAAATACATGCAGAGATATTGTGGCCACCAAAGGCCTTCGTCGATATGTTGGTGAAAATGTTTGTCATTGGTCAAACAACATCACAGAGAAAGATTTTTCCTGTCCTGCCCAACCAACATAAAAATTAAATGGATCCCATGGATATATGGAGGTCAAATATTCAATGACTGATGGGGCTAATATGAATTTCCCTAGGATGTGAAAGCGCCTTTCTGCATTTATAACAGGAACAACTTAGTCTTTTAGTTGTTTTTAATATTGGAGAATATGAATTGGTATTGAACTAAAGAGATATACATGATAACATGTTAGATATGTATCCACTTTTTAAAATAATGTCTGCACATTTTTGACTATATTCAGTGACGCTGAATCCTCTTGTACATTCATCCAGACAAAACAGCAGTCTAAGCTTAGCACTGTCTGTCACCAGGTGCATCCACCTGTAGTACTGTATGTCCAAACATTTAGATTTCTGAGGAGTCTGACCTTCCACAGATTGTAATGCATAATGTATGAACAATGGGAATATGCATGGTTCTAACTGAAGGAACACACACATACACACACACACACACACACACACACACACACACACAGAGTAGAACATTAAAAAAATGTTATATAATGTTTAATCATTTCATTAACTGTGCAATGACCTTTTGTAAACAGGACTGGATCTAAAGTGTGTGTATGCTTGCATTTCTACATTTTGTAAACTTAAAATACAAACAAAACGCAATGAACAATTTGCTGAATACTTGCATTTGAGCTGTATTTAATGAATTAATGTTTGATGTGAGGTGATTCAAGATATGATACATAAGTTACTTTCACTTATGTCTTAACTTATATTTAATCTGAAATACCTGACATATACTTAAAAAAAACATCTAGAAAATGAGGGTGAAGAGAAAGTTTTTGGCCCATCTGCTAACGGTTACATTTGGAGATGATAAAGTGTTGTGGCCCTGATCCCTGCCAGCCTGGAGGAAGTCCAAGCCAATACAGAGAGACAGCTAATCATTGCTTAGTGAGTCATCCTTGATGACATTTGGGGATGATTCAGCAACGTGTAAGGTTAGCTGATTCTGGCCTCAGAGTCAAAATGCACCTGGAAACATCATTTGGTATTGGGATATGCTGGGCTAATGTGAAAACACAGTGCAAGGTATACTGTAGTATGCAGTCCTCGTTGTCGTTTGTCTGAGGAAGTGACACAATCTCTCCAGCTGTACAATTGCACTCCAGTGAATGATTCATTTTTGAGGTTTAAAAGTTTTCTATGTTAAAATAATTTCTTCCACGTCATCATGGTGGTTGTCTTTTGCAAGGAGTGTGTTATCTTGACATAAAACAACCAATATAATTAAACAATAAGTTTAGCCATTGAATAATTCTTAAATCTGTGAACCCCTTTATTTGAAACAATACTTCAACATTATGAGAAATGCACATATTTGCTTTTACTCTTGCCTGTACACTAAATATGCAACAACGGATAGGTTAGTTTAGCAGAGGGATTGAAAATAACTTTGCCCTGTCCAAAACAACAATTATGTATGTGGTCTAATGGAAAGATCATACCTGTGACTTTGCATGTTCTATCTCATTAAGTCTTTGGAATTATTTCTTACCGCCTAGGAATCATTGTCAAAATCAAGTATTTACCTTGGAAATATTTGAAACCTCATTACACTAGGTAATCCACTGCAATTAGCTCTTTGACTCAGTATTACATTATAGCAAGGCAGAAGTGTTTTGAAATTTGTAGCACTATGGCGCATGAGACTTGTCTAAGAGTTGTCAAGCAATATAAACATGGACTTGCCAAAGATCACAATGGAAAACAAACAGAGAAGTCTAGTTGTCAAGTATTTACTCTATTAGTCTTTCTATTCTGCACTTAGCTGGCTGCTGTTCAGCAAAGACCCCTCTGAAATTATTGTCACGTCTCACTGCTGTTTTGTAGCTATCAGTAAAATATATTGGCTTATTTTGCGCAGTGAATGATATTGTACTTTTTGCAAAACTGCAAACCATAGTGAGTTACTGGATATTGGTTATATTTTTCATACAGGTCAGCAAGCATTCTTGTGCCACCTCAAGTCATAGCTCAGAAAAATGCTGACACTGTAAGGCTTAAGTCTGAAAAAGAAAAAACTGTGAGAATGGGAATCTTTCCTTGAAACACAAGTGTGAAAGACAATGTGAAACATTATCACAGGATGACACTTGATGCTATGAAAAAAGATACTATAATTTACTCTCTGTAAACTAGTTTTTCTCCTTTTCTTTGAATGTGGGTTTGTGTCTATTTTTCTCAGCCAGTGGGTTGATAATGGCACTTGACTCAACCCTATTATTTAGTCATGCACATAGCAGATGTGTCCAAATATATCATCAAAGCCCTGTAACAAATCCAACACGTTTTTTTTTTAGTATTTTTATGAGATCACTAATAAGTTGAATTGTTAAACCAATGAGACAAACATGTTCGATGCAATCCTATGATCCAACACGTCTTTTTGTCAGTTAGGACATATTGGCACCTTGCTTCAGTTTAGCTTATCCAATAACCCTACTTGTGTATTAAGATATAACACAATACAATATGACTTATCAAAACGCCTGCTCTTTATTACTATTACTGACCTACTGGTTACCTTTCCTGGGGCAATCGCACACCATGAAGGCACAGAGATGGAGCCCTGAGGTTATGTGAGTCTCCTTCAATGTTCTAACATTAAAGCTCCATGCATACCTACATCACTGTAAATGTCACCTCAAATGTAATTTTTTTTTTTTCCTCTGGTGTCTTCTTCATCTGCAGACATTTGAGAGGGGTGCAACACTAAGTTGCTAAACCTTAAATAACCCAGGAAAAGCTAGGTTGTAACCAGGTGCACTGATTGATCCATGTTATTTCAGCAATTAGACTGCACTCATTAATAAGCAGCAAGCACATAAGGTCAAACGGTAATTGCTCTGTACTTTTGGCAGTGAGTGTATCTGTGTGCTGTCGCTCTTTTTGACTGTTTTTCCACTGACTTGAAAGATGAAAGGATTATTATTCAGTCCATAGCCACATATTGCTCCAGCGTCACTGCATTGATCAAGGCTTATGTGGTTTAAAGCTGGCATGATGTCACCCAAAATCAAATTCAAATGTGTGTTTTCCAGGAGTATCTATCTATCTATCTATCTATCTATCTATCTATCTATCTATCTATCTATCTATCTATCTATCTATCTATCTATCTATCTATCTATCTATCTATCTATCTATCTATCTATCTATCTATCTATCTATCTATATATATATATATATATATGTCTTTCTGTTTGTTTGTCTATCTGACTGTCTATCTATCTATCCATCTTAATTAAATGTAATTCAGTGAGACAGTTGGTTATCTTAGTTTAATGTTGCTGCACTTCTATAATTCATCTGTTGAATCAAGCAATATGTTTACAAAATGTCCAAACCTACAAAAAAAAAATCTAATTACAAACGGTCCCTCGCCGACTTTGTCGGTGCTCAGGCCCTAATAATTATCTTTCCTGTTCTATGAAATTATGCAGGTCATGAAATGTCATTGGCATTGGAGACCATGGCAAAGAGGGTGTCCTTGCAGATCTGCTGAAACAGAAATACATCACAAATTATTCTAAATTGTGTTGTAGCATTCACCAAAACCAAGGTCTCTATTCCACCTCACTGTTTACGAATCGAGACACAGCTGTGCAGGAAAAATGTGACTGTTGGGTAAAGGGTACCAAAGGCTTCCAATGTTCCCCTCCATGTGTAAAAGTACTTTTTGTAAACATAGCACGTGTGTTTTTAGGACACAAGGGCCACAGGAAATCATAAAGCAGTGAAACTGTTTGACAGACAAACAGAAGCCTATGTCATTTATCTGATCTGCTCATTTCATTAATGCTATTCATACATGCAGGTTCAGACACATGAATAGTTTGGACCTATTTTAATGCCTCTAAATTGTAAATGGAAATTAGGTATTTTATTTAACTATAAAAACATATAATTTCTGGTCTTCTTTTCTGCATGTGGTGACCCTAAATCATCATATAAGGTACAATAAAACCAACTGCAGCTTATGTTCCAGATCCTCAAGATGGCAGACATCATTTTTGTTCTGTAGCAATATTAAACCTGCCAATGTATGTTACCATTTGCAGGGTAACATACATTTGTCATTTCTCAGAGCTTGCAGTAGAGCTGTACTTAGTCTTAGAGCAGAATCCACATAGGGTGCCACTCCAAAGGCTGCATTTATTTTGGTATAGGTTGCAGGCTTTGGCTAAGCCATACTTAATTCATTCACTTTACTTAGGGAATGCTCCTCAGTGAGCCTGCAGTCTGGCATATTAATCAGGCAGCTCTGCAGTGGAATCATTTCTCCTCTAAAACTAATCTCCAAATGATCCAAGTCTACGTATGTCTTTTGGAATGGAGAGCCTTGAAACAAATCAATGAAACCTTATAAAATACACATAACACTAACACCTTTACTCCAGCCTTGCCTGAATATCTCCGTACACCAAATATGTAGAGGTTGTTTGGGGCATTAATAAGATGTGTGGAGGACAGGTGATTTAATAATGGATGCGTTATGAAACTGTATTATTGTCCCTTGAGTGAAAATAGGAGCCCCCCTACACACACACACACACACACACACACACACACACACACACACACACACCACGTTCAACAGTCTGTAAAGTGAACCAAAACCCCTACTGCAGGCCTTTGTCGTTGTAAAACGAAAATGCATGTGCAAATAATGTACTCACGGCTCCCGACAGTTAATAGGGAAGAGGGGAATGAGCAGGTTACCCACAGGGTGCAGCAGAACCTTACAGTGCCCTCTTGGCCACATGCTCCACAGCTCTGATCCATGCCGGAGGGATGCAGACTCTTCGTAGTTCACAGGAGCTTTGCTTCTCTCTGTAATGTTGTCAAAATGTCCGCCTTTCTCTCCTGAATTAAATATACACATTCACACAAGTCCATAAGCTGTATCAGGCCGATTTAGCATACGCTAAATAAATACATTTTAACAACAGAGGGCAAGCTGTGATTAGCAATACAAGTCTGTTTTTACACTGGACAGCTTAGTCACAGTTTACAAAACACTCATGTGCTCAGGTTTCCCTTTCAGTAGTTCACCAAAGTTCCTAACATCAGGTCACTGTCCGTTTCCCATGAATTATGAACTTCTGTCCTCTGAAACATTCTCGGACTTGGTTGAGCTAACACGTGTCTCCTTTTTTTGCTGTCACTCTTCTTGCTCGGTACCGCAACACAGCGCTATCTCCCACCCCATCACCTCAAACTACTCTGTGATTGGCCGCAGTCACTGGAGCTTCATGCATGCCAATCATTTAAAATAAATTAGGGACACCTTCAGTTCAGTATATTTCTTCTGGTAGAGCTGTGGGGAGGTAGATAATTATTATTATTATTATTATTTTAAGATGGCTAGATTATTAGATTATTGTGGCTGATTGATGGTGTTGAAACCATATTCTGAACCACTCTTTTATTGCACAAAATAGTGAAATAGACTCTGAAACAGACTGTACCACAGCAGCGTATTAAGGTGCATAGACAGACTTAAACCCTTGGGAGTGTGCCTGGGCTCAGAGGATTCAGCCTGAAAGAGCGGAGAAGTTTATACGCTCTATTGACTCCACTCTGACTAAATGGAAGAAATTGATCTCCAAGGTGTCATTCAGAGATTGTGTGTGAACAGCCCAATAGCGATGTCACTGTGGAACCATGTGGCCTTTGAGAACCCAGCAGGTAGCCTCTTGCAGAGCTTGCAGCAGAGCTGCACAGACTTACACTGTGGTAAGCCTTCTGATGAGGCATGGTAAGCTTTAATGTCATGAAATTACCATTACCAAGTTTTCACTAAGTGGAAATACTCTGTTTGGTTTAGGTGAGGGGTGGCACCTACATTGTACGAATAATACCATAGCCATTTTGTAATTTGGTCATAAATGACCAAGCCTTATGCCATTCCTTGAATTTGTCTGACAGACGTTTTTGAATCTCATCGTCTCTCTTAGAGATCCCCATTGGTGCATTATATAAACATCATCAACACGCCCACTGACTTGCTGTGAATTCTCGGCACATAACCTTCTGTATTCACACACAGGCTCAGTCAGGGACTACACATACTTTGTACTAGCAGGCAGGGTAAAGACCACCTGGAGTCTGACTGTTCCCAATATTAAAATTTACACATACAACCCAGCCAGGTAATGTTGAGCAAATTTCATGCTTGCAGTACATGAAACGTTTGTACAGAGTTCATTCTTTTGTATTAATAGCCCAGTTATTATATCTTATAAAGATGGTAATTTATCACTTATATTCTGTTTCTGTCTCTGTTTCAAATGCACATGAGCATGGTCTGGGCACTATGAATATATGTACTATTTATTTCCATTGTAATCCAGTTAAAAGTTGTCTAGACATTTCTTAAAAAAAACAAAAACATATAAACCTAATTGTAACGCTATATATTAAGTCACAGGATCACCAAATTATTTAAGATACTTTGTTTGGGGACCATGCATTTTTTAACTAAATTCTGAGGCAATCCATTTTATAGTTGTTGTGGTTTTCTAGGCTGGAACAATTTAGTGCACCAAGAGATGAACGTTTCCATCCCTAAAGCCATGCTGCCAGAGGCTAAAAAGTAGTAAGATTGATATTGATGTAGCAGTCACATGACAATGGCAAACATGCTGTTATGAGTTCAGCTCCTCTAAGGTTACTTTAGCTTACCTTCTCAGTTGATAAGAGATACAATTATATTTATGTCTAGTTCAGATGTTAGAACGCTGACATAATTTGTGTTATTGACACGTTTATAACATCTGTGGTTGTTTTTCTGTCTCCCTACCTCCCTATCTCTCTCTGTTAATTACTGTTCTGAACTCTTTAGTGATTTTCCTTTAATGAAACAGGTCCTCTCAAAAGCTTCTCTCCATATTACAAACCTCTCTAGTGACTGTTCTGCTATGTGGCAAAATCTCTCTATACGTATTACAAACTCACAAAGGATGATAGCTCAGTCAACTATAAAGCAAGAATGTGTGGCTAAAGCTGCATTTTTAAGTAAGAAAAGAACAGCAGTTTCAGTTAATGTTCTTTCAGTGGTTTCTGCTCGCTAAATCCAATTAGTGCTCATTATTGTCCTCTTGAAATGAGTGTCCTTACCATGATGAGCTTATGAGTTTAAAGCACTGGGAATTGGACTGGACCTAGACTCTTAAAAAAATGAAAATGTTCTTGTTTCCTGAATCCTAATATGGCTTACCTCTGGTGTAGAATCATGTTTCATTATGTATTTGTTTAAGCTCATACTAAACTAATACTGCAATATTATTGAGACAGAAATAATACCACATCGCATATGTTTTTGTTTACCTAGCCATAATTACAATGAAGGAAAAAAGTCAAAAGCAAAAAGTGTATAATCAGTGTCTTCATTTTGAAAATGTAATCTAAATGGTAATTATTTTTGTTCCCATCTTAAACAATAGCAACATGTAAAGCTCAGTATGAAAGCATAGTGTTTCTTTCAGTCACACAGTATCCACAAAGTGCCTGAGTTTCAGGCTCTGGGGCAATGCAGACTTTCCACTGAATAATAAGATGTTTTTGCTCCATTGAGCTCAAGCAGTGTACTTCCACTCTCAGACATGCTTGTGTTCTGCTTTGACTACAGTAATCCCTGTATTTACAAAGTCATTCTCATGTTGAGAGCTTTGCTCTGTTCCGGGCAACTGAACTGTTGGTTTCAGCCTGCATTTCTGTCTTTTTCTTTACTTTTGATTATGTAAAGAAATAAGCACACACAAAGGTAAAAAACAAAACAAAAAAACACATAGAAATTGACTCACAGATAGATAGATGGATATATAGATTGACTCACTCATCACTCACTCATCTTTGACCACTTATCCGGGTTCAGCAACATATCACGGGGCAGCAGCTTTAGTAGTGGACGCCAAACTTCCCTTTCCCAGGCCACATTAATCAGCTCTAAAAGGTGGATCCTGAGGTGTTACCAGGAAGATGTGGTCATATAATCTGTCCACCTAGTCTTGGGACGTGCCTGGAGCACCCCCCTAGGGTGGCGCCCAGCGGGCATTCTTACCAATGCAAAGGAGCAGCGGCTCTTCTTCGAGTCCCTTACAGATGGCTGAGCTTCTCATCCTATCTCTAAGGGAGACTCCAGCCATCCTCCTGAGAAAACCCATTTTGGATGCTTGTATCCGCGGCCTCTTTCTTTCGGTCATGACCATAGGTATGGGTAAGAACATAGATTGACTGGTAGATAGAGAGCTTTGCTTTCTGGCTCGGCTCTCTTTTGGTAAAGTGTCCGCAATACCGCCCCCCCCCCCCCCCCCCTGCTCCAATTCTCCTGCAAAACTCACACTCCATTATACCCTCACTACTAAACAAGATCCTGAGGTACTTGAACTCCTTAACTTTGGACCAGTCTTCATCGTTGTACGAACACAACATCTTTTAAATTAAACTTTCATCTGAAATTATAACCGTCCTCACTGTCAGAGAACATTTTTCTCCTCTTATTAACTATCCTTATGGCTCTTTTTTATAATATACATACTTAATAATTGCAGGACACTTTGTGTTACCTCATACCTCCACACAGTACTTAAAATATTGCAATACAAGTGAACAATAGAAAATGTACAGCACTTTGTTATTCTGACTGTGTCTTGTTTTTCCCAATGACAGCAGTGCTCATTGCCAACGCTGGGCACATGTTTATATGAGATTTACGGCAGATTTTGTGGTCTATTATCCCACCTAGAAATATGTTTTACTACACTTTTTCTTTATGAACACCAGCTACAATGTCAAACCACCCTTTTCAAGCACAGATGTCCGATGTGATTACTCTTAAATGATGTCACTATTAGTTTAAAATGTAATATAATTTTGGGAAGCAGATGAATGAAATAAACACAAAGACAACCGACAAACAAACAAGAAAAAACACAACAAACAAAAACCTTGATAAAAGTTCTCTAGACCAAATGTTCTGTTCCCTAAGAGAAGAGCAATGTATTAATATACCCTTAATGCATAAGGCATTGGGACTGTGAAAAAAAGTTTTTTATCCCTATGTTGAAAACAATGTTCTAGACCACTTACAATTTTTGTCCCCTACCTAGGAGAAGAGCAACAATGAGAAAATATTGGAAAATCCCAGAAACTAATGGGTACTTTGGACACATATGGAAAAACAAAATATAGAACCAAAGTTGCCCGGAATAGCACTATAGCTATAAACAAAGTACTGCATCTCTATATCTGGATATTTCTCAGTCATAAGTATCTCCCATTGATGCATAAACTGCTGGATTTAGTAATCCATACATATTGATCAGTGCATTCAAAATAAAACTGTTCAACAAAGTACATAAACAGCATAATTTTTTTCCTCAGGTGTCCTTCATCAAGTCCAAGCGTTACATGATCAGATTTATCTGAGGATGAATACATTATCAGGTGACACGATCATTTTGGCTAAACAGAAACACGACAACTAATTATTCTGAAGCTGTAACTTGCAATGACACATTCATCAGGGTTTATTGTGTTCTGAAAATCATCAGTGTAATATTAGAGCAAAGTCAATGGCGGTCAAAGCAGCTATTTGCTAACCCAATGTATTACTGCTAACTTAAGTGATGTTGTTTCACAGTAATGGATTTAATGTGTCACATAATGAACAGAACAGCTTCAATATCAGCTGAATGACAACCATGTTTCTGCTGTTCACTGTGACTCTGGATCATTATCTGGTATGGACATGGGTAGTGGCACACTGCAGTAGAGATACATTGATTGATGGTCTCTCTGGTCTCTTTTAAAGCAGGGTTTCATATAAGCTGATGGTCCACAACCTGACTTTGTCCATTTCTGAAGTCCCTATGCTGTCAATTATCTCTCTCTTTCGCACACAAACACTCATACTGTACAGCACACACTCACCCTTGAGGTTATTCAGCAGTCTTATACACAGTTAATGTGAGTGACAGATCAGACATTTACAATAATAACCCAACCTCTGCTTTCATCCAAAAAGAACTTCATCTCTTAACAGTTTTTACCGCATTATGAAGCGTGGGCTTGGACTCGGATGTGTTGAGTTTTTCCCTTTCAAGTATTTTTTATCTTAGATTGTTCTTCTACCTTTCTGCATACTAATCACCCTGAAACAGTAATTATCTGAAATACAACATTTGGCACTATCAGGCATAGAAATGTTTTCTCTCTGATGCCTTTACATACTTTTTATATCCGCAATGAAAAATATCATTAAGGTCATTAGACACTCAGCCAAACACACATACAGCAAGCATGCTTGCACACACACAGACACACTTATATATGCATGCACATACAGTACACACACTTGACATCAGACCCACTCACTTGAGCTCCAGCTATGGGAATAAAACAGTTACATTTGCATCACAAATTAATATCAAACACAGCTTTACCCAGCCTGTACAGCATTGTAGCTCCAAATCTCCAGCCAACTGTTTATCTTTAATGTGCCCCTTGCTATCAGCATTAGTATGGCTGACCACTCCTAGCACAATATGGCATTGTTTTCAATCCTAATTAACTGGGTTAAGGCCCTAGTAACAATACACAGGCATCACACAACGCTCTGAAATATATATATATATATATTAAAAATTACTTTTTATGTAAGTAATCACCATGCCAAGCACTGCAAATGTGGGTCATATTAGTTGCCATGCCACATGGCAGTACCAGTCAACCTCCCCTCCATTTCAGCCTAGGGCTTGCTGTCCTTGCTCCAGAACAGGCTATAGCCTAGAGTATATGGGGTTATCCCCTGTAATTTGCCTAATGTTGCCAGTGTGAAGCAGGGATATGTTTGTTATCCAATCACATGACCTATGGCTTATAGAAGTGCAGTGTGAATTGTATAACACTTTTTTTAATGATAAATGCTACCTGCATTATCAAACTGTATGTTTACCTTGGTCTGAATATGTGCATTGTTTGTCATTGGTATTCCATTCAAACAGATGATAAAAATCACACACTGAATGGATTGAAAACCCTCTGGAGGCCCTTTTCAAAGTCAGCTGCAAGTCTAGTTTGTTTATGGTGCAAACACAGCACACTGGGCGCAAGCAACATCAAGGACTTTGTCTCCAACTTTCCATAAATTACATATATAAGGACAATTCACTGTGCATTACAGTCTGCATAATGCACTTGTTTTACCCTGGTTAATCAAGAACATTATTCTATAAATGAATGATTGGAGAACCACCAAACATGTATCACCAAATACAATTGGTGGTACAGGTTATTCTATCCAAGGTGCACAATTATACTCCTTTGGTGATTGTAGAAAATCATGTATGACATATGTGTTAAAAAACACTCAGTATCAGGCAACCTCAGGAATTATACTGGAGAAGTTTTCTCTTTGAACTACAACATCGGACAATGTCTAGACCTCATTCTCCAGCCAAAGTTGGCCTTTTATTCATGTAGCACAAAACATGAAATTGTCCATGTCAAACTTGTTCTCTATAGCTAGAATTATTCCATTATGTTTCGGCTGAGGGTTGTAACCAGGGTACACCGCTATCATATAGCCTGTATCATTTAGTCATAAACAACTAACTCTCGTCATCCCTTGAATTTGTCTGAATATTTATGCATCAGCCCTTAATGACAGAAGTTCCTCAAATCCAGCCATCTCTCCAGTAAGACATTGTGTGGGTGTCTTTGTGTAAATCGCACCTCTTCTTCATCCCTGGATGTTTGTTTTCTTCCAGTTTCTTTGCCAGCCGCATTAACAAAATGTCATCAACATGCCATCTTGTTCACTTTGATTCTCCTGACACCTAACTGCTCTTTTCACACACAGGCAGTACAATGAGTTTGTACGAGGAGCTGGCAGGGTAAGTCCAAATTTGGTCGGATCAAACAATCTTCCATACAGCTCCTCTAGCTACTTTCTAGATACGTTTAGTGTAGGTTTGTTAGGGCCTTGAGAGAGAATCCGGCAGCAAGAGATGTGTTTTGGAGAAATTGGAACAAACATCATTATGTCAGGGAGGAATAGGGAAAAAGATAATAACATCTAATGCACACAGCTTGCATGTTTATTTTTTTTACCATATGCAGAATACAATCTAACACCATGTGCTAATGGCGCGCAATGGTCCGACTATCGCGCTGTAATTAAAATTTGTCAACGCTTATTCACAAAATGTAAAAAAAATATATTAAGTCCCCTAAGCTGTGCAATGCAGTTCAGTAATGGCACTGCTACAATCAGAGGGGAGGAACCAATCACTTATTGGTGTGTTTGACTAGAGAACTAAACAGTGCATATGTTTAAATCATTTTCTAAATGGCACAAGGTTGGAGAACACAGGTTTCAATATTTGCCTGAACTGACTTGCCGATAAATTGGTTTGCTCCTTTCTTTCTTTTTTTTACTTCCCTTCCCTCCTTGTAGACTATACAAGTGCTTGTGAGAGCTTTCTTTGAAAATAATTGTATTATTTGTATTATTGTGACTGACTCATTTTATCCAAAGAAAATGTTTGTTTTGAAAATGAATTGCGCTTCACAATACTGTATTTTCTGTGAGTCAGTGAATGTTGGATAATTTTTGGTTGTTTTAACGATTTGTTCCTCTCACGCTTTCTACAGCTTTAACAGTTTCATTTCTAAAAAAGAAAAAGGGACAAAGCTGTGATGCATTTATCCCCCAATGTTCAAAGGGACAGAGGAGAATAAGGGTTAAATAATAAGGGGCAGAGGTTACAAATTGAGGCCAGTTTACACCCCTCTATCCAATTTTGTAAACTAGTGAGTAATATTATGCTAATTCATTACAGTGCACTTTACTACATTATCTTACACTGAAATAACTTATCTTCTCATCCCTATCCTCTCACCTCCTGTTAATTATCTTTCTAATAACAGTCACAGTGAGGCAGCAGGGACGCTCCTTAATTTGTTCTACTCTGGAGTAAACCTTTTGGTAGGTCCTCCTAGGACATGCATCATCCCAGCAATGATAGTGTTTATATTCGCTCTGCGTGTGTATGTGAGGGTTGACTAAGGTAATTCTACAACTGCTGCTCATGCAAGATTGTAAAATGTGCCCTGCACCCCTGCATAAAGCACCTATAGCACAGTACCTGCATGTGTACATACCTCTGTGGGAGTCCCCTCATTAGTTTTCACAACGTGGATTTCAGAATAAAATAGACTGTGGATGACTGAGCCGGGAGCAGCTTCCAGTTTCTCGTGTCTGATGTGTTATGATGAGGATGCTCTTTGTCAATAGATTGCTGCATCTTCAGGTCCACTATCGATGGCACATACACTAAATGCTAATCTGGGGTACCAGGAGGATCTGGGCCGTGAGGGTCAGTGTTTCACAGTCTATGGGCATGGTACTGTGTTGAATATCAGTTTAAATCATTGATCATATATGCTGTCTGCACTTCACTTCAGGAGCCAGTGTGTTTTACACTAGACTGACACGGGAGTGCCTGCACTCAACTCGCTGAGTCAGTGTATCATCCTATTATAAAGGAGTTAAATAAAAATTCTACATATTCAACATTTAAATAAAATAGATGAAAAATAACAGTTCAGCCATCCGTGATGAACTCGGAGTAGAGCCGCTGCTCCTTTGCATTGAAAGGGGCCAGTTGAGGTGGTCCGGGCATCTAGTAAGGATGCCCCCTGGGCGCCTCCCTAGGGAGGTTTTCCAGGCACGTCCAGCTGGTCGGAGGCCTCCGGGAAGACCCAGGACTAGGTTAAGAGATCATATCTCGACACTGGCCTTGGAATACCTCGGGATCCCCCAGTTAGAGCTGGTTAATGTGGCCCGGGAAAGGGAAGTTTGGGGTCCCCTGCCAGAGCTGCTGCCCCCGCGACCCGACCCCGGATAAGCGGTAAAAGATGAGCGAGATGAGTGAGTGAAAAATAACAAATTATTACTATTAATACCATCCTCAAAAATATATTTTTAGTCTAGCTATATAATGAACTAAACTCAATGTGTTAACCACTATAAAGCAACTGTTTGATCAATACAATTGTATGGCTGTTTCATGTGAATTATTTAGATAAACAAGGTGGTCTATGGCATTGGAGGCACTCATTTTTTTTAAGGAATTGTTGTTGATGGTATACTATTGTATATACATCTATACAATGGCTGCCAGGTCACAAACAGTACACTAAAATCTGTTTCTGAAAACATTTTATGCGAGAGTCATCTTTTAATCAGCACTGAGTGCTATTTGATCTGAGTTCGGTGAGCCTAAACAAACTGTGTTGAACAGACCTGCAGAGTGGAAGGGGACACCACGACCATCGTCTTAAAACTACCCCACATGAGATAAATGCTTGTGATTGGTTCCTACAATGTCAAGCTGCTGTAAATCTGTCTCTAACTGCCAGAGCAAGTGAAACATGAGTCAGTAAGAATTGTCTGGTTTCAGCCAGCCAGCTACATTTCTTTTGTTTTCAGTTATGGTGCAACACATATTACCAGTTGAAACATGACAAAGCCAAACTTTTGTGAAATTAAAATTTACTCCCATAGTTGGGCCTCATGAATAATGTAAACTACCTTGGTTAATCTGCTTCTTCCAATCAGCCCCGTCCATTCACCTGACATTTACAGAGGGAAATTAACTCCTGCCCATTGATTCTGCTGCTTGGTCACAGAGCGCTTTGAAAGTTGGGAGTGGATGAGATTGATTATTTATTTATTCTCAGTTGTTTGTCCTTGTCCCATTCTCCATCATTGTTGGTAGGGCAATGAAGACTCTAGAGGACTGGAACTTCAAGTGAAATGATTAAAAGTCTTAGTGTTTTTTTTAATAATTTGCATACTAATACATCCTTAAAGGGCAACCCTATTGTTTTAAAATGATTCAGACACAAAACAACATAAAACAGATGGAGTACATTCCTTTAAACAGGCATTATGCGCTGTGTAACGTAGCATCTGCTGCTGTGTTTCCATAAGCACCATCGTCTCTCTCCGTGGTGGGTGAGTGAAAGAAAGACGTCTCATGTTGTTTACTGAAACATTTTTCTAGAAAGGAGAGGGAAGAAGCATGGAGGTGTTCTTCCTGCCAGAGATCAATGCCTTGCCCTCAAAGGGTCAAATTCAGAATTGATTTCCCTCAGTCCATTTTCCCACAGTGAGAACTCTCTGAAGCAGTAAATAATTTCCTTGAGTACAATGGACAGAACAAAAACGTCTATGAGGATGGCTGCTAGAGCACTTAAATACCTGCATCCCTTGTGAAGATAATTTAAAACCTCTCCTCTCTCAACTCGTAATGGCTATTAGGATTATTATGGCATCAACATAAACAGGTTTTTGCTGTATGAATGTAGGTTATTTTTTAATTTTCTGCCCACCTTATATATGTAATTGGGGATGAATGCATTTCAATATACTACAATTCAATAGAATAAATGACTGTGACATTTCACTAGAAACGCATCACTTCCATGTAGACAACTGGCAGTTCATTTGAATAGCAGAAATATAAACACTGGCAAATTGTCCATTGCCATTGTTATTTTTAGCTGTAAGTGTAACGTTTAAAGATATATACAGCAGTTAAACACAGCGATCGGACTTGCCTGGCATTTCTGCGGGGCTATTGTTTCTGTGTTGTTTTTCCTAGAGTCTTTTATAAACATAATCAAACGGTGCAAACGGCAACATCTCACCGTTGGCCTGACTAACTGCTAGTGCAGGGTGGTGTCATTTTCTTTGGACTCCAAGCTCATGATAGTGAAAGTGTTTTTATAAATAAGATATGAAAGCATCAAACATGCATTTAAGATGACTGAGATGAGAGTATATCCAGTTGTTCTTCTCCCCCCTTTCCTCTGTGCCATTGATCTGGGGTTTTCTACTAGTTAAGTTATTTTAAACAAATTGTGTGTGTGTGTGTGTGTGTGTGTGTGTGTGTGTGTGTGTGTGTGTGTGTGTGTGTGTGTGTGTGTGTGTGTGTGTGTGTGTGTGTGTGTGTGTGTGTGTGTGTGTGTGTGTGTGTGTGTGTGTGTGTGTGTGTGTGTGCGCTTGCGTGCGCTTGCGTGCGTGTGTGCGTGCGCATTTATCATTGACAGTCTGTCAAGTTGTAAGATAACAACCGGACTATTTGGTATCCATGAATATTTGTTTGACTATGAAAACTGAAGTAAAGGGATGTCAACAAAATGCTCTTGACACTGGTGATCTGTTTTGAATATGCAGGGTTCTGGGTTGAGATAAAAAAATTCCAGCCTGAATTATTTTCCCTGTCTGGCCTCGATTTCTGGGGATTCGGTAGTGTGCGGAGCCCTGTTATTACAACTCTTTCATCATGACAAGGACTCACACATCTGCCAGCCTGTGGTTTGGTCTGTGGGAGGCCAGGTTTTATTAAGCTTTGCCACCTGATGATGACAAATCAACCACAAAGACAGCCGCCACTTTTCAAGGCCGCTGCTCTGGATTGTACTGGCGGTCTGTGCAGCCCTGAAAAGGCCCTTTGAAAAACTGTGCTCTGTCAAAGATGAAGAATATCACAATGTTTAAAATTCAGGATGTTGCCTCTGCTGTTTGGGACTGTCACTAATAGAAAAGGTCATTTTGAATCTGTGTTAAGGTGTCACGCTCTTGCTATATGGCTAGGATTTATGGATCCAAGTGGACTCATTTTTTGGGTTATATTTCCCAAATGGCTCATGGTAGACCATGTACAAGCTGCCTGTTGAAAAATGAATCAGCACAGAAGGAATGTACGGGAAATACCTTTAAACAGACGAGTGAGACAGGCTCTCTTGAATCATTGTGTTACTTTCAAATGATTCCCTTCTAATGAACTACTACATTTTACAGTTCAATGTAAATTATGTAGTGATAGGCGGTAAATGTGGCATATCCCCCATGGTTTACCACTTTCATTTACAACTGCACTGTTGTTAAATGTCTTGAAAAAGAAATGCACAGTAGGTTCTACTTTTTGTACTTGTTCATTACAGTTTATCTCCTCTAGTGTTTTTTTTAGGTAAGAGGGGAGTCTTTGTGTGTGTGTGTGTGTGTGTGTGTGTGTGTGTGTGTGTGTGTGTGTGTGTGTGTGTGTGTGTGTGTGTGTGTGTGTGTGTGTGTGTGTGTGTGTGTGTGTGTGTGTGTGTGTGTGTGTGTGTGTGTGTGTGTGTGTGTGTGTGTGTGTGTGCGTGCGTATGTGTGTGTGTGTTTGCTTATTCATGTTCCTGCCTGGCAGATGGGTAGCGACATCACTGAGTTGGTAGGGAGAGTAAGATTCACTACACTCTTTCACACACACACACACACACACACACACACACACACACACACACACACACACACACACAAACACACTCAGCTTGTTAAAACTGCTTCCTGCCTACTCATCTTTCCAACATGACTTCCATCCCAATGGCTCTTTGATTTTATTTCAGCTTCAGTTTGTGTCATTCCAAGCTGTTTGGTTAGGATTTCTAATTAAATCAGCAGGATGTGAAGGAAATCAAAGCTGCTATAATCATGTTTGGTTGAAAAAGCATTTTGGAAAAAAGGAAAAAAAAAATCTGATTCCAAAGCCCCACTAATGGTTTAGAATATGCAGATGGTGGAGAAAGAGGCACCTGTGCAGCACACATTTTCATAGAAATTCAACTTATTCATGACCACACTTTGTGCCACTTTTGTAATGGATTGCATTGGACAAGGATAACGAAATGAAGGAGAGAGAGAGAGAGAGAGAGAGAGAGAGAGAGACAGAGAGAGAGAGAGAGAGAGAGAGAGAGAGAGAGAGAGAGAGAGAGAGAGAGAGAGAGAGAGAGAGAGAGAGAGAGAGAGAGAGAGAGAGAGAGAGAGAGAGAGAGAGAGAGAGAGAGAGAGAGAGAGAGAGAGAGAGAGATTTGTATTATTATAACTGCTGCTCTCTGTGTGGTAGGGTCTCGCTTTAGGTCCTGAGCCAGTTCAATAAAACTGGACATTTTTGCCTCTGGCCACATCACTTTAGTCTTAGAAGCAGATTATTAATACAGGAAGGAATGCTGGTATCAGGTCATGCATATTGAGCAGAACTCCACATGATTTTATATTATTCATGAAATACATGGCTTTAGCTCTTACAGAGAAAGCCCCTGCTTCTATAAGGTCTATCTGTTGTACATGTGCATGTGTGTGTGAGCTGTTCAGTTTCAATCTCGAGCTACACTTGCTCATACAGTATGCTGTGTTCAGGGCTCGGTCCTATACTCATCTACAGCTGTGATCTGCTTCACAGGTGGGGGAATCTCTAAGGGTCGGTCATGCTCTGTAGTATGATAGAGCCAAGCATTGAAGCTGTGAGTGTTTCCATCTGTCACTCCTCAATTTAATCCTCCACTTTCTATCCATCCACATTTATTTTTCTTTCCTGTCGGTTTCAGAGCCAAATCTGCTACCCTCCACCACCTAGATTGTGCGATTGTGACAATTGACAATTCATCTCCATTTATGTATGACAAATAGGCAACTTTCGAGGCCTGGATGATACTCACATGAGAGTCCAGTCTGTCTCGCTAAGCCCAATTTGAAGGCATTTTAAACTTCTCACGTCTCTGCTATTTTTTCTCAGCTTTTTGCTCTGACTCTACAGCCTCATATCTCATCCACTCAGGACTTGTTTGGTTGGCTATACAAATAGTTCTACTCTAACAGCAGAAGGGAAAGTCTAGGAAAAAGGACAAGCAAACAAGTACTCAATGTTGCTTTTGCACTTTTAATGCAGTAATTCCGTTATTGCAGTAATTATGAAACCCAAGGAGAAACTGTGCCTTGGTCGAGCCTGTGAGGCTTGGCCTTGGACAATTTTGAATTTGCCTTCAAGGGTTGCATAAAGTGGGGCATTAATCTAATCAGAGCCTGTGAAGTTCAGTAACAGGCTTTTAGAAAATGTATCAAAGCTCTCAAAGCTGATGCCATCACTGTCATGAATCAATTAGCTGGGCAATTGTGGGTCAAAATTAAACATTAAGGACTGGGTGGAAATATCATTTAAGATGTCACCTTCAGAGCTGACATCATTGCTATTACTCCATGTGACACAGTCGTTCCTTTTATATGCTATTATGTGAGTGGTTTTTACCTGCCAATTATTTGAGCATGCTGCATTGAGAGTGTTGGGAATGAAAGCTCTGTTGTAAGAATTATGAAGACGTACGTTTTTCCAAGTGTAATGACAATAGATTACTATGAGAATACTTATTATCATGCAAACATACATGTTTGTATTGTGTGTGATTGAAGGAAAACACATTGTCATTCTCACCTCGTCACATATGGCCGCTTGGTCAGTACCCTTAGTGTCACATTTTCAACACTTTTGAAATATTTTTTCAATGTACAGGATTTTGTTAGGTTTGGAAAAACAAACAACTGTACTTGGTTAGGTTTAGGAACAGGTCGTGGTTAAAGTTAGAATAACTAAGTTTGAGCTACTTGATTAGGTTTCGGAAAAGATTCTGGTTTGGGTGTAAATATGTATGTTTGTTATGGAAATATGTGACTTTAGTTAAGTATGATACATAATAAGTTGACTTGTGTACGTAAGTCAATGTTGACTTATTTTGACAGCAGTGCCCTTGGTAAATGTCCTGTGATTGTCCGACACATCCATCCACCCTGACCTTCTTCCTGCACATACTTTGGTGCTATTTATCCCTGCAGACTTTGTTACTGTATATAGTATGCCATCTCACTGAGCTGCAGCCGAAGCCGGGTGTATCTCATACAGAAGCTGAGGGCCACTGACCAAGCTGAGTTGGCAGTGAGACATGGATTTGACAAGCAGCCCAGGTTTGGTTTACTAAAGTAAAATCTTTTCCATTCTCTGTAGACTTAAAGGGCACTGAGCGATAATGTCAGGTGCTTATGGCACTCAACTTTTTTCCCCTCCTTTTCTTCTGTGTAATAATTCCTTTAACTTGAAGTGTCTAGGGGACACCATCTCACGCGGAAAAATGAATTTTGAAGTATTTTCATTCAATGTCAGTCTGGACATTGTTGCTTTACAGAGTCTGCATTATGTTGGTGTGATTATTATCTGAAGCCGGTGTCTGGTCAAATCAGAAAAAAGGAACATCCACTATCAAAATATCAATTCATTTAGAATGACATTCATATGTCAATAAAGACAATAAGGTAGGAATAAAACAGTCCTACAGAACAGCATATTGAAAGTATGGATGCTAAATGGTTACTTGCTCTGCAGGCTGAATACTGAGTGCAGACATCAGCCTAAAAGATGGGACAAATCACTAAAGCCATGATGTTCTTTGCTTTCATAAGGTATTTTGGTGAAATGCATGTTGCTTTGCATCAGGGTAATTTAGGATTACTTTCCCCGACTGTCAGCTGGATGCTGCCAGCTATTCATTATCCCAAATCCTGTATTTCTGCCAGACTATTCTGTCTGTACAGTGAGGGACAGTGAGTCATCAGTTTATTGCTACAGTGCTCTCATCACACTAAAGACAAGGAGTTCTGTTTCAAAATTATTTGCAAACAGAAGAAACACAATTTTCCTTTGACACCTAGTCAGTCTTTTTCTGAATTAATCTTTTGAATGCTACCACAAATAACAGCTGCAACATTCATTCTTGTACTGCGCACGCAATACAATAGTTCTGCATAGTTCTGCATCTGGGGCTCAGGAGGTACAGAGGGCTGTCCACTAATCGGAAGATTCCTGCTCCTCCACTCTGCATGTCAAAGTGTCATATGGCTAGACATTGAACCTCAAAGTAGCGACTTGTGTTTGGTGCATGTGAATAGAATACACCTTTTTCATTATGGACATTTCAACTCATCAAGAGAATGGCATTAGTATTAGCGGCATTCTGTTTAGATGGGTCACTTCCACGGGGGCTCATGGCAAGGATGGCTGTACAAATTATATTTAAATATAAATGTTATACAATAGGCAACACATGAGTTTACGGGGGAACTATGTCAATTTTGAAATTAATACATGTAATTCCTTCGGTCTCAGACAGTCCAAAAATATAAGTAAACAAGAAGTCTCCGAAATCCAAATTGCTAGAATGATAAAACTCAAATTTGTGATGTCATCAGGTAGAAAGCTCTATAGACAACGAGTTGGGTAATACATTGTAGGTACACTGAGCAGGAAATAAGTTATAAAAACTCTAATTAAATAGAAGTTATGTTTTCATGGATATTGAGTATAATCTTCCAATTAAAACTGAATTACAGGGACATTTAAAGAGGTTTTAATTCACTAAATACAGAATAATGTGAAATTTGTAGGACTGTCCTGAATACATTTTTTATTCATTGATGGCGGATGTGGTGCATGAATCAGGAAGGAGCAAGCCAGCCAGCCAGCCAGTCTGAAGCGCATTAGCATTGCTTGTTGATGTTCTGCGTCTTTATCTTCAGGGTGCTACAGTATAACAATGCAGACTTCGACACACATCAGACTGCTTGGTTGCAGTGCCACTGGGCCAGACATTTTTCTGTTCTCGGCTGAGATTGACAGTAAAGTGCAGTAGCGTTTATTCCATTGAAAACAACTATGATGTAACATGTTTGTCAATGAACTTTTTCTCCATGACTAAGACGAGTCAATGACAAGACGGCACATATTTTATTGACGCTAACTATAATGATTATCAATATGCATTATCACTGACGAAAAAAAGACAAAGCAGAAATACTACAAAAAACAAACTTTGCTTCTTTTTTTTTTCACTCAATGCATTATTTCTGTTTCCTGTGCTGCACAGGGCAGATGTGTGCCCTGTGCAGCACACAGCTCTGATACACCAGCAGCAACACACAACACTAGATGCCTTGGATATATTTAAAATAGTAGCATACCCATTGTAATGTAATATGTATAGTACATTATTATTTAAGAAACATAAACAATAATGCACAAAACACAACAGATTAAAGTAACTGATTATTTGATTGCAGGCAGCAGTAGCCCCATGTAAATGTGTACTGCATGTACAGTGTCAAAGTTATGTTGCAGTGTTTTATTCTTGGGAAACGTTTCTTATCTTCCATCAGATTATTACCCTCTGTTCAAGGAGTCTAATACTCTGCACCTTTGTTGCCTTTGTTGAAATATCTCTCCGAGCACTGACAGATAATATGCTTCTTATTCAAAGCAGCTGAATTGATAATCCCATTAGACTATAGGAGGGTAAAGCAGTGCATCTTCGGCAGGGTGTCATCCCAGCTCGCTTCAGGGTTATCTTTCTCCCTGAAGACTACTGCTGAGCTCGGGCTGCATGGCTCTCTGCTTAATATAGTATTCTAGGATGTGAGCAGCACTCTTTTCCCACCAACCTTTAAGACTGTTACATCACCACAGGAAGTACTCTTGTGTTTTTCTGCAGAACAAGTAGGGCCTAAGGATGGTGATGTCGATGGTTGATTCATCCCTTCAACACTTTGATGCATGGCACAATAAATAAAGTTTCACTTGATTTCAAGTGTCTAAATCACTACAGTATGAATTCCAATGAAATGCTGTAGATATTATATGAGCATTATTTTTCAACCTGGTCCCTATGACCCCATGTATAAGTGACTATTGGCAACAACAACAAAAAATGGTCTAGTATTGAACGTGAGGGCTGCAACCTGGCCGCTGTGAACCAGGCTGCAATATAATCGAATAGGGCACCTGTGCACTGTAGCAATATACATCAACTAAAAATGCTTGTTTTTGCCATTGAGACATTGCATTGTTATCGTAAGTGTCTGACTATAGTAAGTGTTACCTTTTGGACACACTTTACATTTGAGCTCCACTACAGCAAAAGCAGTTAGTAAAGCATTACTCAATCTGACATTTGCAGTTGTGGGGCATAATGGACAGCAGATTAGATATTTTGACATTCAAGATCACAATCAAAGCTCTATATCAGAACAGTCCAAATTCATTCAGTAACAATGTCCTCTCAATCTCTGGCTCTGCCATTTTCTACTTATTCTACTTATCTCTCCTATCCCCCTCAACCAGCCTCACCTCCTACACATGACTACTTCTTTTAATCAACGGCCTGGTAATGATATATGTCATCTATCATGGAGGACAGATTTGCCCTGATTTTTTTCTTTTTTTTCTTTTTCAATATTCACCTTAGGTGTGTGTCGGTGAGAGATGTGTCAGAACTCATTGGAGCTTGAAGCTGCTCCGTTACAATGATCCACTCCACTGGGCTGTAGGAAGCTATTGTGAACTCCAGATTAATAGCAGTGACACGAACATGCCCTTCATCCCCCCACAGATCTCCATAGAGTGAAGTAAAGACATTTTTGTCTGAAAGGTGAGAATGCAGCTCTGTGCTTACAGGGGAGAGAGTGTGTATTGGGTTAGAGCTTTTTTGCATCGCCCTTTATATTAATCATATTCATGCTTGGTGACATAAAATAATTTCCTTGTTCTCTTCAGTGATGTTTATCTGCTCAAAGAATTTGTCATCAAGGGACACGGCTTTACTGCTCAAGTCCTTTCAGCTGAGACGGAGGATTTAAAGCTCATTGGGAGTCTTGCATAAAAAGAGCTGCACAGGCTATTTGCTACAAACCGCTCACCACAACTTTAATTCATGAATCTCTCCTGAACTGAGGGTGTGTGTATATTGTTGTGATCATGATTGTATTCTCTAACACAAAAGACTTGAGATCCAATCACACATTCACAAAGAGGATCATACTTCAAAGAGGGAGAGAGCAGCAGGGAGAGAAAAAGACTGTGAGAAATAATATCCACAATCTTTTGATCTTAATGCTGTGATGTTTATATGTGCATCCAATCAATAATCCCCTGGTCTTGCTTGATAGCATAAGGACTGCACTGTTTGATAGCTACTAACTCACTCCCACATGGGGATTCTACAAAGGCACAGTATGTTGCTAAGCAACATAATTGAATTGCATGGGTGGGCATCCACTTTTGGCATATAGGTTAAGTAACTTGCCATTAGCCATTGGTGTTGATAACCACTTATTTGTGTGTTCCCATTAGGTGAACAGTTGTTGATTTATGTGTCCAGTCCATAAAAGTGATTGCAGGAACGGCTTACACACTACATCAGTGGTGTATGTCAGGACTTTAGAATATGACTAAATCACTGTCATTTCACAGTTGTCTAACGGTCAGTGCATGCTTCTGTAGGAATACTACAGTTACACTGAACCTCCACAAACACATTACATCGTATAGCAGGCATATGTATCTGCTTGTTTGTAGCCAAGCTAGCTGCAAAGCAGTATGTCAATGCCTGATTGTTAGGTGGTCTACCCACCACATTGGTCCAGTCTGAAACATATAAACTATTTGATGGATTGCCATGCAATTGTGTATACATTAATGGTCTCCAAATCCTAATAACTTTGTTTTTTCCCTTAGTGTTTCCTTTAATGTCAGCAGGAGTTTGATTTTCATTTTCATCTAGGCAAATATTTAAAAATATATTAGATTGATTGGCAACATTTTGTTGAGATATTCATGGTGCCTAGAGGATGAATCCTAATGACTTTGGTGATCATCCGTCTTTCCACCTAGCCCCACCAGAAGGTCAACATCTACTGGATATTCATACCCCATTTTGTACAGGCAATCATGGTTCCAAGACCATGTATCCTAAATGCCTTGATGGTCCCCTGCTTTTTATAATACTGCAGCCATGCCTATATGTTAAAGATGGTGAACATGATAAACATTATATCTGGTAAACATCAACATGTAAGCATTGGCATTGTGAGTATTTTAACATTCTGAAGTAAGCATGACATTGTTTGTATGTTGTTGTTTTTTAATCACAGTTCAAGATGAAATCCATTCTTTGCATGTTATGACAAGTAATGTGGAAGTTAATGGGGATGCAATGGAGAAAACAGATTATGGTTAAGGTTTGGTTAGGTTTAGGTACAAAATTGACTTTTTTAGGAATTGGGACCAACTGTCATTAGAGTTGAAATTGTTAAGGTAAAGAACATTTGTAATCATGGTACAACAATAACCACATGGTCAAGGTAAGGGAATTCCAACCAGGAGAGACAAGTGAATTAATAAAAGATAATAATTTATTATAACAACAAATGATAATGTGATAATTAAGTATTGTCAGAACGTGTTTGACGCTTAGACTCAGCAGGGGGAATGTAATCGAGGGGCTCTTGCCCAAAGCACCATTCAGATAAATCCCCCATGGAGTACAGACACTGGTGCTGTGAGATGGGGAGGTGGTGTGGCACTGAAATGATGGCTGCAACAGGAAAGTGCAGATAACAGTAGCAAGAAGATAATGAAGGCAAGGAGATAATCATATTTTAGCAGAGGCAGCAATGGGATGATAGGCTAACGATGTAGGTGTGTTACTGTTCTACTGGATATGTGTGATAAGTACAGCTGATGACATGATTGACAGCTCAGACTGTGACAGCAAGGGATAATGAGCGAGCATGTGTGAGCTGAGTGAATGACATAATCCATGATAAATAAAGCAGGCCTAATCATGCAAGAGATAGTCTTCCTGACTGAATTTAAGCTATAGATTCCTGACCATGGCCATGGTAAAATAAACTAACATGTAGCCTAACTCAGATGTCAGTAATAACCTATGTCTACTTGTAGCTTTGTAGCTCCTAGACAACCTTATTTTGCTCCTGACGGACAGAGTGATGATCAACTAAGTCACATGAGGGCTTCGTCACTTAAATGTAAACATTTTTGGAGGATTTGGTGCAATGACCGATGCAGTCATTTTTTTGGAGGGAGGGGCAGTTTCATGACTTCTCTTGTTTGGAGTCTGTGTTAAGTATATGGTTGTCAATATATAGCACCGGCCTCCCAGATTGTACGATAAAGGTTGCTCTTTGTCTGCTAGTAGATATAATGTTTTTACCCTCTTTAGTTGAATGTTTGCAGAATGCATCATGTCCCGTGTATGCTACATCAAAAAGCTCCATAAAATTGAGAATACTATTACCCAATATATTAAGTTTTCATGCATGCATGTATCCACCAGCTAACTAGTTTACTGATACTCTTCGGTTAAACGGTATTACTCAATTGTTAAACACCATAGTGTTAGATAGCCCTGATTTTCCCCACAGATTGCTTATATTTCAATCAGGAGGGACAAGTGAATTAAGGAAAGACAATTGTTTATTACAGTCGAACAGGTGATGTGTAGTTTTTTCATTATTGGCAGAAATGCTTTGGCGCTTAGAATCAACAGATAAATCTGTATTCTGCCCTGAGTAATAGCAAGGTATACCCCCCATGGAGTCCAGACACTGGTGGTGTTGGTGGTGGCTGATGGTTCTTCTGAGACTCACTTCTCTTTGACATGTAAAAACCCCCAATAAATATAATGTATTGGATGTTCGTAAGGATTTGAACCCATGGTATATATCAGTCTTTCCACAGCATTTGCTTTGGTTTCATCTTCAAAAAACTCCAAACAGTATTTCATGATTTCAGACACTTTCATTCATGTGCAGTCTAGAATACATGACTCACTCACCCTTGGTGCCAATATTTTATGAGATATAGATTCAAAGGATACACTATGTGTGTCAATACATGGGTGTTTGGCCTGAATAATCATAAGTAAGCCTTCAACCTCCTTTATCTGGATGTGTTTCAGGAGTGAGGTGATGTTTCTCTTCCATGGATGATTGATGTAATGTTTTTTTCACAAAAAAGGAAGCACAAGAGGCAGGCATGATTGCTAGCTTTTCTCTAAATGTAAGACCAGGACCAGGCTATTGAGTTTCATCTTTCATTCTGATGTGCTCCTGCTAGATCTGAGTAGCCAGCAGGCTGTCAGTGAATAATGAGATGCAGCTATTGCACAGCTATTGATTCTGTTGAAACAAAGAGTTCATCCTGGGCTGATGAAATGTTTACAAAACGCTTAAAACTAAGAAAAAAACTCCAGCTGAGTAGGCTTTTGGTGACACACTGCATGTCCAATTTTAATAATGAATCAAAATTGCACCAATTATTTATGTGTAGCTTAGAATATCATGCACACCAGCCAACAAAATTGTCCCTGCACGGTCTCTGATCTACACGAGTTGATCACTTGCATGTCTACCCAGCTAAAACGTGTCTGTTTAAATTCCAGTACCACTGATGCCTGTGTAAATAAAAACCAGTGTGTTACTTCTCTTCTTTAGTACCACATTCGGTCGGTTTGTTTTCCATGTAAAGCCAAGCCGACTTCAGAGAACTAGTAGCAACAACAGATCACTGTTGCGCCGCCTCACTGTCCCTTGTCTTGCCCATAACTAGGTACTTGAACACACCTTAATGACTACATCCAATGTTAAATTGCACGTTCTGCACGTGCTTAATATGAAATAACCTTCCATTCCAGCAGGTGGTGGTGGTCTGTATTCGTCATTCAAAAAGCAAAACCGGAAGACCATCAGGACGGTTTGAGCTGCTAGTTAGCCAGTTAGCACATTAAAAACAAAACCTGATGTTGCAAGCACAAATTATATTTACCTTATGCTAGTAAACAATAACCACAAACAATTATGAACTCAAATGGGTCTCACATGAGAAAACAAGTTTATCTGTCGAAGACCCTCTTGTCTTTAGCGGTTTATTTACTTTACGAATGTAGGTGCAATTGGCATTCCACAGATGATTTTTCAAATCTGGATTAATGTGAACTTTCAGTTTCAGACAAGGCCTCAGCCTGGCCAAAGAGGTCACAAGGACCACCTGAGCCGAACAAAGAGCGACCTGATCCCTATTTTGTCTAAGAGCAACATAATCAGCACAGGGACCGTTTTTATTTAACCGGCTTCTTTTACAAGGACCAGATGCTGGCATCAAAGCAACGCAACTTATCTTTCCCATCTCATGAACTGGTAACTAAACACACACTAGGCGTTAGCACGTTTTGAGACTTTACCTGTTATGATCCTCAAACAATTTCAGTCAAAAGCAACTGGACTTGGTTATTTGTCTAGGAAGACGTTTCACCTCTCATCCAAGAGGCTTCATCAGTTCATGTACGCATCTGACCAGGCATCTCCTCTCTCCCTCCTTCTCCCACACTGCCTGACTATGATCGACAGCAGACCGTTGATTTTTGTCTGCCCCTACCTTAACAGGCTTTAGGGATGATCTGAGTTTCACTCAGTCACTCACTATTCTTAAACTGGCTACATACACAGATGATGTATTGCTAAACTAAAGTTATCATTCATTATCAAATTAGATTAAATTATGATGTGATGCTGACCACACAGTGATCAAGCCAAAATCACTCATGTGAGTACAGACAAACTATTTTTTCCCCTTTATGCTTCAAGACTTTCAACTGATGGATTTCACATCATCCTGGTTTCAGCCACCTGAAAAATAAAGAAACATACTTGGGCAGTCATCTTCAGGGCTTTCACTGTGCACATGTTAATAGATTGTCAAGCCAATGTCGGTCTAGAAATTTTGTTTAAAAGCACATTAATTCCTGAAACTATCTGCCTAACAAGCCAATATTCTTATTGCAGTATATTCTTTTAATTCTTTAAAATGAAATTATATTATGGTCTAACATCTATGGATGGATTTGAGGTTTTTCAAATGATTGCATTTAAGTAAGTAGCTTTTTGTGTAACCCTCAATTTTCTGAGGTAAAGGACCCTGCACGTTTGTTCTGTTGTTGCTATAATTGGATCATAATACTGTGGAGTCCCAGTAGGTTTAAGTGATCCCATAGGCATCTGTGGCTCAGTATATATTATGTGCTTTTTCTTTAAAGGGTTATAATGAAAACAGTTGAATCAATTTAATTCAAGTAACTTTACCCACTCATTCTTTTCACTCATATTGTTTTAGTCATTTGGCTCTAGGGACGGCAATGCCAATCTTCTGTTCGGTCCACTACATCAGTCCAGAATAAATCGTCTCAAAATCTACTGGATGGATTTTAGTTAACTGTTGTACAGTTTCCCATGGTTCCGAGATAATCTCAATAATATTTGTACTTCCTTGCCTTTTTCCAGTAATGCCACCAACAGCTCAACATGTTGACTTGTCCTGAAAATCTATTGTATGGATAAGCATCACATATTTTCTTCTGATGCCACCACAAGGTTCCCAGTTTTTGAGCAGAGGTGAACGTAGGCTTGTCTCGCACTCTGCACCACCATAAGATTTAGTGCCAAAACCCATGTCATTGTCACAATTGCATTTCCAAAAACAATACACATCTGCCAACATTAGTTCAACATAAACAACAGTTAGTTTTCTTAAAAATTGCTCATCACGTATTCCAGTCTCAGTGAGTTTGTGCACAACACAGACTTATCAGTGCTGAAGGGAAGCCACTGCCATTGCAAAACTGTTAAGTTACTCCTGACTAACATCTGCTCCAGCTGTGTGTCTGATATCCAGTGCTGTGGGTTTTTGGCAGCAAATAATTTCTTGCAAAAATCCCCCAAATGTGTGTGTGTGTGTGTGTGTGTGTGTGTGGGGGGGGGGGGGGTTGTTTCCATACTTTTTACATTTTGTTTATGTAAAACAACTCGACCAAAATTCCAAACACATTTTTTTTTTTTAAATCCATGCATGAGTTTAACATTTCGGTTTGGGGATGCAATGAGGGATGGATTAGTAGTACCAGCAAGAACTTTACTTTCACCCCTGGTGTTTACTAAAATTTCTCAACAACTAATGGATCGATTGCCATGAAATGTGGTACAGAGATTACCCTCAGGATTAACTGTTAGAAGTTTGGTGCCCCTTTAACCTTTACTCTAGCGCCATCAGCAGATCAAAATTGTAATTTGTCAGGTGCCTGGTGGCTGAGCAGTAGATTGGGCACCTCATATACTGAGGCTTAAAGTCCGGGTTCAACTCCAACTTGCCGCATGTCACCCTGTCTTTATCTCCCTCCCCCATTTCCTGTCAATATTCAGATATAATCTAATAAAGGCAAAATAGCCAAAACAATGTATCTTTAGAAATTTCAATTTTGTTTTAATACTTTGGTTTAATTTGATACCTGCAAGAATAATGACATCCCATCAGAGTAATGTTGTTTCTTTTAAAGATGATAGGTCCACTCTGGCAGTATGGCAGTATTAAAAAGAATGAAAGACAAGGTACGGCAGTGTCACAATTCATATGGTTTTAAAGCTCACCCTCGCTGTCACCTTGGTGTGGTTTTAATGCTTAAATAAGCTTTGTGATGTAGTAGGTTGAGTCATTGTTGCACAAAAGGGAGATATTGCTGCCAGATGTTTCTGTTAATGAACATATTTTTCATACCATAAACACATATTTCCAAGCAGGATGACTTGGCCATAAAAGTGATAGCAAGTCTCGAAGAGGGGTACATTTAAAAATCCAAACAAAATCAGAGACATACTTTAAGAGATTGGAGTCACTTGGTCTCCTACCTGTCCACAATGTCTTCTTTGACTCAGTAAAATGTATTACTTGGATGAAGTACAGTATTGTCATCCTCTACATGGCTGCTGTA
The DNA here is from genome assembly GCF_963691815.1 of Echiichthys vipera. Taxonomy (NCBI): domain Eukaryota; kingdom Metazoa; phylum Chordata; class Actinopteri; order Perciformes; family Trachinidae; genus Echiichthys; species Echiichthys vipera. The sequence continues at coordinate 7,491,469 of NC_139830.1, read as the reverse complement.
TAATCCTGGAATACCAATATCGTCTATTATTAGTAGTAGTAGTTTAGCAAAAAATATTTAAATTACCGGTAAATAAAGCAGAGTTTATTAATTTGGTAACTTTAAATGGCTTTTATTTGGGGGTAATAACTCTTACTGTGCAACATTATCTTGCTGGAACACAAAACAACGATGGTGTAAGAGCAGAGTACAATTTATCGAACAGCAGATTGGAAGCTGCCTGTTTTTCTATGGTGCTGTCTTTCTGTCTCTCCTGTCAGATGGAATTGCTGCTGATTGTTAATGCATTTGTTTGTCTGATCAGTAGTACTCTGAATTTGACTAAAACTCTACAGAGAATAGAAATGCACTAAAGCCCATGCTGTGCCACAGATATGGACAGGGTCTGCTGTTGTGATGATACGGGTCATTCTAGCTGTGATTTGGGCTCAGCCACAGTGTCAGGACAGGCTTCAGGATCACAGGATGTGATGCACAGAGACTTTAACAGAGACACAGGAGGCAGGAGGCCAGGCGAGAGAGGCTGGACACTCAAAGTGGCACACACACTAATACAGGCACGGTCATGCATGTGCAGGCACACACACACACACACACACACACACACACACACACACACACACACACACACACACACACACACACACACACACACACACACACACACACACACACATACACACACACACAGTTTATAGACCTTTCCACAGTTGTAAACATGAATATGACAAAGGAAATATGAAAGTAGTTTGCGGAATTCTCCAGTGTATGTGAATGTCATAAGTTGACAGGAGGTTAAAAAGGACCCAGGCTGTTGTCTAGCGCTGTAATTCAATTGAAAAGGTATTCATTTGTGCTGCTGTGGTTGGAGTCACTAGATGTAGACTGTTATAAAGATAAAGCCTGCAATCGGTTGCCTGTTTTAGCTGTCATTCTCCTTACGCTTTATCCGCAATCCATTTTGCAGAGGCACCATCACTGCATCCAAGGCTTATCGCTGCTCAAGGCGACTGTGGTTGGTTTAAAGAAATAAAAACAAGCAATACTGTTTTTTCCCCTATCCCAGAATGTCAACTCGTGCAATCCGACCTTAGACAATAGGGGACAATAAATGAAAGCCACTATACTGGATGAGGTGTGTTGTCTGACAACATCACGCCGATTGTAGCGTGCATGAATGGACACAGCACTGTGATGCCCTTGGTTTGGATTGCTTACACTGGCCCACTGGCTTCTGTCCTGGATGTGGGGTGGGAATGGTGTGTGTGTGTGGGCTTTGGCACTAGGCAGTGATGAAGCGCTACGTCAAGCGGTGAACTCAGCAAGACGTCTGGGGAAAGTGGGGAGGAAAGGGGAATGTTTGTGTATTCTTAGATAAATGTTATTTGTTTTAATCATAAAATGTTTTTATATAATCATCACAAGCATAAACCTTAACAAAATCTGCCAAAACCTCATCTCAGGAGGATGAGGAAGCGGCTGCCAAAGCTTGGCAGAGGGAATCCCAAGGGAGTGAGCTGCCCTGTGAACTTGTCGGACTGGTGAGGTGGGCAAGCATGAAGGTAATCCTGGAGACTGCAAGAACAGGTGTTAGGCAAACAGACCGGCAGGCAAACACACTGGTTAACTATAGCCAAGCAAGGTAACTAGATCTGAGCTGGAACGTGGCACACTGACAAAAAGGCACAACAATCCAGCTGAGACTGACTGTCCGTGCAGGTTTTTGTAGGGATACGGCTTGATGACGGACATGTGTGCTGATCCCAAATGGTGTCAACTAGGAACTGTATGACTCGTCACTCATGCTAAGTAGGCTGGAAATAACCCACTCAAGGCAGGCATGGAGGGAAGTAAAACGAAGAACATTTCCCTTTGAATTGAATGATTTAATTCATGGGCTCATATCATGATCATTTCATGATTTAAAGCAATCATACAAAGTTTTTCAACACCAGAAAGTCTTCTAGACTTCACAGTCAGGATTTAAAGCTGTGCCAGAAACAGACATGGATTTTGATGTGCACTATGGTATCCTATATGAATATATGTGTTTGTGTATGCTTGGTGTGCAACTGAACATAAACATGTCAGTAATATATGTATATATTGTATGTATATATTGTATGTATCTTTTTAGTTTGCTATGTGAATTGATGTGGCCTTTTTGCTATGCATTTCTGGGAGTTCAAGTGATGCATGTAATTTTGGTATCAATTGACTATTGGGTTTACTTACATGCTACTTTGTGTATAAGAGGAGCAGTGATGCAGTGCTAATCTTAGCATTTAGTTTTGTGCATTCCCTGTAAGTGATGCTCAGAATAGTCTGGTTGAAGAAGATAAAAGAATATTGTCACTGAGGCACATACATTGGATATTTGAATCAGAAATTGTCTTTAGATTTGTTGTGTTTTTAGAAATTCATAATTGTGTTTATACTATAATCAGATACAATGCCAAACCAGACTTGAACATGAAGGAAAACTATATTGACTCTTTCAATGAGAAAAAAAAATGCAATTTGATTTTGACGCAATTAAGGACACTGCACATACAGTACATAGCTTATTAGATACAATGGGAACTGTTTTTTATTGGGACCATTGTATTTTGCATCTCAACCCACATACTTTAACCAACAACAAGAATATTGCAATTTTTTTGTACGCGTCAACACAATAGACCTTTATCGAGTGGAAAAGGACGGTCTCACTGTGAACCATCTGCTCATTTTAAATGCTTGTTGCCTTTGATAGGACAGCAGAAAGTCACACTTATCCATGGGGAACAGTAAGAGACACAGAGCAGCATGAGACTAATCAGAGAGACAAAAACTCCTCCACACATGGAACCTGCACATTGCTGGGTTCAGCTAACCCTGCAAGGTGGTCGTTTTTGACACACATCTCGTCGTCACTCGTCTTTTCGTATTCAGTATTTAGTCGGTTCCCTCATGTGATGACAGTTTTGAATAGATTAGCTTTTTCAACTCACCGTGGGTGGCTGCTCTGCTGGAGAAAAACAGCCAGTTAAAAAATAAGGACACTGCAGGAGAAGTGTAAGAGTGAACATGAAGGGAGTGAACATTTTCAATCCTCAGGCAGGACACATAAATTATGGATTTGAAAACTTGTTTTGCATGTGAATGCTGCATTGTCCAATTACCAATTACATCTGACAGGGCATAGGGTTTTGAAAAAATGCTGCGGCAGTAGCTCAGTCCATCGGAATCACCGTTTCAAGTCCCTGTGTGTACCATGAATGGAGCGTGGACTGGTGGCTGGAGAGGTGCAAGTTCAGCTCCTGGGCATGGCTGAGGTGCTGTCAAGCAAGGCACCGAACCCCCAACCCCCTCGCTCTGACATATATCCATTAATTGCATGTATATAGGTCCTGTTTGTGCATGTGTGTGTGTGTAACCTGTATAATAATAACAGAGTGAAACAAATTGAGTTTCCCTTGCGGGATAAATAAAATTAATTCTTCTTCTTCTTCTTCTTATCCCACCTTAACCAGTATACTACCCCCTAGTTGAAAAGAGAAAAATCATATGGACTTCAGATGTTACAGTTCTGACAATAGATGATATGACTAGTGCTCAGGGTTAGACTTGTCTTTGGGAAGGTGTTTTTAAATGTTTTGCAAACATTTCGAACGTTTGCCCCAGAGGAAATCATTTTGAAAACATAACACCAAGTCACACTTGAGGTCCAGGCTAGTCTCATAACACATCCAACACTCTTGGCATCTCTATCCCTCTGCTGTTATGTCTCTGTTTGTCTTGTCTGTGTCTCAGACTTATAAAAGTGAACATTATGATAGTCATTAGGGGAAAACACTGTAGTTAGATAATGGCTTTATCTTTATCTCGCCCCCTTCCACTGACTATTGCAGATTATGCTAGCCATGATAAATTCCCATGTTCACTTTAAACAAAATATCCAAACCAAAAATAAACTATGTTGATGCTTATTTTATTTCCCATTCTCTGTTGTTTTTATTTAAATAAGACTATATTTAAAAGTTGTCAGCTTGAGGCCCGAGAATCACTCAGCCAAAAATAACTTCACAAGTGACACTGATGGCACTTCCTTTGGTCCTGGGCCATACACCTGCCATAACATGGTTGTATGTCCTCGAAACGCTTATGCTTGAAATGTTGCTACAATTCAACATTTTCTCTTTCTGCATTTGTTCTTGAATGTACTGTAACCAGAAACTGAGAGTTAGCTGTACCCAATATGCTGTTCAGCAGGGTCACAGTTATTAGGCCTCTTCTCCTAATACAGTAGAGTGTGTACATAATGCACTAGACTTCTAATTTGATACACCATATAGATCTCAAGAGCTCTCAATCGACACTGCACTTCAGTTTTATTTTGTTTTATTTGAAAAGAGACAGTGTAAATAAATAGCAGGGTAATTGATAAAAACATGGTATACAAATGCTAGAATAAGCTAATAGGCTATATTTCACCTGTAATCCCCGGCCAAGGTTTTATAAAAGGCTTGCAAAAATACAACAAAGCAAAAGCTAAACATGCTTGGGTACTCAGCAATATACACAAGTGTGAATGGTTGGTGAGGATATTTCCTTCCAGTGAAGTTAGACACTTGATTGGATATTGTATGTCTCTCTTGTGTTAAGTGCTGCAAGAGAAAACCCATCAGGCAGCTGAAGGTATGTATTCCTCCCCGGAAACAGAGGATGTTTCTTATTTAAAATGGATCTGGATATAATGGAATGGGATGATACTGTATAGGAGAAGCATGCCAAGGACCTTTTGATGTTTGTAAAGATTGAAAGGGATATTACTGACTGAAAGAGCCAGAGTATCTCATACACCCATCTTTGCTGAATGAAGGGATCAGAGAATAAAGTGTTGAGGAAGGGCTGCTAAGGAGGAGTCAGACAGGGTTGCACTGTTCACTTTGATTTACTGGAGCCAAAAACAACTGGATCCAAACGGGGTTTTCATTCAATACAGAAACTCATTGATGTTAAAAAAGGCATTATGGGTTTGGGGTGAGCTGCAGTTCAAATATGTAGACATTATTTTTTTAGTCAGAATCTCGTACTGGTTAAGTGAGATTGCGCATATACAATATGCTACTGACAAATTAACAGAAATTAAAATAAGTCTTATGAAGTATTATACTGTTTATTGTATGTACAGTATACTGCATACAAAGAATATTGGTTTAATACCTACCAGTACCACGCCACACCCTTTTCATTAAGGGTGGGAATACTCGCTCTGAGCTAATCCATGAACAACTGCAACCATTCAAGCCATGCTTACCTGGTGCAAATGGTTTTCCACAGCACATTAAAATGAAATAAACGGCTTACCTTGATGATGCACCATTGTAGAGCCGTCATCCACAGCTCTTCATCCAACATCTCACTGTGGGGGGCTTCCGTTTGTGACATATTTAGAATTGATCCTCTGAGCAAATACTACTCAGTATTCTCATATATTGTTGTTTTGAAAAGATGACAAGGAGAATAACTCTGCTAACAAAGCTTAGCCAACCTGCTGCCAAATACATTCCATTCCCTATAGTCACCCCACAGTAAAAACCTCCTGCAAAACAACTGGACATGTTCAGTTTGCAACAACAGTAACTAACCCCTGCTGTGAAGATGCAGTGGAAGCACATTTGGACTTAAAAGACGGGGAACAAAATCAACAGTGATCAGTGAAAAAAAGCATGCCAGAACTTAAATGAGACTTCAACAGTCTGAAGTAGGCAAATCAAGTAGGTATTGTCAAGACTTCCAATCTTTTTAGTGCAAAATACTCTCTTTGTGTTACTGCCCATTCACTATGGCTCAGCAAAAAAGCATTGTCTATGGTAACAACAAGAGATAATGTTCTACTCTTATTGTTGAAGTCTCATGTTATAGTGGTTTCAGCTGAACTTCAGAATGCACATTAGCACAGAAAGGACTGTATTTTCCCCTCAATGTTTTACATGAAGACGGGTAATGGATTATGTTTTAATACATTTTCAAATGTAGTCTCAATAGAGTGTAATTATTACTTTTGTTGCTGACCATGTTCATCTCTTCAGGGCCACAATCTACCCTTTTTAAATTGCATCAGAATACAATGCATGTATCATTTTAAGATAGTTTCAGAAACAAAATGTGTCCAAAATTTTAATGGGATGTTCACAATATGATAGAATGTTTGCAAAAAATCTGTAGAAATTATGAACCTGTTCTTGTAGTATCATACATGGCAGCCGATAAACACAATTTCCTGGATCTTGTTGACCCTGTGCCTCAAATAAATTTAGACGGTTATAGAGGAAAAACGGAACTATTCTCATTGTTGGCATAATTGATAAACTGCCCAAAGGGCATTTCGAGTAGCTATTCAACATTCTAAACAGTGACTGAATGTGCTGTTGGCCATGTGCAGCCCTCTGCTCAGTAACTTATTGAGTGTTTTGTAAACCAAAACCAAGTCAATCACTGTACCCTCAGGGATCCCTGTGCAGCAGCACACACAATCAATACAGTATGTTGATTCAACCCACTTTACTAAATGAGTGGTCTCCCAGTGGACATTATAATTAGTGTGGTTAAAAGCTTCCAAAGACGTATAGTAAATGGGTGTTCTGCAGAGCTGTCCTTGAAAACTTGCTGTCCCGGAAAAACTTGTCATGGTGATGTTGGGGTTAATTGTATGCCATGAGACCCATGTAAGCTTAGGCTATGTTCAGACTGTAGGAATATCTAAGTTGTTTCTGAAATCAGATATTTATTTATTTATTTATTTGTTTATTTCAGGCATGTCGGTTAGATCAATCATCATCAAGCATTATCTTAGTTTAAATCATAAAATTCAAATGTCCAAAGCTAAAACAGGAGATGCAAAAGCTTATCTAGTCCCACCCCCATAATACATTATCTCCATCATACTATTTTTCTTACGACATTGATATAACATGTTTATACAGTCAGATAGTAATCAGAACTGCAGTCGAGCTTTAGCTTCTTTGTGTCTTGATTTACAGGACTCTGCTGAGATCTTCAGTAGTGACTTGTAATCTCTCAATTGTACCAAAAAAAAGACAAAAACATATTTATTACGCACAAGTTGACATTTGCCTCGTACTGTGCTTCTCAATGTCAGCTATTGTTTTTACTCCCATTTCGTCTCTGCCTTTGACCTTTATCAACCCTCATCCTGGGTAAATCTGTAACAGTTAATAGTCATATTTACATAAATAATAATATTTAAGACTCATTTTCCGCATTGTTACTTGCTGTGATCAGATTGGATTGGATTTGTGTGTCCAGACATCACCAAGCTATCTGCATGGGTTGCTTCGGTAATGATGTAGGCATCAGTGACTACATAGCACAGGAAATGGAGTTCCATCATTTTGCCCCCCACACAATTATGCTGTCAAGTCATGGCGAAGACAATTTGGCATCCGTCCACTGAATGTTGTTCATATTGTCCTCCATAGGGCTCTGCTAGAAGCAACAAGGATTCTGCTAGGCACTAATGTCACTCTGGATTTGACGCTGTCATGTATCAGGTTCCCAGGGATGCAAAAGATACTTTGCAATCTTTTTTGAGCGTACTGAGATGCATCTGTCGAAATCAAATTGAATTTGCTTACCAAACCACCTCCAAATATTTTGGAACCTGTACAGACTTTATGAAAACAATCTGGATACAATCTTGAGATTTGGGCTGGCAGTCTAAACAAGACCTGAGCATCCCCTTTATTAATTACATTATTTCTCACTGAGCTAAGTGGTTAACTGTGTGCAGTTAAAAGAGGAGATCAAACTACCTCTGATGTCTGTCAGGCTAGTGGAGCACCTCAGAGTTCTTAAATTCTTCTTGCAATTTAATTAGGTCTTCTGGTGACAGATTAGCATTTGAAGTTATTTTCCTGCCAGAAGTGCTCAATTTTGTGATAGACTATTTTTTGACTTGGGAACTGACTTATGCAGGCGTGGAAATGAGTAGGCTATGTGTGCACTTGAACGTGTCGGAAAAACATCAATTTAACATTTTTGTCTTCACTACTCATATCTACTTGAACCATTAGAGACCCACTATAGACCCATTTTTGTCAATGTTGGTGGTGCAAATATAATTCCAAAAATAATTAAAACTTTGACATTCAGAGATTTCTGTAAGAACTGCTTTTTTGGCCAATGGTATGGTGAGCACTTTTTTTGTTGAAACTGGTCAGGACACCTCGTATTGTCAATATACCTAGAAAAGTCATACATCTTCTAAAAACCCTAGGTCTTTAACTTAATCCTAGTAGTCAAAACAGGTCATTTTATACAGTGAGGCCAAGTTTAAAAAAGATTGTCTCACTACAACAATATGTCTACAATGGTGACTTACACAAAGGAATAAAATTGGGCTCATTGAATCCATAAAAGTCTCAGCTTTCGTCTCATCCTCAATGAATCATGAATAATTACCCAATTAGGGGACCGCAGAATAGACCAGAATCTAATGCAATGTGTTTTGCCCCAAACTGAAAGTGATGAGCATAAACAGGGCATGTCTGTAAATAGGAGACTCGTGTATACCCATAGAAAAGGGTCAGAGGTTAAAGGATCCCTTTTAAAATGGCCTTGTCCGTTTTTCCCTTGACAACATTTAGCCAAACTTTGGAACGTTATTTAAGCCCGTTCCCAACAAGCTAGCATGATCGTTATATTTACTATAGCTTTAAGACGGAACCTGCTACAGCCTCTTAAATACAATATTATTTGGCCAAGATCATCGCTAACAGTCCTGTGGTTCTCTTACTTGGGTGGCACCTGTGTTGGTCAATGAGATTTTGTTGAGTTGCAACTCCAGGCCATCCCCTAGAAATGCCCCTGTCACTGGAGAATTGAATATTGTGATATTGGCCTTCATTATCAAATAACTGACAACAAATTATGGTTTAAACTCTCACAGATGATATGAAAGTTGTGTACATGTGTCATTGCTTATCAGTGGGTGGCGTGTGCGCTGGGGGTGAGGCCTGTGAGAGTCAGCAGACTAGTAGGGCACAAGAAAGATTTACTACTTGATTGGACAAGGAACTTCATATTAAAGTGAAGCACGGAGTGAGCAAGGACACTTTTGTCATCTGTTATCATTCCTGTTTTTTTTTCATCCCCCCAGATACCCACTCTACTTCCCACCCTTGTATGCTGTTATCTCTCTTTTGACATTTGTGTTGAGGAAATTGCTTACATGATTAAGCAATGGATCTGTTGACTGACAGAAAACTAATCTAGGAGAGATATATACCATCTGACCTCAAAATGCAGTTTTTTTTTACAAATGTTTATTGTGTGTGTGATTCCTCAAAGGCAAATTACATGTAAAGCCAAGAAACAGTACTGTATTTAGCTGCCAGACACCCAAACAAAATGTTGTGCATTGTTGGGTCAGTCTGGCAGGCTAAATCCATACAGCTACCTGACAGGTCCTCTTCACGCATGGCTGAGCAGAGATAAAAAGAGTGTTAGTTTAGAAATCCAACTCCATGCAGTGGCCATCATGTAGCCATTTACTGTTATGGTGAATATCCACAGACGACACAATTTGCATTTGAAGCTATGCAACCTACTCATTTGAACAAGCACAGGTGTGGAAATATTTTGAAGGATTATATGATGCTTAGTGTCAGAAATGTACAACCATAGCAACACAGTAGTCTGGCTACAGTAGCATTGGCTATTATTTTTTATTCAAGTGAGATTAGATTGTGTTAGCATAGGATGCAGATTAAAAAGGTTGTGTCCCCACGTGTTAGATATCATTTTCAATATTGTACACATTGCATAACTTGATTGCATCATGCATTTACTGTATCCATGTGTCATTCATCTATCCCTGTTTACACTTAAAATGAATTGGTAGGCAAGGGATGTTGTACATTCAAGTGTGGAAACCCTTGCATAGTGGCTGAGTGCTTAATAAATAAAGACAAACAAACAAAAGCCGACGGCTCATTCAAAAGAGCAATGGCGGCCCCTAAAGAGGATAGCAGATTATGCATTAGCATCACTGTTATCAGAACTATAGAATACTGTATTTTGTATTGAAAAAAGAGAACAGAACTAGAGGCTTTTCTTGACGGAAAATATTTTTTTCATTTTTATCATGATTGCATTTGGCCAGAGTTTGATAGACAGATGCGTCACCTAATCACCTGCCAGGTATTTTGTGAAAATACATGCCCTTTGCCAAGCAGTTTCCGATGATGATGAAGTTATTGGCTCAGTCCCTGGGCATGAATGTGTCTTTCTTTCAACTTCAGGAGACCTAGCTAAAAGAAAACAGTCTTGTGTTTTTTTGTGGTAGTGAAATGATCAACGGCATGCATGTCAGTGGCCATTGTATATATGTTTGTATATTCAGATAAAAAACTACAGATATCCACCCTGCATTGCTAATCAGTAGAGCATTCAAGACAAATTAATGCAGGACACAAAATCAAATAATGGAATGGATAAGGAAAACGATTTATTGACTGGGTTCAAGGGAATGAACATAGAAGAGGGGACAAGAGCTGGTGGCTGGTGAAGCGTGACAGAGCAGGGATGGCTGGATGTGAGCATGGCTGAGCAGCAGGCGGGAAGTGATCCTGTGGCACAAAGAGACAGGGTTAGAGATGAACCAGAACAAACGCACAAGATAACGTGAATGCACAATTCAAGAGGCCTGCGACATGATCCACCACTTTGGCTGACACAAAACTCTGGCGATGAATGCACAGTAGATGGATTGTAGTTGTGGGGTTTGAACCAAGTGTGTAGGCTGCATGTGTGTACACAGCATTTAGGATGCCAGGACAGCAGAAACAACACACGCACACGCACGCACACACACACACACACACACACACACACACACACACACACATAGGAAACACAAGTGACAGGGAAGACACAGGAATCACAATGAAAAACTAAAGTATAGTAATAACAATAAGCAATATTATGAAAGAACAGTGTATGATAATGTATACAATAATTATTAGCAGTAAGTATTGGTAAGGGTGAGGCCAAGTTGCACCCTTAACCAAAAACCTTTTTCAATGGAGTTCCAATGATATGCAACAGGGATCCTTGTTAACTATCTGTCAGGAGATGCCATTCATCTACACTGCAACAGGAAATAAACAGGGACTAATCTGAAAAGACCCAAGCGTAAGAGAAGAAGAATAGCAATACATGACATTTCCCCTGCACTTAACCATCAAATCAAAACAACAACACACATAAGAGCTTTAAACAGACATCCTTTACTTTTGGTTTGATTGTTTTGATTTTTTCACTATTCATTTATTAGTTCGTTTTTTTTTTTTTTTGCAAGGCCACAACCATTCCTTAGCCTTACAATCTATAATGAAAGGCACTGACGAACAAAGCACTTTGCGATTGTGGTGTAAGGAGTTCTTGAGTAGGATGTTAGGTGTGCTGCAATCCCTGCCATCCAGTCTGCTACATTGTTCTCGTATTGAGCTGGCAGTGGGCCTAGAAGTAGAACACACACAAAGCAATGGGCTATTAGAGAAATATTGATCTTCTCTGAGGCAATGCCATGGAAGTCAGATGGATGATTCAGAAGTCACAATGTGTGGGCATAGCAGTCTATTATGTGGCTGAGACGGGAGCTATGATACAGTTCTTGTCTGACAGTTAGCTGTATCGCAATTGGGCATTTTAAAACTGAGATCTGACTGTAATCTGAAGCTAATTTGGATGATCTTTAAATTCTACACGGCGATTTGGAAACATACCTTTTCCTTAGATGTTTGGCTTCTAAGTCTTCACTGTCTTTTTTCACAGTAGGCTTATAAATGTGTAATGAGGTTAAAATGAAACAAAACAATCAAACCTCCCGTAGGTTTCTGCCTCTTGTGACTTTGTTTCATCCTCTATTAGTTTATTCTTCCCCACTGAGAAACACCAGCAACACAGGCATAATTCAAAGACATGCATTCATCTCTAAATCAGTACATCAATCAGTGTTTGTTTTTACACATGAGTGTAGTCCCCTCAGTAAGTACAACATTCTACCCTCCAAGCCTTTCAGGATGCCGATTCTAGCGATTGGTCTGATTCACTGGTTCCACTAATTTCATGCTGCACTTCTATTTAGAAACAACCATCAAGGAAATGGAAAAATAGTCGTGTGTGTGTGTGTGTGTGTGTGTGTGTGTGTGTGTGTGTGTGTGTGTGTGTGTGTGTGATTGTGTGTGTGTGTGTGTGTGTGTGTGTGTGTGTGTGTGTGTGTGTGTGTGTGTGTGTGTGTGTGTGTGTGTGTGTGTGTGTGTGTGTGTGTGTGTGTGTGTGTGTGTGTGTGTGCGTGTGTTTTATGGCCATACATATACCCACTCCTCTCATGTCTGCAGCTGTGCCAAGAAATCTTCATGTTTGTTTGTCCTAAACATGCTTATTATCATTATTTAATCAACTGTGATTGCATTATCTCTAATGAAATAATGACCAATTAACTACAATCTATTTCAGTGTGATTTATTTCCTGTTGTTATCTAAGGCTGTTCACTCTGAATTCTGATTGACTACAGTTGACTAGAGAGTACTGAATGAATACTAGAAAATCTTGGCGAAGCCATGAAGGCTGTATGGTCACATCAGACTGATGCCTCTCAGGCGATGTCCCTCACAATGTTAAAATACTGAATTCTAAAATACACTCTTTAAGTTGCATATGGGCCGATATCTAGTACCAATCCGATGCTAGTGTGTTAAAGAGAAATACATATGTATATTGTTATTTTTCATTTTTTTTAGCAGCTGTATATTACTTTCTCTGTGTTGTTGTGATATGATTGTTACCATTTTTATGGCTTAGGTTAAACTGTTAACATGAAGAAACACATTCAGGGCCGTAGAATGTTCTTTTATGTAGTTTGACAGGAGATAAGAAAGAGGCATTTCTGATACCGGCATTGGCACAACTCTATATTTAATAGAAGTGAACATGGTGTATGGATGTGCTCAATGACACTGTGCTCTTGTGTGGCACTTTAACAAACTGAAGGAGAAACCTTTCATACAGTATTACAGTACATAATTGTGGATCACATATACATATTCATTAGATCACTGCAGATTCTTTTACCACATCTAGCTTATTTCCATTTCAAGTATTATTCCATTATGCTGCACATTTTCTCAAAGTATTTAGTATGGTGACAAAATCACCAATGTGGCAGCTGAATGACTTGCAGTGTATTGTCTGATACGTTTTTATCTTAATAGAATAGACCCATTTTCCACCAAAATACCAACAACTCTCTTTGTGGTGTCTTAGTTGAATGAACCTCACCCTGTTTGCACCTCTCCTCCCACCTCTGCACCATGTGCTCTGCCATGGGCCCCAAAATACCACACAGAAAGGCAAAGGTTCCCTTTAACTTTACCATAACTAATACATTTTAGATGTTCAAACTTCAGCCCGTCTTTATCAGACTTCTACCGTGACTTTGAAAGATGTCACTGTGTTAATAGATGAAAGAAACACTGCTACAATTCCTGAAAATGAAAGATTTACATGTAAATGATGACTGGAAGGAGGGACAAAATGAAGAGAAAATGATTCACTGATTGAAGGGACAGAATACCACTCCTTCAGCAGGAATGTGTTCCAATTATTCAGATTTCTATCCTGTATGTCATTATATCATGAAATATTATCTGATATGGATTCTGGTCAAAGCACCTTCTCTAACAGGAGCAGTATTATACAGATCTCCAGTACTGAAAGTGAAATTTCATACCTGTTTCCCTTCTGCTTTCATGTGCACACATTAACATGGGTTTAAACTGACTGCAACTAATTGAGGAGGAGAATTAGGAATCTGGCTGGTAAATGTGGTTGACTGCCAATTAAAACTATCTCTCTGCTTCTTCCTCCCCCCTGTCTGTAGTGCTCACTCTAATTTGCAGCAAATGATTGCTATTCAGATGTTGCATTGAATAATTTCCATGAACAGTGATGTGGGAGTAGAAAGCATCCAGTGGCCTCTCTCACACCTCACTCCTTCCTTCCTATCTCAGAACTTTCCATAAATATTTATGAAGGTATTTGAATAATGTGAATTGGAATGACACAATATCATTGTGAGAAGAGACGAGTAGAAATAGCAGGAAGGTGAGGAATGGCTAACAGCAGCTGTGGAAGAATCTTCCAGCCCTATAATGTGAATCCTTTAGGGGTTGTGCCTTTGAGACAATTGAGGTGTGGACCCTGCAAAAGAGGTGCCAATAAATAATGGCAATGAAGATGAACTGAAATTTCATGAAATGTGGTAATTAATGCAATAGAATATCTCTGTGAGATGGATATTTTAACATAAGATTTATCTACAGTAATTACACTGATGTCACACTGCTCTTGGAAAGATGTAACTGCAACAAAAGCATACAAACAAACATACTAACAATAAAGGGGGGGTGGGTGTTGGTAAATGGGGTGTAGATGTGACAGTCTCACAGGAACAGAGGAGATAGAATGGGATTTGGTGCTGGTTGAAAGGTGGGTATTGCACTCAGAGAGAAGACAACATAGACAATGAAAAAAAAAGACAGGCCCTGAGGGAGTGAGGTGAGGAATGACATCTCTCAAGAGGGAAAATGTGAGAAAATAGAGAGGTGTGTGGTCTTGCTCTGTGTCACTCCTGTCTGTGTGTGTTGATCTGTTGAGTTGATTCCCTAGTTGTGCGGATGACAGTGGTGCCTTGATGTCTCCCAGAGGGAAAGACACCACGTGTTCTTAAAAAAAAAAAGAAATACAATCTTTTAGCTAGGATAATAGTCCCACGCATTCAGAAATGTACTTCCTTGCAACTGCATCACCTCTGTCCAACGAAAAGAGAACAGTCATGAAACATTAAAAAATACAGAGACTATTTAATACCAACACCAGGACAAATCGTGGTCAAGTGCCACCTTTAATAGCAGGTGCGTATTTTGTTTTATATTGCTGCTGAATAATAAATATAACATGACGCTCAATCTTGCTCAATTGTTTTCTTAAAACAGCGGGTATGTGAGGCCACTCATAACCTAGCCTGGATGCTACCTTGTTTGTCTCGCTTCTGATTCATCTAGCTTTGCTGCCTCTGCCTTCTCTCTGCTTGGATGTTATTCTTCATGTGCTGCGCTGAGCGAGTTATCTTTGTAAAAGTCAGTAATGCAATTCTTGCACATGGTGAAATGCTCCTCTATATATTTTGGAGCATGTGGCCAGGAACTATCATTGCACCTTCGAAGTTTCACCTTACATTTTAGCTAACATACTGAAATAATTCATGTACAGTAATAATATGCATGTGATTATTACTATAAATTGACTACATTCAACCAATGGTTATTAAGCATGGTTATTCATTATTAACCTTGGCATTAGCATTTGTCAATAAAATCTGTGCTTGTGCTTTACTGAAAAAAAACTTCCCCCACGCCGTTCTCACCATCTGTTCCCCAACTTGTCAAATGCCGATGCTTTTTGATGGCCCTCACATTCACTAAGTTGCACACTCGACCAGACCATCTATCACAGCATACACAGAATCTCTGATAAGAACACCCACAGAGGGAGAGTGACTTCATTTTCTGCTCAGTGTGCCATTGCTATATATTTGCATAGCAAATATTTGTTTGCTGCAATATGTATGTTCTGAAGGTTGAAAACTGCCCCTTTAACTTAAGATCCACATATGTTTGGAGATTACAAATGCATCTGATCATTTCCAATGGTGTTTACTCAGGACTACATCTGTGAACAGCAAAGACCACGACACACATCAGCTGTCTGTGAACACCAGAGCAAAACCAGTCACAGCGTGGTATCTGGAATACACTAAAAGCTAGAAAAAAAAATTCACATCCTATGGCAACAACCAACATTGAACACTGACAGGGTTTTTCTTCCCCATATAACACCGCCCTGAAATTCAATATTTGCGTCATGTGTTGACAACTTCTCCTCAAAGGAAAGTAGTTGAATTATAACAGGTTCACTGTCATTTACAGTAAGAGATTAAATGAGTTGACATGTAATTGTAACTGTAAATCATAATAGCAATTGCAATTTCAGAAGTGTGGATTTGCTAGTTGAAATGTGTGTCCGTCGGTATGTAAGCACTGGCAGTTCAAATTAAACATGAGTTGAGACTTTTTAACTGAGAAACCAGTGCTAATCACATTTTGTTATATGAGTAACTGAGTAGTTATTCATCTAATATGTGGTCATCACCCGATGTTTTATTTAAGGGGTCATCACTATGTTCACAGGGTCCTGTGTTGCCAGAGCCACTCCTCCTCTGTATAATAATGAGAGAGAGGAAATGTTAAACTGGCTCTGTCCGTGCACGCATTGTCTTTTTTGTGCTTTTGGCTCACTGGCTGTGTGACACTATCACACAGACTCATGCTGCAGCAGAGGTTCACCCATCCGATGGGTGTCGTGGACACTCCACAAGGGCTCTGTGTTCCACTACTCTGCTAAAAGGACTAAACTTAACCATGTTTTTTTTTTTATTGGTTCTCCATGTGTTATATGTCTGAGTCCCATCTGACTCACTCAGTGTTGATGGTGCTTGGCTGAGATGCACTATCAACTCAACCGACACCAGGAAAGGCAGACTGCATTAATTGTAATTATTTAAAACTTTCACTTTTATATTTATAAGATATGCTACTAGGAGCTCCATATTGAAAGGCTCTGTCTTATTTAAGCACATGCTTACAGGTAATTCAAAAAAGTGTTCTAAATTTTGACACCAATTTTTTTATTTTACCTACAAATGTATATTGGTTCAAAATATCTGTCATCGGTCACCTCGATTACTAATAATCTGTATCGGTATTAGCCTTGAAAAAAACATATTGGTCCATCACTACAACACAATGCTCTCTGAATTATGTGGTATTTAGATCCCCTTTAGATTGAACAGCAAGTCATGAAAATAATGTCCTTGCTCCAATCTTCTGAAAGGAGCTGTACCTATTTTCTTTATCACTCACACAGCAGAAAACAATGAATTGAGAGGAAGGAAAGACCTGAATGAATGGAGGATAGGCAGGGAAAAAAAACAATAGATAGAAGTGGAAATTGATTTTGAACAAGTGCTTTTATTCGACAAAAGCTTGGCATCTTAAAAGACAAAATGGTCTCCTTCAATAGGTATGGCGGTGGAAATGTGCTTTGGACCTGATAAAAGAAAGCCAGAGAGGATGCAGACGGTAACAATGGGTGGAGAAAATAAGATTAAGAATGATTAAAGAAAATGAGAAAAGAGGCAAAACAGAAGCAAGAAAAACAACCTGTACGGGAAGAGAGAGGGAGATGGTGTGGGTGGGACAAGATGAGGAACAGTGGGTCTGTCCTTTGGGTTGGAATTGCCGACAAAGAGAAGACTTACTGATTAATTTAAGATGTCTCTGTTCTGCTCTTAACATCCTTATTATAGCCAGAGGTTACGAGATATGGCTGATTCCCTGCCTCCCATTTATTCAAGATTAATGACATACAAGCTGATATGGCAAAGCAACTTTTTGAATAGTAAAATGCTAAGAGACAGGGAAATCAACACATTCACTGATGGGTTCATTATTTAGACCTTTTATCTTTTGAGTTATTGTTAATTAATGCAGTGCATAATAATGTATTAACCTGTGTGCTTTGAAGTATTACAATGTCTCAAAATCAGAGTTGCAAAAATAATAGCTGCATATACGCGCGCACACACACACACACACATTTATATAGTTACACTTACAACATCTGTACCAAATGGCTTGTTTAACTTGTAGGAAGGGAAAAGTCATTTCAGTCTACTTGAAGTAACCAAATATACTCCAGTCACTGTATCCTCACCGGGCCGGAGCGTGGACAGCATCCTCCTTTCTGCCACGGTCGTCAGGGTGTGCAGCTCCTCCACCCCCGAAATCCCTGGCCCTCCTGATCAGTTTGTTCAGTCTGTCGGCGTTTGCAACCTTCAGCCCACTACCCCAGCATGTGACAGCGAAGAAGATCACACTGGCCACAACAGACTCATAGAACATCCTCAGTATCGTGCATGTACATATTACATGCAGATAATTCACAGACTGAATTCTAAATGTGACAATGGAGAGGAACCTTACAACATCTTCTGAGGACCTATTACTCCCACGACAGAAAAAAGGGAAGGTTTTATTAATACAACTGATACAAAGAGAAAGCAGAGGAGGGAAGAAGTGCTACTTAATCCCTGTAGAGTTGTCCCCATTAGAAGGGTTGATTTTTGCTAAAGACGACAGCAAAGACCCATGCTCTTTAGTGCATACGTCTGGTGGCTGGCTCCCTTTGCCAGTTGTCAATTTGATTTTGGTCACGTTTAAATGTGGGCAAAGAGAAAGTACAAAGTAACCTTATATTACCTAAATAACTAGCTACCAACCTGGCTACTGTAATCTAGTCAACCATGATCAAATGGCTCAATTGATCTAACCTGCAATAACGTGTTGTCTGCCGATTCAGAGCCAGTGGAAATAAGCTATAAATTATTCCCATGTTAATTCAAGACAAACTTGTTCGCAAAATGTTGCTACATCCAGGAGATATTAACATAGCATTCATTATGTTATTTATATCTAGTCACCTGGTATATGCTAGTCATATATTCACTCACCTTGTTGCTTCTCCTGAGGGAAATATCTAGCTCTTTAGCTGCTAAATTCTCTACTATATTCAGCAGCTGGACCCTAATTGTGTCTGTGGGCTATTTGGTGCTGAGCATGTAACATATACAATATGTGTTGGGAGCTTTTTCCCCGGAAACAGCTGCCTGGTGCAGTTGGAAATGATGCTGATAATAGCAGTTAGACTGAACCAAAAAACTGGAGTTGTGGGCTGTAAAGAACCATGAGCTCTAGCTCAAACACCCAGTAAAGCAAATTCAACTCTGTGGGTTTGTCACTTATAGCGAGCCATTTGATCCAGTGTGAAAATAAAAATATGTCTATGTTACAGCAATTTTATTATGTTATGGAAGTGGTCTTGTAGTACCATATCTTGCAAAGCAAAGCATTATGTGATTAGCAAAAATGAACTATAGATGTTTGCATGTGGTTGTCATAAATTCACCTCATCTCATGAGTCCATTTTTCTTCCCCTGCCAACTATATTTTGGTACATGCTACCTTTTATATCTCAAGCTGACAATGACGGACTGACTGGGCTATGTATAGCCTACCACATACTGCAACTGAGTTCTATTAAATTAATGAGAATGTTCTTCTCTTGCACTTTACGCAGTATTTTATAACCCAATGCCTTCCACATGCTGGCCTCCACACTTCATTCCATATGACTGGCAAGTTTTACATCCACATATAATGTTCCTGATCACTAACCTATTCTAAGGTGTCAACTGCTAGGTGAGTTGGAGGTTTATATTGGCACGTGGGGCTCATGCCACGTTAAATATTGTTTTATGCTGGCTCTGTATGTTTGTGCACCTGTGTAAAACCATAGTACAATGTAAATCAGTCACTAAATATATACCCTTTTTTTCCTCAGTTGTCCTGCAGCCCAATTAATCAATTTCCTATCAATCAGTGTTTATTCGTGGGAGGGAGGTGCTGTGACATTATTCGATGTGTTGAAAGTAGGTGGAGATAGATAGTGGAGGGAACAATGCATCATGTCATTGTCTCTTTCTGCAATTGGGCCACATACAAGCCTTGCTACCCATCCCTCTTATGCTTTAGTCCTCATCTTCCGTTCGGCTTTCACCTTGAAGACATTTTCTAGATTGTTTCACCAAAGACACACTTGAATGTTTAGTATCTGTGTCCTTTTTATCTTTTGCTTTCTGTCTCTCCTTCTTTATTTTTCAAGGAGATTATGATTTCAGCAATTATACCTTTCAATGCATTGTATTACAACTGCAGTAAATCAAAAAAAGGGTGTTATGTTTTTCTGTTGTTTCTTTTGATTTGTTGTGCTACTTAATGAGTTTGTCCTTGAACAGAGGATGCATAAATGCTGGTGTGTTTGTGTGTGTGTGTGTGTGTGTGTGTGTGTGTGTGTGTGTGTGTGTGTGTGTGTGTGTGTGTGTGTGTGTGTGTGTGTGTGTGTGTGTGTGTGTGTGTGTGTGTGTGTGTGTGTGTGTGTGTGTGTGTGTGTGTGTGTGTGTGTGTGTGTGTGTGTGTGTGTGTGTGTGTGTGTGTGTGTGTGTGTGTGTGGGTGGGTGTGTGTGTGTGTTAACTGCAACATGTAGTTCTGGAGACCACATTTTCCACATGGAGTATCTTGCTAGGTGGTCTGTTTGTGACTAGATTTTGTCACTGAGATAGAACAGGTGTGTAGTTCTGATCAAATGAAGGCCACATTTGACAATTATGTTATCCGAGCAACAGGGCTCAGAGAAGGGTGTAGAAAGTCGGGTCATTGCCCCACCACTTTACGCCCCTGGCCTGATTTTTGCCCAGCACCTAATGTGATCATTTCAACCCATGTCACTACAAAAACATCAGTAAAGATCATTTCTTTACTTGACTAAAACTTAATATTCAGAGCTGAATCTTCAACCTTCAGTGTCCAACAGCTCCCCTCCACTATAAGTGTTGAAATCATCTACATGGACACTTGAGCCTTGCACTCAGATCATCACTGGCGTGTAATAACTGTCCTTAAAAAGTCTGAAGAGTGTGTTTGCTCTGACTTTTATGCTCATTCAGCTTACATGAAGGTCACAGGCTGCGAGCTGTCAGTGTTCTGCAAGCTGTGCACAGTTTGCTGCTAAATAAAAAGAGGAATATGGCTGATATGTTCCTGTAATAGTAAGTAATAATTTGTGCATGGATAATACAAATGATGCATTACTTGATGCAAATACCTGCAGGTCACACAGTTTTACAGTATTCAGTGCCTTATAATCATGACGCTTCACTTCCTCTGTGGACAAATACATAGTCATAAACTGTGGCAGACACATTTACACTGACAGTGATTCAACTGCATGATAATTAGAATGCTTGATGAGATAACCAGTGATTATCCAAAAAGTCACATATTTGTTCTATTGGAGGAGCCATATTTTTGTTCCCACTTTCATTTTTTCCTCATCTGTTTCCATGGACACAATGCACAGTACTTCTAACTCAACACATTGTTGGAATAACCAAAAGCACCAGCACAAATTCCAGTTAAATCCAGAAAAATAGGTGAGGCCAATTCAATAAAACCCCAAATGACAAACATACTATAACAATGCATATATTTGATTGCTCATTTCATTTGTTTGTTTTTTCTAATGAGCAAGATACCAAGATGACAGCAGCATACACGGCACACGGCATTGACCTGTCAATAACAAAGACAAGACACCATGTAAACTATTTTCAAATACTATAGACGTGCATAGATAAATACTACAATGTAGAACTAGTGATACTCTTTCCATATGAAGCTGTCAATCAAGACAAGCCACATTTTTGCACATCAGATCCAGCAGCAAACGGAGCACTGGTCCTACTTAATGTTAAAATGCAGCTCCATCTGGTTCTATGCCTGCCTGACGAAACAGCAGTACCTCAGCTTACTCTGATCTGCTAGATCAAAACAAATAAAAGCATTTGTTACAAGCATTTGTCACTTATAGGTCAAGTTATTACACGTCTTACCAACAATAAATCATCAAAGCAGTAATAACACACATACAGAACCGTCTATCAGTCAAGTTTGTTAGGTTTTTGCCTGTGTCCTTGACCAAGGCTTTAGAAGTGGAGCAATATGTGGTTTCCCAATGCTGCTACATACATAGTTCAGTTAGGTCAAATGTAGACAATGGATTTCCCTCAGGGAAATAAACAAAATGGTGAGGTTGATTTGGCAAGCTGTGGGTGCAGGAATACAGCAACTAAATTGTACAATGTAAGGGAAGGATGGCTTCTATGGAAAGGTATTTGCATCACATGAATGTCATCATTAGTGGGGATGCCTGTGAATATTCAGTTCACAGTCGATTTATGCTCAAGCACTGCTATACTACTAGAGATGATGAAGCACAATTAAGGTGACTTTAGTCAATAATTTAGTCACATCTGCTCTGTAATCCGGTGTGCTAATGAAAATGATCTCCCATTAAATATCTGTCATGTTTGTGCATGTTTGAACCTAAAATGCAGAATGATTAGAAGAGGAAGCAGACATGACATATTCATTGATTTAATGAAGAAAATAACTACCACGAGTTGACAACAGTCAGGTAACAAAACTCCTTCCAAAAACCAGAAATACCAATACTGAAGAAAACTAAACACCAAGGACTGTGAAAATTGGAGACGTCATGGCACCCTATTGTGTCATACAGTAGGGGAACAACACACAGTAAAATATGGTCTGCAATTGCTGAAACACTCAAAAGCAGGAACACTATTATCGAACATGGGGGCAATTGATTAATTTCACTGAGGCGTTCGCAGTGGGCTAGGATGGGAGTATATTGTATACATCCGCCATACATTTCAGTGTTCCCAAAAACTTCTGCCAGACTGAGTGTTACCAAAAGAGCAGGAAACCATCTCTTTCAATGCTTACTATTTCTAGCGCCATCAGCTCAACTTAGACTGCACATGCTATACTCCAAAGTTTAGTCATGTCTCAGCTTTTTTTAATAGGCTTTGCTAAACACTTGAGAATACAGAGACTAGGAACAGGTGAAGAAAGGGGAGGTCGTTGGTAACGAAGGGTTGAGAAAGATGTCTTGTCTCAAGAGAAGTGAGTTACAAAATATAATCAAAAAGTACCATGTACAGGTACTGTTCGCAACTTTTACCAATGCAAAACCAAAAAACAGTGTGTTGAGCCGTACAATGCACTGGAAATGCAGTATGAACCACATTAGTTGTTCTGTAAGGCTGTAATAAGGAAATGATACTGTAACGTACTCACAATAGCAAAGCCATCATGCTGCCGGGGTCATGTTTACCATGATCACCATCCTCACTATTTTACGTTTCTAAATTAGCACTATACACACGCATACTGCTGATTGAACATATTTTGGCTTTGAACCAAACAAATGATCAATAATAATTTTGACTAGATGGTGGTGCTATCTGAATATTTATGGGATTACTGAAGTTATTACATATTCTTAATATTGGTACCAAATTTCACAGCAACCTATTACAAAGTTGTAGAGAAAACCAACATCCCAATCCACACGGGCAATGCCAGCTGACTTTAAAGTCTTTACCAATTTTAAGTTAATCACAATTGCTTTTTTTATTATCTACTTTAACGTTGTCCTGCAATTTCATTCTGTAGCTGGATCTAAAGTAAAGTCCAGATTTTGGTTACTTTGTCAAAGGTTTGAATCGTGCCAAATTCAAAGAAGCATAGATCTTCTCATTAAAAGTCCTCTTGCTTTACAAAATACAACTTACTGCAGCATGCTTATCTGCCATGACCCTCAACCTTTATCTTGACAACCTCTATTCATTTTGACATGTCTAAATCCCTCTACCTCGTTAATGATGTGTAATTATCTGTTGGAGTGTGTGTGAGGTGAAAACTGATTTCTCCGAGTTGCGGCTGTTGACAGGCTTGACATGAGTGTAGTTGTTCTGGGCTGACTGTCTGTCATCCCAATGGAACCCCCTGTGTTGACATTTGCTCCGTAGTGGGCACTCAGTGACAGAGTTCAGGAGGTAAAATGACTTTGTGGCTTTTTCTCTCCTTCTGTCATCCAAAGGAAAGCAGCCACAATGCTCTCTAAATGCAAATTAGGTTCTGGGCTTTTATGTGCTGCACTGACCGAACATTGGCACTCCACTGCGAGGCTGGCTAGGTGGGTGGGGACTGTTGTAAGTGCAAGTTCTGGGTGAATGTCATCAACTCTTGTAGGTCCTCAATCATCCTGAGTGTTGAAAACTCTTACAGCAGAATAGATTTCCTTGTTTAACGTACAAGGCTGAAATCTGTATTACTTCGAAGCTACACACAGCATTGCTGCATTTCTAAAGGGAATGTTCTCTCTGTAATCTAGTTGTGCATAGTAAGTTTATTGGCTTTTTAGATTCATTGGTGCCACTGTCGATCAGCTCATCAATAAATAACTCATGGAAGAATATCAAAGGATAACGTTTTCACCGTTTTCCCCCATCATATGTATCCTTGAATTAAATTAACCGACATCTCTCATCATTCCTCATTAACCACACTGCTCTGAATAACTGAATAAATGGGCAGCGACTAAATAAGTATTTTGATGAGCAGATCAAAGTATCTCTACGAGTCTAATAGCTCTGTCTGCGTCCGATGAACCATTGCCTGAAAGTGATAAAAGAATATATGGAGTATGAACTGTGAAATTAATGCTTTGTCTGCCATTTTCTCTGTGCACTGGACTAAAAAATTATACAAAATTGCTCATTTATCGTGCTCGGTTCAGATTATTGAGATTCCCCCACTTTCTCACAATGCCAGAACTTTGGTCGAGCTAAATTATATCCTTATCATTTCCTTTATAACTTAAAAATGGTCTTAGATATCAGAAGCCATGATGATATCAGATCATGGATTTTACTTTTGAATGTTGAAGTGCAGCATATGGGTCTTGCTCACCTGAAAACTATGCTGCTGTTATGCCAATGTCAGCATTTCAAAAGCCCCACCTTTACCTGTAGAGCCTACTTTTCACTGTCTAGCTAGTCTTTGGATACCAAACACTAATGCTGTACAATTTCTACATTTGCATGATAATGTATTCCATGCAAGCTGTCTGACTGAACTACGGATAAATTACATAAAATGTATGGTAACTCCTCAACTCAAATTCAATGCATCATATTGGTCTCATGTTTCTTTGTTGTTTTCTATTTTCTCTGTCATAGGTAAGTGTTGCCAATGACTTCTACCAGGACATAGAGAAAAAACAAAAAAAAGAAGAAAGAATGAAAAAACAGCAGCTTCCCAGCACCCTTCAAATCTCAGTGGGTTTGCTACTCTTTCTCTACATTCAATGGAAATAATTAAGACAGGGAGACAATGGGCCATGACAATGGGCCACAACACACTTGTCTATGCTAACAAGTCTCCTCTGAAAGATATAACTCTTGAATTTGTAAAGCTAATTCATATAGTGTCAACATTTACAGTGGAACATCCAAATGTGTGTATCTCTGTGTATTTTGTACTGCATTAAGTTTTTTTTAACATTACCTTGTAGCAGTACGGTACCTAAGGGGATAATCGTTTTACAGCCAGGAGCCTGAAGCCAGGTTCTGGCCTCCTAAAAGTGATCAATTTATGTTTTTGTAGGAGAAAATAATTTTCCACTTGAAATATATTTGTTTTGAGCATATAAAATACACATGATCAGCCCACATTTTCAGATTTTTCAGATTTTGACTAAATTTCCCTCACATTTGTGAAATTGTCTGAAAACAGAATTTAATGGAACCTTGTAATGGCACACAAAAATGCTGTAAAGTGCAATCAGTTGTTGCTCCAAAATACACAATAATGCAAATTGCCTAGTGTGTGTAGGTGTATGTTAGTTAGCCTTGCAAAAGTGTATGAGGTATCAAAGGCAGAGGAACAGAAATATCTAATCACCATTTAACCATTATGCCCATTACTGAGCCCACTTAACAGTTTGGCTTTATTTCCAGCTATGCGATTGCTTTTAGACTGTACCTTGGAAACAAAAACAAAAAATCTCACCAAAATATGTTAGCAAATTCACCATCATTTAAGCATGTGAGTGGTTTTATAACACTGCCAGGTCCACCTTTATCACACAAGGTAATTTGTTCCTCAGAATTGGTGATTGGCTCGATTGAGGCTGAACTGAACTGCATCTCTTTGTCAGAGTGAGGTGAAGAGGCACTCTGACAAGTGTTTGTCTGCTGGCTGCTGGTAGAAATGGCTGTGGAGTGCTTCTGCGTTGCTGTCAGTCCATAATAAGTCATCTCATATTCACTAAACTCTACAAATGGAACTTTCTGAAGGACACAAACTCTTGTAGAACAGAGCTTCATCATTCTGCTTGTTGGTTTGTTAAACCCTGAGAGGTTTCAAGAGCCTGACGGATAACTCACTGCTTTCTCAAATTGTTGACACTCTCCATCTGTTGTGCAGCTCATACTGCCTGTCATTATGTGGACTATTATAAGCTCCATCTACAGTAAATAGATTTCTAACCTCCAACACTTTCTGGTGAAGAGTCAGTGACAGGCAAACAGCGAGGAGAAGTCAATCATTGATATGGCCGCTTTCACACATCTGTACCATTAATGCGTTATGCCTGGCTCTTGACTCGTCAGTAAGGTGATGCAAATGTTTTAAAGTGCTGATATTGAATATTTTAAAGCACAACCATGATGCCTTTAGAAGAGGCTTATCTTTAAGCCTGCTTGGTACACCTGCACCTGTGACCTGCGTGAAAAATACCCCACAGTCAGTGCTTTTAGTATAATTTTCATATGCAAGAAAAGTCTGAAAGAGATGAAGAAAAAACACACTCAAACCCTTAAACTGCTGTTAAAACTGCCAAGTCCATTTGAAAAATAAAGGCTTTTGCATACTGTCACCTCCTATGCTTTATATCATATGCATTAGGAGAAAACGTCATGGTACATCGCATCTATATAACATAGACTGATTTTCTCTAACAAATTCAGTTCATTACTACATCCCAAAGCACCGACTTATTTAAAAGTCTATTTTTAATGCTGTCAATTGGATGACAGGTAATATTCTAATGCTCTTCTGTGCTCCTCAGATCTTGATATGCATATGCACAATCGGATATAATTATGAAAACTGACTTTCAAATGACATTTAATATGTTTTGACGAAATGAGAACATTTCACATTTCTGACAGCCATACATTGAGATTGAGAGATGAAAGCACAGACTTCCTGTTTCCAAAGTTTTAGTGTCATGTGTTTTTTTTCTGAGTTTATTAATACTGATACTGAGTCTCTGTTTTAATTTCAATGGAAGTTATTTATCTGACAAATGATGATGAGCAGCCAGGATCTGCAGTGAATCTTAATACCCATCTAGACAGCACAGTTGGTTGATTATTGACAGCAGCTTGTCAGTTAATAAACACATCAGTGACTCATATTAAATAGCAAACCAGTCAAATGTGGCAAATCACAACATCGTTAGGAAGTCAAATTAGATGTAATATATACATTTTTTTTTTTTTTATCAAGATGGAAGTCAGTCATAATTTCCTCAAACTGCTTATTATTTTCCACATCTAATAGGAGTTTACATTTAAGGCTTCCCAAATGTACAGCTAGTCAGTCAGTAATTCCAAATATCTACTCTGGTATTTAATATGCATATGTGCCTATATGTTTCTTTACCGTCTCTCATTGAATAGCAACTGGACAGTCTTCCCACTACAGAATGGGACAAACATAAGCCTGAACCTGCACGATTTATTAGGACATAACTGTTCATTTGATGTCCTGGGAGTTATCACAATGGTCAGTCTTGATAGTTGGTCCATCAACATCTATTTTTTGTATGTCATGGGGCCGTATAAAATAATCACTTTTATTAGTTAATTTCCCCATATCAACTTAACTTCTACCAGGTGAGCTGACACTAACAGACAGCCACTGCTCATTTTGCATGTTAGCTGTGACCAAGTTGATTTAATGACTGCACATTGTGTCACCCTCATGTGCCTCTCCTAAATATAAGGTTGGGTATATTATGGCTGGAGAATGTACAATATGAATCAATCAAAACAATTAGCCAATTAATTGATTAGTCAGATGTATGGACTGATGAGTAAAAAAAAGGCCTTACCTTTGGCTCTGGGTAATGGCATTTTTTTTAGTTATTATTTATTTATTCATTTGTTTATTTGAGAATATACCTATCAGAATTATCAACCTCAAAACAAATAGTTTACTGAATATTAATGATGGGGTAACCACTGTAGGGTACTGTATGATCGTTATGTGATTCAGCTGCTAAAGGTGGAGTTAATTCAGACCTTGTGTGTCGGACTTTTAAAAAAGGAAGACAACATACACACACACACACACACACACACGCACACACACACGCACATTGTCTATCCTCCTCCAACGTTGGTTATTGAATGTTTTTGACCATGACAGCTGAAATGAGATTTACAGTACATTAGGCTTCAAAGCTAACTGGCTGAGGACCGTTGCAGCAGATATAAAACACCTCTAGAGAGAAAGAGATCTCTCCTTCTGTGAGGCTTTCCCAACTCAGGTACAAAGTAGACTACTGCTGTAAAACTTCCCCAACATAATCTAAAGTACTGTTTTGAGTGCCTAAAATACACAGTACAGTAGCCAAGCAGCTGATGAGCTAATGACTATTCAAAATGAGGAAAATGATTTTGAAACCCCTAGATTTGCCCCTGGTTTATTAGACTGCCTTTTCATTTTATAACAGTAGCCAAATATGTTGGTTAACCAGAATTTGAAGTCTGGGCATATGAATCCCCTTGACTAAAGCAGAACATTCCTATTCAAGGCATTTTTTTATGGAGACAAGCATAAGCAGTTGTCAGTTTCAGTGAAAGCTTTGTGACACTTTAAAGCCAGTGTTTCTCCTTTTGGTAAACCAGAGGGATGATGTGTGTCCACTCAGTGTCCAGTCCTTGGTCTTGCCCTCGCATATCTTTACATGTTCTCCTCTAGCTGATCCAGACCTGGGCAGCTGTCCTCCCTCTCAGCCTGTCTTTTGTCAGAGCCACAGGGCTGCAGCTGCTCCCTTGTGTCCTCTCAGTGATTGGACCTCAGCTCTCTCTGTCTCTTCACCACCAGTCAGAGCGACCACACACAGATCGACCTCCATCCGCTGTCCTTCAAACAAGGACATAGGTTCACATCTCCTTCAGTCATGTTGTTATCACTGCCCTGCTGTCTGCGCTGACTGAATAAGAGAGCTTTAAAAAGGATCCATCAACGCCGTTTGGTAGGAATTAAACAGTTTTCATTTAAAATGTTTACCGTACATAATGCTTACATATTTTGTTATTTTTCTACCTTGAAAATATAGCTGCACCACTAGCAAATTAAAATTTGAAAGAAATCCCAACTCATCAAATTGTATCTCTTTTGGGCGACTGTAGCCGATGATGAATGCTGCACCGTCATAGTCGTCACCTTGTTCATTGCTCTGATTGGTCATAGTTAGTCAAAGTGCTATCCAATTGCCTGCAGTGGTATTTTGAAATTCATGTGCTGGTGCCGCCCCTTGAGGTGGGAAGGTCTATGTCTGGATAGATGAGAGTCTGGATTTCCAGGCTATTATTTTCCAACATACTGATGAAAACCATTCATCAATATTACAAGTCCAGATCAAAATGAAGTTTGAGTTAAAAGATGGGTGTGGCCCCAGCAAGGATGCCAGAAGTAGGGCATAGGAAGTTGTGAGGGGGCTATTGCCCTACCAGTTAACCTTTTTACCCCTGTGCCTTAGATGGAGTGTTCCCATCATCAGATGGTCTCTAATATTGTTTTTTATTTATTTTTATTTATTTATTTATTTATTGACTGGCAATTTATCTAGAGAACAACCTACTTTCCTAAAATTCCTTAATTTATTCCACGACCGGCTCCTTTATTCCCCTCTCCTTTTTTTCAGTGAGTAATGGTCGGCAAGCCTTAACCAATTTACAACTTTTCCAGAATATTGTAGTGGTACAGCTAAAAATAGGAGGGCAGAGACTTGAGGTAATCCCTACTCCACTTCAAAACTAGACACTGTTCTCTCTCTTTTTTTTTCTATTAAGATGCTGCAAAAGCATTTAAAGTCAACCTGTTCACCCAGCTATTGACCTCTCCACTGACTGTCCAACTGGATTAAAAGAGAGGGAACAAAGAGGGAAAATGGATGGGAGGAGACAAGGAAAGGCTCTGTCAGTTAAGGTTTTGTCTGCTGTTGACTGAGTGTGAATTGGATTCAGCCCAGACTTAAGTGGTCATGTCGTAAATCACCGAGAATGAACCACTCACAGCAGTTGAGCAGAGATGTATGGGGCAGTGTTAGAGTTGTACAGAGTCTTAAGAAGATACAACAATGAAGTGCATTGTGATGAAAATGCTGAACACCCACTATAAATGTAATATAGAGTGTGTGATACAAAAGAGCAGAGAAGGGAGTAAGGCTGGATAGAGGACATAGCAGAGAAACAGGGACTTAAACTGGGCATATAGGCAGAGAAACAATGCTCACAGGGATAATAACAGATTAGAGACAAATAGCAGGAGGCATGCCATGCTGTGCTGTCCCAGTAGACAGAGGAGAACACTGACTGTTAATCACATTGTGACTTTTTTCTTTCTACTTTAGTATGTGTGTGTGTGTGTGAGTGTGTGCGTGCGCGTGTGCGTGCGTGTGACTTCTGACTTGACTTCTAGAGGACACAAAAAACCTTTCCCACTGTGTTTGTTTGCATGCTGCGATTTGAACTTGCCTCACTTAAGCCAGACGGTGCTTTTTAGTGTATTTGTTCTTAATGCACTAAGATTGCAGAAACAGTTATTTAGTTGTCAGTTCATGACACAGATTTCCAATCTGAGCTACTAAGAAATGTATAAATTCCAGCTCAAATATGCACTTATAAAAAAAGCGCCCTACAGCCCTAAACAGTCCCACATTGACAAAGCACAAAAATTTACATTAACATACTCATGCATCGCACACTTCACACAGGCCTACACATGCTTCGGCGTGGAGTAACGATGAGGAATTCAAGGCTTTCTGGTAAGAGTAGTTCTGGGCTTGAGAGGTTTTGAGGAAGAGATGTTTTCTATGCATGCTGAGCTGCCAGTGGATGTTTATAGTTGTGTTCTGTCTTCTCATCTGCACCGTCCATATTCCTGACAACTTTCCAAACACAGTTTCAAATTCCGAGAATGCAATGGCACCAGTTGGTTAAGTAGTTGTCTCTTTGTTCTCTCTTTGTCCTCCTCCTCCCACATTCTCTCTTTCCACTTCAACACAATGCAATTCAGTCTGCAGTGTTTATATTCACCTTCTGTCTGAAGTAAGTGCTGTGAGTTTTGTGCATTTTTCACTTGATGGAGGCATTCCAGTGTGGAGCTTGACTTTTTTTATTCATTCATCCTCCACACACACACACACACACACACACACACACACACACACACACACACACACACACACACAGGAAGCTGTTGACGAAAAACAACTAATTGACAAAATTGGCCACTATTCAGTTCATATTGCTACCTTGTTTTCTGCTTTCAGATTTCCCTTACATTTATGCAGTATTGTCTGCAGTTATAAGTTGTATATTTCCCTGGTCATCAAGCATGAAGATGTAAAGATGTAGACAGTCTATGTATTCATGCCCTAGCTCTCTTCACCTCATTTTAGGCCTGGCCACAAAGCCTCTCCCATGCTGCTGCTATGCCAGGCTGAGTTGGCACACACACTATCTCACCCTGGCATGGACCAGCCTCCACTCCTACAGGAGAAATCAGCTAATTAGTCTGAAACTGAAGAGACAAAGAGCCGCTGGATTGGCTGGACTGCAAAATAACTAGCTTCGCTGTCCCCATGATCCATATTTACCATTCTAAGAGTTACCTATATAGCTATACTTGTGAACTTACCAAGGTTTATTCATTTGATTTTGACTTATTCTTGCTTGGGGTTTAAGTGCTTATTGTCTCTTTTGTCTCTTCTGTCTCCTTTCTGGCATGCTGTCTCCTCACCTCCTCTACCCTGGGCCTGATCTGTGGATCTCTAAATGCAGGTAAAATTAGTGATAGTTATACTGTATCGATTGGGCTTGACTGTAAATGTGTATATGATGAGCACATACTGTATACAGACCAGTGCTGGATTGATACAGTTTGAACAACTCGAAGAAAAAAAATATGGTTTACAGATATATTTTCAAAATCAGAATTGAGGACATGATATGCATGTTTAAGAAAAGTATGAAATTACATCAGATGTTACATCTCTAGAAGCCAAAGATCTTTTGTTGCACGGTTGAGAACTTGTATTATTCCTCTGTGGCAGATTCAAAAATATTCAGAATGAAAATGGCGTTAGCTGTGGTATTTGGAAGAAGTGTAGAGTTGATCTATTTTATTTAAGAAGGTTTAAGATTTCACCCTGACAAGTTGTGGTGTACAGATAATACAAAATTTGAATAACTTTTTAATTGTGATGTGTTTAAAGGCTCACAGCAGTGGTTTTGCATTTTAAAGTCAAATCATTATTATATGCTTACACCTTTTGATTTCCCAAAGCATGCGGCCATATTTTAGTCTTTGTGATAGTTTGCCAAATTATTTAATTTCTCAAAATGGAATGATCAGGGGGATGTTAACTCTTTAAACTTAAGTGCTACACATCCTCATTTATAACCCATTCATCTGTGTATTTTTGTGCAGGAGTCGTTAGCAGGACAGAAGCCTACACGTAGTTCTGATTAGACATCTTGAAATATGTCCACATTTTGGACCAAAACATTGTTGCTAGGAGGGATGGACAACTTTGTCCACTTCACTCTTTACTTGCAACATAGTGCTTAAAGCGGGGCATGGCTGGTCACACATGTGCATCCACTGCATTGCACTCCGACAAGCTTACAAAATGTCCCACGCTATTGTCATGAGATACAACTGCACCACCTGCTGTCATCTGTTGGTTCCAGTTGTAGTGCACATCTGAGACTGATGCAGAGGAATGGTGATTGTATGTGCTGTTGTGTAGCTTAAGATGCTTTCTAGTGTGAAGTCAGAAAAATAATTTTGGTAGTCTATTCAGTACAAATAACTGTCAAATTCAGAAGATTGTATATTGTATATTTTTATTCCCTGGCAGCTGAATGGTAAAGTTATATAAAATATACTAAAATATAAAAGTAGATTTAATGTAAACCAGGGTGGACGTACTGTATGTATTTATGTATGATACATTAGCTGTGTTCTGCAAAACGGAAGTCTCTGCGAGTTGATTTAGATAGCATGCTTCAATAAAACCAATATTTTCCTTTCTATTGGTTTTATTGAAGTATGCTATCAAAATGGGCCCTTGGAAGGTAGGAAATACACATTGGAAAATCCAAGTACCAGTGTGTTAGTGTTCTTTTACCATGTGATGGTGATGCAGCTGGGTTGTGTGATGGATACTGGAACTGGAGGCTGATGGACTGGCTGCTGTGTGGGTGTGTATAAACATCATGACTCATCAATTTAACCTTGTCTTTCCTTGCAATTTGACTTTCACATTGTAAGAATAGACATGCCAATATTTTTTTCGAGTCACATCGGTACCATCCAGTTTTTATGGTTGCCAGTGTTTTTCCACCCCATGCAGTGACAGCCATATGGTTTAAGTGTTTGTGAGCTGAATAGTGTTTCACTTTCAGCACCTTTGGGTTGCAGAGAGTCATGCATCATCCTTGTCATCCAGTCCCATCTTTAATGTCCAAGTTATTCTTTTCAACAATCGTACATGTTATTCGGCTGTGGCTTGGTGGCAGAGTGGGCCTCTCTGTTCGAGAGATTGGTGGTTCAATCCCCATCTCCCCCTGGTCCACATGTTGAAGTGTCCTTGGGCAAGACACTGAACCCCGAATTGCTCCCCGTGCTGCGCATGGGTGTGTAAATGTGGTGTGAATGGTTAGATCAGATTAGATGGTATGTAGATGTCCACTGCCATCAGTGTGAATGTCTGTGTCTATATAAGTACAAGTCCATTTACCATTTACCATTTACCAGTTATTTAAAATATTTTGACCGAAATTGCTTTGGGGATAACGATGACCTGGACAAATGAGAATATTCGCTGGCTTATTTAAAAACCAACTCCCTAGACTATTTCATGCAACTACATGAACAGCATTCACACAATATCAGTGCCATGGCACAAGAGTGTCTAAATGCAATTAGTAACCACTCCTCTTTTTATGACTCTCTACTGGCTCCATGTTGCTGTTTATAGAGTGGCCACTAGCATAGCACCCACCCACCCAAATTCCCTCATTCAGTTTTATGACCCCTCTGGTTCACTGTTTGAAGGCTAGTCCTACAGTGGCTGTGAGGCAGGAAATCTCAGTCTAAACTCTCCTCATGTGTGGCCCCTCAGCAGCCCTATCTCTCTCTCTCTCTCAAAATAAGTAATTTGCTATTGCATGTTTATTATACTTCATAATACCTGCATTCTAGCAACACTTGCGGAGGAAGTAATTGACACATCCTTCCCTTGATCAAGCATGGCTTGGATTGTACCTCAGTGTAAATGTAATAAAATCAGTTAAACCTGCATTTAAAAAGCCTGTTGAGTGAGAGGTCACCTCTGTTTTCATCCCAAGCCTAGTTTTCTGAAGGCCTAAACAATGAACTCAACTGTAAAAACTTAACATTTAAAGAAAAGTGGATGTTAGCTGAAAGATTTGCTAACATTAGCTTGCCCCAACATGCGAAAAATTCCCGGATTTGCTACCCAGACAAATACATTCAAATTACCTTGTGACATTGTTGTGCTAACATGGTGTGTGTAGGTAAGTCTACTATTATGGCTTGTGTGTAATAAAACCACAGTGTAGTGTAGTGTGTTGGTGGCTAAGTGTGGCTTAGCTTTTTTTAATACAATGGTTCTAATGATATCTTACTAAAAGTTGTTGTGTGTTATGTAACTGTCCAGCAACATAAGCAATCTGTACGCTTGCGAAAGCTCTTGTGATGCAGAACCTGTTAGGGCAATAAAACTATTTGGTTATATTTTGGTTAAAATAATAATAAAACTAATATGTTTACTTTATAACTCAAGTGCATGGCAACAAAAGTAGGTTATGTTGACTTTTGCTCTACACAGGACACAGAAACAAACAGCCCTCTCTTGTGTAAGAGCCCCTTTTTTAACTCATCCACCCCATGTAGACTTTGATGCTCTTTATACTACATCACCTTGGAGGAACCCCCACATCTTGACACAGGATTATGTGATTAAATTAAATTAAATAATCCCCTGCATAGGTGTTTTTGTAACATTGCTGAATATGGGTGCTGCCTTAAAGTTGTAAGCCATAATATTTTCATCTAGTTGATTGCCTGTTAGGTTTCCATCCAACAAAGAGTGAGGAAAAAAAACAACAGGATTGATCATATGACCCACAAATGAAAGCACTTGTACTTGCTTCCTTGCCAATAAATACCTTTTAAGTATATGTGGTGACATTCCCTCGCTATATGTAAATGTTAGTGATGCTTTTAACATCAGTCAGCAGCGGTTGGTCTGTCCAGGGGGATCTCATCACTGCCAAATATGCTGCTTTCCATTGTAAGAAATTGGGAACTTCCAACTTCTGACAGTCAAGTGCAATGAAATGGAACGTTCAAGGCTGAGTTTCGAGGCTCGCTCTGATGTGTCTGACCGGCAAGTACATTTAATTTATGTTGACTCACAATGACGGATCAACAGACACATTGAGCATATAAAGACATCAAGCCTCATTGTGGAGGTGAGAGCTCTAATTACATCATACAGTTTAGTTAGGTTTCCAAATGAACTCTGGGAGATCCCAGAGTCTGCAGTTACATCTCGCTAGAAATAACGTAATTCCTACTATTTACTACTATTTACTACTTACTATTCTTATTCTTCTTCAATTTTCATGGATTACAACTTTAAGATATTTCCAAAAGGAATACCTGTTTATTTCCTTATACTTTGTATTATTAAAATGGATTCACATTGAAATGATTGCTTTCAGTGCCGAGCCAGTCTACATGTCAGCTTTCTGATTTCAGCTTTCAGCTGCTTCCAGCCACCTTTAGTTCATAGTTTTGGCTGACCTCTACATTGGATGGTTGAGCATCACAGCAATCTTCAATATCTCATATAATAAATGTAGGCAGTTCTGCACACACTCCTTGTCAACACAAAACAATAGAGAGACTAAAACCAGCAGTGTTTTTTTATGAAAGAGAGCCAATTTGCCTCTAAAGAGATCCTGTTTGACTGCTGGTCATTGTGGAGATTTTGGATACTGTTGCAATTAAAGCCACTTTAATGTGTATGAAAATATTTTCTAGTTGTAAACTATGATTATTTAGCACTGAAAATATACCAATAGATGTTGACGGGTGGGGGAATGAAGCCTCCAGACTGTCCACATATTTCAGTAATGATATCTCTTCAAATGCCAAAGGCTGCGTCAGACAAGTTAAGTTGTCTGGGTTTCCACGTTCTTGCTTTCTTATTTAATCTGTCTCATGCTTTCACACCACATGCTTCTGTTCACACATTTTAAGTTTGACTGTGCTTACTTTCCATCTACTTATTTTTTTTTATTCTCCTTTCTGGCTGAAAGCCATGTTTATTTCTCTACTATTAAACCAATTGATATCCACAACAGTATTTACAGTACATGAGGGCAAACATTCTGGATAAGGGGTCTTGCTTATATGCTCTGTGCTCAGCAGTTGGAACAACCTATTGGTACTTCCAACCTATCAAATACAGTGTCTTGGTGAGGGTGCCCGGCGTAGGGTGGTCCAAACAAACACAGGACTTTATCCAGGAGACTGCTCTTTGTGTCCTTGGGGAGACCAAAAGTCATTGTTATTTACTTATTTGAAGCTAACAAACACATCTAACAGACTTAACTTAGTAACTAACTTAAGTTAACCTTAACCACATCAATTTCCTTAACCTAACCAAGTAGTTTTGTTGCCTTAAACTATCCAAGCAGTTTAAACATACCTCAACTCAAACCACAATTGTTTCCTCAACATTACCAAGTAGTTTCTTGCCTAAACCCAGCCCCAACCTGCATATTGAAAGATGAAACCAAACAGGTACCAAGATTGAAAAAAAATGTGATACTAAGGTTTCTTGACCAAGCTGTATGTGACACGTTAGGAGTGAGAATGTTTTTGTCAGAATGAGGGGTTCTGACTCTTGTTGTGAACAACAAATCCGGCAATTTTTTTTTTATAATTGATGGTCCTGCAACAAGGGCTTAGCAACATGATTGGTTTACAGCTTTGCTTTCTACTGAAGCAATGTTTTTATATTTTTTATTGAACAGAAAGGTGAGCCTCCCCCTGCACCCACTGTGATTCAGACTCTGTAAGAAAGCTGTATACTTAGTGTTGGTGAGTGTGAGCAGAAAGGGGAGAGAGGAAGTATATGATAATTGAACCATTTCCTCTGCCAAAAGGATGACAATTGTATGCTAGTGCGACTGAAATTACGTTTTATCTATACTCAATAGGATTACATAAGCTGCTGGGGTTTCAGTTTCACTGGTTGTTGTTTCAGATTACTTGCTGAATAAAAGGAAATTATTCTGCATAGCATGGTGTCCCTGCTTTTCTCATCTACCATACCAATCAGTAGGCTAAGGGACTAGATGAAAGGTGTAGGTTCGGTTTGAACTTTTTGAGGAGTTGTCTTGCTGGATGGCCAATATGCACATTTGATTGTGTGTGATGAGTAAGATTATTGGCAAAGACAATTCAGAAGCAACTTAACATTGGTAAGGACATAAAAAAAATTCTAGGCCGAATATAACATCATGTTCACCACTACCATTTTGGCATTTTTTTGACAAACATTCTGAGTCAGATTTTTTTTAAAAATGACCAGCTGTGACCGGTTAATATTCTTGCCAATGTTACTTCAGCTCTTTCAGTGACAGCCATATGGTCAGTGTGTTTGTCAAATTGTCGCCTTTGTCAAGTAATGACCTTCACTTGAGTTTTTTTTTTTTTTTTTCAGAATTTCTGAGCAGTGAATAATAAACATGTGGCTATAAAAGAGGAGGAGAAGGCAGGGAAAGTCAGTGTGTCAGTTTTCTTCCTCACACAAAGGTTATAAACAAGCAGATCAGCTGTTTCGCCTTGTTTCATTTTCGTTTGTTCTGGGACTCCTGCTTGAAAGAGTCACACTCGCTGCATACTATGTACACTATATCTGTCATTGCAGGTCAATGTTGTATGAATTCAAGCTTTGTTCAGCCATGACAGCAAACATAGCCTCCTCTACTGGCATGTCAGTGAGGTACTGATGCAACGCAGTGGTTACTTTATTCAAACTCAGCATCATCATTGTTCTGGCTTTCTCCAAGCCACGGCAGGGGCTTCTATGGAAGTGCATTCACATTGTAAAATGTGTGTGTCTGCATGTGTGGTTGTACGAGAAAGGAAAGAGAGAAATAAGTGAGGGGAATAAAGAAAAAGCAAGCTTGAGTCGGATATGTGCACAGTATGTGGCCTTTGTACATGGCATGTTTGTGAATGTACAGTGAAGTAAATGTGTGTATGCATATAGTTATATTTCTGTAAAAACTTGAATGTTTCTCTTTCTTTTATTATCTACTTCAGGGTCATACAACAGAATATGTAGTGTGTGTCTGCGACACTCTGTTCTGTTTGACACAAGCACCCTTTCCCCCTCTGTCTAACCATACAGTTTTTTTTCTGTTCAGTTTTCATAATGTAATGCATACCTGATCAATGATGTTGCTTTTTACTTTGGGACATATGTTGTGGATGGCAGTGGCAGCTTTTAAAGCTGTAGAGCAGAACATAGAAAGATACATATTAATCCACAACATCTAGTTATTTATTCATAAATGCATATGTCTCTGTCTTCTAGTTTGAACAAATGTTCTTGGTTGTCATTTCACAGACATTTAGTCACACCAACGTACCTGCAAGCCTGCACACCTGCTCATGTATATAATATCCTCGCTGTAGGGAAATAGGCATGACTGTGAATGAAGTTGTCAATATGATTATTACAGCTGCATAGGGCCGAGAAAATATAGCACATTTACGCACATACACACACACGCACATGCAAATGCACACACTGTACATGCATGTCATTGAACACAGAGAAATCATACAAAGGAATGCAAATAAAGCCATATGGTGTTGCTGATGTTCCAAAAGTGTTACCATTTCAATGTATTTTCACATGTTTAGCCATGACTCATTTGGCAATGTGGATCTTATTTTTTAGAAAAATCTTCATCAGCTTCGTACTGTAATCAAAATCTTGTTCATACGCACCCTTTAACTACAAACAAAATCATATGGGAGACCCTCAGTTTTTCAGTGCATTCTACTGAATTCTGCCCAAGTGATAATGAATTTTTGGCTAGTTTGAAGGTTGACTTCCCCTCTCCGATCAACCTTGAGCTCAGGGTTAAAATTGATCGACTCTTAGCGTCATGGCTTGTAAAAAAAAATACTTGAAAGGCATCCATGTGCATGCATAGCATGACGGCACGCACACATTATCGCTTCCATCAACTTCACCTTTGTTATCAGCAGACCTGAGAGGTACACATTGTATAATTTGCCCTTATCACAGCAGTATTGTAGACGAGGCTCTGGGCCATAGATTAAACGTCATTATTTAATGAGAGGAGAGCAGGATGGATGCAGCATGTAATTAGAATGACACATACACTGCTCTGATATATCCATCACCATAAACTGAGGGTGTGTGTGTGTGTGTGTGTGTGTGCGCTTGTGCGTGTGCGTGTGCGTGTGTGTGTGTGCGTGTGTGTGCGTGCGCATGCCCGTGCGCTATGGGCCTTCTTATTCAACGCTCATATAAGTGTGTAAGTATGCAAATACTGAACACATTAGGTGCCGCTCATCAGTCTTCTGTTAAATCTGTTTTTGTCACCCATGAAAAAACACATGCATGCGCTCCAATAATCTGAATCTTATTTGGAATTCCACACCTCAAAGCAATATGTCAAGAATCTGAGGGGTAGACATGGAGATTGGGCATGTAAGCTCTCTGGTGTTGCTGGTAGAATATGTTAATGATACTGAGGTTTGGTAATAAGGATGTCTTCCATGAAAAATAGCGGGAGTCACAATCTATTTATCTCAATCTGTCTCTCCATCTGATTTTTTTTTCTACATTGTTTATATTTTACTCACACGGGCAAACACACACATTGTTTTAAAAAGGCACACTCACCAGCACACACACATACATGTCACGGTAAAAATGTGTATAGTGGATTACACAAGGCAAACACATTAAATATGAGGATTTACTGACATCTAGTGGACATTATATTTCAGTGCATATTGCAAATGTGGGCATTTGTATTTTACAGGTAGTTGCCAGTTATTTCATAACTATAAAAATAAGCACGGTGCATTATCCAAAATGTGTAATACATTATATATAAATACCTTAACACCTTGGCAGTATAGCTTCCTCTTTTAAGAGTACAGGGGATTTGTAGGGGGATATATCCCATGGAAGTGGTATACATTATCTGAAATTAGGAACCTGAAGAGTAATTTGAGATGCAGCCAGCACTGTGTCAAGTTTGTGTATCCATAAATATGTAATGCAAAATAATTAATGAATAAAATCAAAATTAACTATGGACGTACAAGTATGCTTTATTATGGCTCATATGCTGCTGTTAGAGTATATGCCATTTGTTATGCAGATTTAGTGCTGAATTTAACCATTTTTACCAATTAGAAAAATATAAAAATTAAGTCAAAGGTCAAAGGACCTCTTTGAAAATTGCCATTACAGTTTTCTGTCACCAAATTTGTGCCTGAGTTTGGAGCATTATGTAGCTAAATTCAGTACTGCAACCAACTAAAGCCTCTGGAAAAAATAAAAAAAAAGAATAATTGTCCCAATGTTACAGGGTTAATAAACCATCCTGTTTTATATAGATGTGCTATGAAGTACCTGCACTGATGATTAAGACCACTGGCTGTAATAAAAATAAATAGAGAGAGAGAGAGGGTGTGAAAATGAACAAAGGAATCGGTCCAAAATGAGAAATACGCACAGTTTTGACAATTAATTGAATTGATTAAATCTGTAAAAAAGAGCATATAGCGCAAAAGAGATGAGATATAGCGGAAGGGGAGGAGGATTCCATTTTTGTACTGCATACTTACTTTTTACTTAAAGCTGAAGTAAATAACTTAAAAAAACAAAAAACGTTTTGTCATTTTTCCTGAAACCGTCACTTTATCCTGACAGTGACACAAAAATATGTGAAAAAAAGTCATATTACTCACCCTCCATCTAATGCGCATGAGCGAGATTCTATCGCACGAACAGAAATAACAATAGCTATTAAATGACAACGTTTGCTCCAGCATGTCGGCCAATGGGCAATGCTTGGTTTTGGCTTGACTGTTTTCAAAATAGAGGAGGGATCACAAACTTTCTCTTCTTAGGGCGCCTGATAGTCCATTTCTAGTCCACTTCCCTGGTGTGCACCAGATGCGAAAATGAATATATATATATATATATATTTTCCCAGCTGGTCTGTTCTTTCACACCTATTCTTTTGATCTGGTTCGAATCAGTTGATGATGTGCTGAAGTGAACCAAAATGTGCCTGCACTTCGGGGCGGGCGCAATAACGTAGTTCCTGAACTGCTCTCTGATTGGTCAGAATTGCCATGCTGGAAAATGCTGAGAATGTAAACAGAGGGATAGAAGTAGTTAGATAGTGGATGAGGTACTCCACTTCGATTCAACCTAGCTAAATAAGGCTGGTGTGAAAGCGCACTTTTACAGCTAAACAGTACATTCTAGGGAAGGAATAAGCAATGCAGTAACATAATATTGATTCATATTTGAACAATCCTACCGAATTTGACAATTTTATATAAGTTCACAAGCAGTGATTGACACTGTATCAGAGACTCTCATTGGTTCGTTTTGTTTCGGGTGCAGTGGCATCTTGCAAATGCCATTTGGAGCACAAGAAGGAGGTGGAGGAATGTGATTTGTGCATTGTCTGGCATGTAGTACTGTCAACATATAGTGACAGTTTCAGCAAATATAACAAAAATGTATTTTTATCAACGTTACCAACTGCAGGTTTAAATACCTGCAACATTTAGCTTAACGCTCAATGTGTCGTGACGGCATCTGAGGCACATTTTAGTTCATACTGGTTTGGCTGTCTGAATATTTTTCTTTTTCAAACGACCATGGGCTGACAGTGGAATTGCAAAGCAAATCTATGTATGCCAGTGTAACTTTTTAGACCAATGCCTTGTATTTCCTCTTACACAGACACATATGCAAATCAGTTTTCAGATTGCTGTTCGCAACAGAGTTTGTGTGTCTGTGGTGCGATCGCTGTTTGCTGTACTCTTTGCAGCTCGAAGTGTTTGATCCGTCCGCCTTTGCTGGTTCTTTCAGCTAGTGTGTGTCAGGGCCCTCAGATTTGATGGGGGTTTGAAAGATGCAATGCTATTAAAAACCTTTAATGCATTTAAATGACAGAAATAATGTATTTATTCCTGTTTCAAATGTGAATCTCCAGGTAAATAAAAAAGGAAGTTTCAAAGTTTAACTACAGTGCAGCCTTTCAGGGTTCAGATAAGAAGTTGGATTAGCTTGAATACATAGTGGAAAGAAAAACACCAACCAGTGACCTTGCATCGTTCATTAAAAAGTAAACTGTAAACATTTCAGCGGCAGAGGAGTTCAAAGTCAGAGGAAATGTGTTGGCACATACTGTATAACAGGCTTATATCTTTAACTTTGCAACACCTTTCATCAGATCTTTAACTTTCTTAAAATGGAAATATGCCAGAAACAGTTAGCATGTTTTGGGTCTTGGAGTTGGAAGGCAACTTTTTTTTAATATATTTTGAGACAAAAAAAGGAATGACTGATTCACTTTTGACACGTGTGCAAAGGGCAGTGTTTAGGGGGCCGTGCAAATGTAGACTGAAGAAAAGTGTTCTTAGCCGAGCTGTAAACTGACACACCAGCGTGCACACACAGACACAGATAGCTTTCCGTTTTTGTGTGAGTTTCTCTGTCTCCTTCATCTCTTGCTTGTGTGTGTGTGTGTGTGTGTGTGTGTGTGTGTGTGTGTGTGTGTGTGTGTGTGTGTGTGTGTGTGTGTGTGTGTGTGTGTGTGTGTGTGTGTGTGTGTGCGTGCGCGTGTGGGCAAACAAACCAAATCAGCTTAGATCAACCCAATTAAGCCCTTGACAGTCTAATTGCAACCTTGGTGTTGAGTGAATGTGACACAACACATCTGAGACTGCATTATAAGCAAAGCACTGTCATTAGACATCACGTCTAAAAACATAGTGAGCCAATTTGTTTGTTTTTTTGATTAAATGGCTGCTGTTGACTCTAATACAGCTGTCGGAAATTGAAACAGACCGTGTAACTCCTTTTAAAATGGAAAGTATTCTCATTTCTTTAAGACTGGTATAGACAGTTCAGTATATGGGTATATAAGTTCATGTTTTTAGTTATTTTTGCTTTGTGCACAAATATTTGTAAGCTCTGTCTGAGGTCATAAACCCATTTCCATTAAGGCAAAGCAAAAGCACAAGTCTGGAGTGAGTCAGCTGTAAAAATAGCTATGGGATGTCTAACTCAGTATTTCTTAATGCTATAAAATAAATAATAAGAGGTAGAAGAGAAGATGGTTTAAATAACCTATAAACACTCCAGATGATGTAATTTAAGGTCAACATTTCAAGATGGTTTATATTATTTTCCTTCCTTTTTCAACCACATATTAGCTGTTACACTAAACTTCTAAAAATGAATACATTTATTGACCCTATATGTATTTAAGCAGTGTGCATATCAATGCCTTGTGCTTTTTTCCTCATGGCCATGCATGGATTAAAGCATTATGACTCTGCTGTCAGGCTCACGGCTACCCCTGGCAGACTGTGATGCTGCATTCAATTACTTAATCCAGAAGGGATCATATACCAGTCAAGCATGTGTGCAGACCCAGCAAAGATGAGGCAATAATTAGCCCAGCCCGCTGTCGTTAGAAATGCTGCGTCTGGAGCAGTAGCATGTTCGTTACATTTTGGGCTCTGCAGTGGTTCTTGTATTTTTACTAGAAATGATTGGTACTTTGTTTTATTACATCATTTAGTAGAGTTAGTTTGCTTTACTATAGAAAACTATATATGTGTGTGTGTGTGTGTGTGTGTGTGTGTGTGTGTGTGT
The DNA here is from genome assembly GCF_963691815.1 of Echiichthys vipera. Lineage (NCBI taxonomy): Eukaryota > Metazoa > Chordata > Actinopteri > Perciformes > Trachinidae > Echiichthys > Echiichthys vipera. The sequence continues at coordinate 7,447,424 of NC_139830.1, read as the reverse complement.
GTGTGTGTGTGTGTGTGTGTGTGTGTGTGTGTGTGTGTGTGTGTGTGTGTGTGTGTGTGTGCGTGCGTGCGTGCGTGCGTGCGTGCGTGCGTGGGTGGGTGTGTGCTCGTGTGGATGCTGAGACTACCAGTCAGATGTGACCTGCTATGGGCTTCCACATTCACTGCACAGATGAGAGTGAGTACACACTCCACTCATTAGACACAGCTCAACAGTCTTCTTTGAAATCTAGCTCTGTCACAGTCACACAAGCACACACACCTCCATTGCAGTCAGTGTCTCTCTTTCTCTCTCTCTCTCTCTCTCTGATGTTTCTATAGCAACGGTAGGCAGGCTCAGAAGGGGGAAAAGGGAAGCATTTGTATAAAAAACCCAGAGCGAGTTAAATACCCAGTCAAAATATGCACACAATACCAGTCAGACTATGCCTTAATTTATCACTGTATCACTGCAGGGACATCTTGGGAATAGAAGTAACAGCGGCACATTAAAGCAAATGCAATTAAAATATGGAGACATTAATCACTCTAACATGAAATATAAACTGTGTGGACACTTTATTAAGCACACCTGCTCATTAATGCAAACAGCCTGTTCATCCACACGGCAAAGCTTGAGGCTGCAACTCAGTATGGAAAGCATGCAGACTAAACAACCCACACAACGTGACACTGTCTGATGAGCCAGTCAGTTTTAAGCTGACTAGTGAACATAACTTAAATAGTGTTGGAGAATAAGTTTAAGTGAAACCCATCCACATACCGAATGTATTCTTATCAACAGGTTTGTATGACATCTGCACACAAATGTGTATATCTTACGAAATATGAAGTTCTATTTGACGCTATCAAATAGGTGTACATGATAGCTTACGCAATATGACGGGAACAGCTTCATATAACATCGTATTAAAAGTGACTATTCTATTTAACAAATTAAAATGCATTATTTACGTAATTATTTGCACAAACATCGGATGAGAGTAGCCTGACAGACTCACAGTGGTAATTAGCACATTGAACAACAATCTTGATATGGATGGGTTTTTGGAAATGAAAATAACTGCACCTCATGACTTACACATCAAAGTGCCATTACACAACTCCAAACTGTGTCCTACTTGTCTGCCAGTCAGGAAACAAAATAGTGGTATCAGTTTAGCTTGTGGTTGGGTCTAGTATTTCTCTCTGGCTGGTGGCCTGTGCTGTCAGATACAGTTAAATACATTCTGAACTGCTTAGCCTTGTCCATATTGCAACGCCTATCAGCATCTATGTTTCTTTTTTTTTGTGCAGCCCCATTGTGAATAATAGGTCTTTCACCCTCTGTTTCCTTCCCCCCTACGATCACCCAATCCCAGCCTCACAAAAGATTATGTTGTTCTGACTTACTCTCCACTTATCTCCCAAAAGTGTGAAATATTGAGGTTGCCAAAATGTGCAAGGCAGATGGAAGAGTGTAGTACTTTTTAATTAATTCCACTAAGAACAGACTTGGCAGCCACAGCCACACAGTCATTTTAAACATGGACCTCTCTCAAGAATTAGGTTTGCAGCATATGGCTGCAAATTGGAGATTACTGCCCATATAGCCGCAGTGTCAAAACAACAGAAAGCAGCTGGAGATAAATATGGCTGTGTCGTTTAAATGTGGATGAGCTAAATTGATAAATAAATAGAGGAGTTTGGTGGAAATGTCCTTGCAAATACAACCAGAAGCATGTGCTTTTGTGCCCAAAGTGGCACTGTGTGTGTGTGTGTGTGTGTGTGTGTGTGTGTGTGTGTGTGTGTGTGTGTGTGTGTGTGTGTGTGTGTGTGTGTGTGTGTGTGTGTGTGTGTGTGTGTGTGTGTGTGTGTGTGTGTGTGTGTGTGTGTGTGTGTCTGTGTGTCTGTGTGTGTGTGTGTGTGCGTGTGCGTGTGTGTAGGTGCACAGACACAGGCAAGCACAGTAGGGGTCTGCCAATATTTTCTGCGGTCCATAATTTCATAATATGCTAGTTTGCTCACTCCCTTTTGAAAACTGTTATCTCAGCAGGGTAGCCCATGACATTTTCTTTTGGAGATAGTAAACAAGCGTTGTCCTTGTGAGCCTCCCCGTTACGTACCGCTAAGATCTTTTGCAAATCATGTCCCAGTTCACCTCACCACATTTAACAAGACCCCTTTTGTCTGTGGCTGTGTGTCATATGAGTTTGTGCCGCTTCATTGAACCTCAAACGGTTAGACTGACCCATTAAATAAGATTCAGCATGAGTGAACAAATATATTTGTGACTCAGAAATCTCTCCTCAGAACAACACTAGCATAATGATGCATTCCTAATTACCCATTGCTTCCCCTTCATTAAAACGCAGGTAAAGCAGGGTTATGAACAGTATAGTTGTTGGAGGTGAATATATATATATATATATATATATATAATTCAAGTTCAGAACAGTTTAGTTTTTTAATCGGCATATTAACAGTAATCTTGTCAGAAGCCCTCTTCTTTTCACCGATTGCTGATAATTCAATACATTCAATCACAACAACAAAAAACATTCTCACTTCTGCCAGTGAAGTTGTAACAATGGAAGTTTACATTTTGTTTGCCTGTGTTAACACAGTAACCTGCCAAAAGTGGTTGGTTGAATCCTGATGGACACAGTGCATTTGGCAAGTTTATTAGATTCCGGTAATGATGAAAATCAGAGATTCACACCGTTAGACAATTATCTTTTCTTTTTAAACCAGAACACTTACTTTCTGCGTACACGTAGTAGTGGATGAATACAACATATTTGGATCCCAAATAATGCCGCATTTACATACTTATTCATTTTTTTTAATCAGCAAATCCAACCTGCAGACAAACAAACAAATCCTGTATGATGGTTGTAACTTTTCAAAAGTAATTTTATTGAATGCAGTCCTGGAGAATATTATGAAGCCTTTATGACAGTAATCTGATTCACAAAAATAAAAGCTTCAGCAACTGTTTTCCAGGGTGTCGCTATTTTTTGCCATTTCAATGGTAAAACTGTGCTGAAGAGCTAACAGGAAGTCACAGGTGAAGATAAATATCAAGTAAAGTCGTCCACCCACCACACCAGACCATACAAGCTTTCCGTGATTATATACAGGAGAAGCCTATAGGACCTGTAAGTCATCTTGTATCCAGCAGATGGCTCTCTTATGCTGGGAATCAACACTCTCCACAGAGGCTGCCATGTCTAATTTCAGTTTCTCTTCTATGTCGTCAGGGTATATAAGCTTATCTGAAAGACGTAGTGCTGATAAGCAGATAGCACACTTCTCTCATCACTTTGAATCTGGCAGTCGAGTTTGATGGATGGGTTTTATCGCAGATCTTCTCATGGAAGAGGATGGCAGCAGAATTACTAAGGAGGCCCTCCCTATCTGATCCATTATGATCCAACAAGCAAAACCAATAAGAACATAAATTTTTTTTTCTTAAACACTAAACAAATAGCAATTATTACTAGCATCATAAACAAAGACATAACTATACAGCTGAACCCGGACAAAAACACACATACTGTATACAAAAAATGAGGGAATGAAATATATATATATTTAATTCCCTCATTGTTTGGGGCCAAAGTGAAGTTTGCACATTTAACCCTCCGACTCCCTCACTTAAAACTGTGTTTTTTAGATTAGACACTGTATGTTTCTACATTGTTGCACAGCCTGAGAAGCAGAATAAGTGAGAAAAAGTGGGAAATATATATTCTGGTGACCCATTGTTTGTTTTTTTTTTATTTATGTTAGGACATTGTGTTTGTTACAGTGATAGTATTCTTTGCAAGATTCATGTGAACATTAAAACAGGCCTTATTTCAAGATGTTGCTTAGGCTAAACACGTGCGCTCCACCTCACCCCTGCAAGTTTACCCTCTGCTGTATTCTGTTTCACCCATAACTTGGAGCTCACGATCCACATATTGCCTTTATAGTTGCTCTGCTTAAAATAGAGTCCATAAGCTGTTCAACTGCTCAGTGGCACAAAAGAGCCTGAAGAATGCCGATAGCATATTATAAAGCTTTTTTTTTCTATTGTGAGGAAGCAGAGACCCTGTATTTAGTAAATTGTAAGGATTGGATTTTTTTCTACACACTTCTCACGGGTGCTGTTAAATGGCCTAACCTACTGCACAATTACTGAGGTTCCTTTATGGCTCCACGCCGGCCTTGTAGATGTGTGTGATGCATCCACGTTTGGCCAGAAACGACACGTAATACCTTTTTATTAAATTAGTTCATATTCTACACTACATGTAGACATGGATGTATATGACAACTTGACTGGTTAGCGGAGGCATACGATCGCAAGGTGGTTATTCTATTTTTTTTCAGTTTATTGGATTTAAATCCACTCCCTTGACCAAATACAATATACATGTCATGTGCTGAGCAACAGCTACCATATTGACTGAACTCCTAAAATAAACTACTAAATTGAGGTTTAGGGGCTGTAATGATAGCAAAACAGTCAAATGTTTATGCTCCATTTCACGTTCCTTTCTAGATCTGTGTGTATTTGGGCTAACATAATTTTCCTTAAATCTGGAGTTGTACATGGTCTTATATAGGGCTGTGCCTGAGTATCATAGCAGGGGGTTAGGGAGTACACAACATGACTCTCTTTTAAATTCAAAATTTAGATGAGATACAGCAAGGACATGGAAGCAGTTAAAGCATGGCTAACAAACCACATCTAGCCTTTTTCTTCTTCATTATTATCATCAGCACCAACCACAGTTAGAAAGTCACATGTGATGTTTGAAGACACGACCAAAATCCTGCAGTGTGCAGGGCTTCTTTTGTTAGAAGTGTAATGACTTTAGTGCACACACATACATATTCATGGAAGCATGCATGCCACACACTCCATCCAGGGGGGAAAAAAAGTGCCATCTCATAACTGCACTTGGTTTTAAGTTTCAATTATACAGCTACATTTAAATTTTTTTATTAAAAATAAAAATACAAATCATTTTGGAACTCTCCTTTGAGTTAATTAAAAGTTCTGATGGGATCTGAACTCAATACAGAGTACTTTTCAGTCTCTTCTTCAACTAATGTTGTTTTGGCCGAAGAGTACAATGATTTTCGCCCTCAGCGTTTGTTTGAATCCTACTATTTGTATGATAATGATAATCTGTATAAACCTATTTGAGATGTAAGTCATACATTCTGGCTGGGTTCATGGAGTTAAAAAAATAAATAAACCCATGTCTGCTTTTGGCTCTGGAATAAAGAATATGCCCAATCCCATCAATAGAACTGCTAAAGGCAATTTTAGCGGAACGGAAAGTTGCAGTCCCTAACTTCTTTAGCTGTAGTTTCTCTTTCTTTTGGACAAAGTGCTTTGAAGTAAGGATACCATAAGTGCTTATTTCTTGGACGGAAGATTTCAAACATTAAAAAGGCTCTTCTTTGTATAACGTATTCAACTGTTGTTTGCTATCAGCTGAATTCACCTCACGCACAGGCAGCTCGTCCCAATATACAGTGGGTACAAAAAGTATTCAGACCCCCTTAAATTTTTTACTCTTTGTTAAATTGCAGCCATGTGCTAAAATCATTTAAGTTCATTTTTTTTCCTTTTAATGTACACACAGCACCCCATATTGACAGAAAAACACAGAATTGTAGACATTTTTACAGATTTATTAAAAAAGAAAAACTGAAATATCACATGGACATAAGTATTCAGACCCTTTGCTGTGACACTTGTATATTTACCTCAGGTACTGTCCATTTCTTCTGATCATCCATGAGATGGTTCTACACCTTCATTGGAGTCCAGCTGTGTTTAATTCTAATGATTGGACTTGATTAAGGAAGCCACACACCTGTCTATATAAGACCTTACAGCTCACAGTGCATGTCAGAGCAGATGAGAATCATGAGGTCGAAGGAACTGCCTGAAGAGCTCAGAGACAGAATTGTGGCAAGGCACAGATCTGGCCATGGATACAAAAAAATTTCTGCTGCACTTAAAGTTCCCAAGAGCACAGTGGCCTCCATAATCCTTAAATGGAAGACGTATGGGATGACAAGAACTCTTCCAAGAGCTGGCCGTCCAACCAAACTGAGCAATCGGGGGAGAAGAGCCTTGGTGAGAGAGGTAAAGAAGAACCCAAAGATCACAGTGGCTGAACTCCAGAGATGCAGTGAGGAGATGGGAGAAAGTTCAAGAAAGTCAACCATCACTGCAGCCCTCCACCAGTCAGGGCTTTATGGCAGAGTGGCCCGACGGAAGCCTCTCCTCAGAGTAAGACACATGAAAGCCTGCATAGAATTTGCCAAAAAACACATGAAGGACTCCCAGACTATGATAAATAAGATTCTCTGGTCTGATGAGACAAAGATAGAACTTTTTGGCCTTAATTCTAAGCGGTATGTGTGGAGAAAACCAGGCACCGCTCATCACCTGCCCAGCACCATCCCTACAGTCAAGTGTGGTGGTGGGAGCATCATGCTGTGGGGGTGTTTTGCAGCTGCAGGGACAGGACGACTGGTTGCAATTGAAGGAAAGATGAATGCGGCCAAGTACAGAGATATCCTGGACGAAAACCTTTTCCAGAGTGCTATGGACCTCAGACTGGGCCGACGGTTCACCTTCCAACAAGACAATGACCCTAAGCACACAGCTAAAATGACGAAGGAGTGGCTTCGGAACAACTCTGTGACTGTTCTTGAATGGCCCAGCCAGAGCCCTGACTTGAACCCAATTGAGCATCTCTGGAGAGACCTCAAAATGGCTGTCCACCAACGTTCACCATCCAACCTGACAGAACTGGAGAGGATCTGCAAGGAGGAATGGCAGAGGATCCCCAAATCCAGGTGTGAAAAACTAGTTGCATCATTCCCAAGAAGACTCACGGCTGTATTAGCTCAAAAGGGTGCTTCCACTCAATACTGAGCAAAGGGTCTGAATACTTATGTCCATGTGTCCATATTCAGTTTTTCTTTTTTAATAAATCTGTAAAAATGTCTACAATTCTGTGTTTTTCTGTCAATATGGGGTGCTGTGTGTACATTAATGAGGAAAAAAATGAACTTAAATGATTTTAGCACATGGCTGCAATTTAACAAAGAGTAAAAAATTTAAGGGGGTCTGAATACTTTCCGTACCCACTGTATATATAAAAAAACAGACAAGTTCTTGACTTAACCTTACACTAAGTCCCTTAATCCATCCATCAAACATATTATTATTATTTTTTTTTTTATCAGTCGTCTTCACCTCGAATCAAAATAAGGGTGGAAAACACTTCATGTGGGTCAATGTCGCCCGACACACAAAATCAGTCAGTGTTAGGATTTGCGAAATATCCTTCAGCAATGACGTGATGAAAAGCTCAATTCGACCTGAGTCAAATAACTCACCATTTTTATGAGCGTCCTTGTCAAGCACTGAAGTGATGATTAGGTGGAAAGTGGAGGCTAGGAGTTGGTCATGCCTGACTGGCTTTGTGTGAGGAAAACAAAGGCTCGACGGCTCGACAGTGACTGGGGTAAAATCCTGGCCACAAAAAAAACATGTTCATGTCAAAACACAATAAAATATATACTTAAATGAAATAAAATAACTATGTATGCATGGATGTATGTATGTATGAATAGATGGATGGATGGTAAAGTTTAAACGCAGATTTATTCTACTCAAAGCTCTTCTCAGTAACATTAGACTTAGAGGCTTAAAGAGAAGCACTAGTTGGGCAAATTGACGAGGGGTATAATTCCCCTGCATTCCTTTCACAGTATATTTCAATAACCCTTGCTCTTCTAGGTGCATCTCATTTTCTCACTCTTTTTCTATATCCCATGCGTGTCGGTTTAATGTTTTATTAAGATTAGCTTCTGGAATGGATACAATTCATGCAACTGTTGTATAACATCTCTACCCACAGCCACACGTCTGCCCTAAGTAGCTAATTAGCATCATCATTCACTCTTTGTGCCATTCTGTATTACACAAACAGTTGCGGTGCTCATTAACTTTAATGTGATTTGTCTGACAGGCATTCCAATGATTACCAATACTTATGCTGGTGGAAGCGTTGAATATATTCATTTGTTGTATAATCAGTTCTAAATATGTATTGTGAATGCATGTGATATTCTATTTCCCCTTGAGAAACCTCATTCAAAATACACCTCTTCCAACTCTGACCAATGAAGAAACGGGCTTTGCAAGTGAACCATCATTACCATATTCCTGCCATATTTAGGGGAGAGGTGCATTTGATTTGCATCAGCTTCTCTTTCTTTGTTTCCTCAGGTTTTTGCATATATTAATGAATCAATCTGCATAAAGAAAACAAATAAACAAGAGGTATTTTAATGTATTTTGTATGACATCGCTGTCACCTGCTTGTTCCTATAAGTCCATTTATGATTGAGGCTCTAATGGATACTGTTTTACTCAGCTCATATAAAAATTAAAAAAAACACCACCTTTTAACAAAATTGTTCTTAGGATTCTAATTATTGTCACAATTCCTCTTGAATCCTCTAATAGACTTGACTCAAATGACTGTTGAAATTGCTTTAAGGTATTTAACACATTCTTACCCCTTACTTAGTTTACAGGGTGATGTCTAATGCCTTATCAATAAGAGCTACTGGTACTGAGACTGCAAGTGGCAGTAAATAAATCTTTCCTTGATTAAAGACCTTTTGTTGTAGGTGATTAGCACCTACTGAAACATCGCAGGTTGATTTAAATGATGACTCATAAACATGACAGCAACAGCTGTCTTTTTTCTCCGTCGCCGAGCTAAACCTGTTCTCTCTTCTTGTATACCACAATATGCATATACCTTAACAGCTCTAAGTAGTGTATGTGTAGGATTTACAGATGTTAGAAATAGTTAACTGAAATATAATTAAACAAAAGGCATTCTTTAACTGCTTTTTTAAAACATGAAATAAACTCAAACAAAGTAAAAAACAAAGGATACAAATGTGTTTGTGGACTGTTTTTCATCATTATATTACAGACAAAGAATCAGCCCGATCTATGCAGGCCTGAAGGTCTCTCAAGAGGATCCTCTGCTTTCTTTTGAAAAACTTCCTTTTCTGCACTCTAAAGGCTGACAGATATGTGTTGGAAGCACAAACAACACACTTGCGGGTAATGCACTTTTGCCGGATGTCTAGTTCCTGATACAAATCTTGTGTTTTTTAATATTTGATGAACCAAACCTAAAAGCCTTTTTCCCCCTTTGTTTGTCCATTATGTCAACTATAGCACCTTTATCAGAGTTCCTTGATGTTGCAGGGCTTCAGAATGCGTAAAAAAAAGAAACTTGGTAACAACATGCCACTATGTCAGCTGCAGTGTACTCTGTAAGTAAGGTCCTATATGTGCCCATGCTTCCTGTAAGGCACAAACATATAATGTGGTGGCTGGTTATCCATCACAACTTGCTGACAGAGCCTCAGGGAATGAGTATTTTCAAAGTTGACAAGCCAGAGAAGGCAGTCTCAACCCTGCCTCAGCTTCACTTCAGGGGGTAAATGGGGTTTCTTCTGTGTGTCTTTGAGTGTGCGTTAGTGTGTAGACAACCCACTGAGTAGTGTATTGATAGATTGACCCATTCACTGGTCAATCAACAACAGCAGAATGTATGTGCTTTGGGCGAAGCCCTCCCACTGTCTATCCACTTTCCCCGAAACATCTCCGCCTCTCTGACACTCCTGATAATCTTCTCTCAGTTTTGAACAGGCTCTGCCCTCCATTGTATTTGTTGGTATAAGGTGAAGGCGTGCTTCTGGACAAAGCTTTGGAGGAGAAAGTGGCTGCATGATGTTCTCAGGTTGTCTATAAATGAAGAAGGAACCAATGCAGGATCAGGTGTTCAACAGTTTCTGAGGAGAATGCCGACATCTGTCCTCACATGCGTTCCTGTCTGAAATTGGGAAAACCAAATAAAGAGTTGGAGAAAGTTATTGTTGTAATGTGTTTTGGAGGTTACAGCAGCAAGGCCCTGAACATAGAAAACATAGCACAATAGTAAATCATGCGCTGTGCAGTAGAATGAGCGACAGACAGAGAAACAGAAATGTGTCAGTGCTTTAGTTAGGACATTTCAGCTACATGAATGCACTTGGTCATCTAATTTTGTTGTGTGTTATGGGTGATGGCAGACACTGACCTGTATGACTGTAGTCCACAGTGCTTCAACTCAGTGCTGTTCCCACTGCCCCTGAGGACTTCTCGAGGGCCACGGTCTCTGCACTCCATCTTGTATAAGCTCTCAGCTGTACATCCTTCCTTGTAACTGCACAAACCAAGTGTATCTTTATTTTGTCAGACATGTGATCATGTCACATAGCCTGCAGTTTTCAGCTCAGCAGTGGAGTCAGGGTGTTGGTAGTGACCATATGTCAATATAAATACTATATTTCAAATATACTGTTTCTAAGCAGGGGTGTAATATAAAATGAGGGTATTGTTCGCTGCACTTTTAACAATCCTACTTTTATAGTTTCAGATTTGAACATTGTAATCTTACTGTCAAGGCTGGTAAAAAGAACTAATCGAGCTATGTTGGCACAAAAGTGAAGTTGAACCCTGAAAGGAATATCTACATACTCTATTCAGGGCTGAGGGTTAATTGTATCTATATTTTTATTTATAGTTGATATCCTCCTAAAATGTTATAATTACCCTGGCCTCATGCTGGCTTGTGATACGCTGTTATTGATGCTAAACATTATATTAAATTTGGTACTTCCGACAGGAAATGTCTAACTCTATGGTTTTGCAGTGATGTGTCTATAACTACAGTACTAGTAGAGTCATTGATGACATGAAATCAAACTGTGATCTTGTATGAATGATATGAAACATGTGAAAAGCATGCACATTCAGTAGATATATGTCATATGTGTGCCTCCTTTATGAAAGTGTATAAAGAGGCTTGAGCCTGAGCACCAATTGGACTAACCCATTTGACCTCACATAAAACGAGAGGTGCAGAGTGTAGCTGTTTGCAAACTGCAGGTGCTGATTGAAGTCAAAGAGCAAAGCTGTCCTTTTCTTTCCCGCTCTTTCTCTCTGCCCATTTATACCCTATACAAGTCTGTACCTAATTCACCATGATGTCACATTCCACTCAGAAATGGAAGTTGGAAATTTCCACATTACTGTCGGGTTGTCATCATGACCTTGTCGTATTATAAAATATAATTAAATAATGACACATAAAATATGAAATATTCCTTTGGTCTATTGAACAGACTTCACTAATATGTGCTAGTGTAAGATGAGTTTGCTTCTTCATTTAAGAAACCCTTAGTGTAACGTTACAGTTCTATGGAAGAGAATTTGGGCCATGTGTGAACCAAGCCCCCACCACAGCGACCTCCTGGTTGATCCAATACGGCAGTTCCCAAAATGACAGTTCTTTGAGTGTCCAATAGGGGCAGTTTGCGTAATAAGGTGGGTTTCCATTATGGTCGAATACCCGGAATAAGGTGAGCCTATCTCGCCCTATCGCACCTAATTTGCATGTGAGTCGCTCAAGCGACCATTTAAGGACCTGTGGGAGAGCAGGGCCAAAAAAAGGCCTCTCAAATGGCCGCTCAAATCCTGAAAGAAGCCGGTTGTTGATGGATTAAGCTCTCAGCGGTATGTGACGTGTGGTAGGAGGGACGCCACAACCACACAGCGAAGTAGAGAGCAGACACTATGCAGCAAAGAAAATTATCTTTGCACTGGCTTGTAATGAGTGCTGCCGCGGCCGGGTTTGCTTCTGATCTGCTGCCCTTAGCTGCGTTCTCCCTCTCTCTCCCATTCACATACACACACACACACACACACGCACCATAGGCTACTGCAAGCGAGATGACAGCCTGTCTGTCAACAAACACCAGAACTTTTAAGGTGAAGGGTTTTCTTCCATAATACTTGTGCATATGTTGACGTTGTGAATCATATGGCCGACCTGGAATCAAACTATTCTGCATTGTCTTCTCGCTTTTAGGAAGAGCAGTGAGATGCTGTATCACTGATCAGCTGATCACTGGCAATCAAAACGCATTCAGAGTGATACGTCATCTCCAGAGTCTCGTAAATCCCTCTCTGGCCTTTTACTGTAATGGAAACTTGTCGAGTGAGCGGCAATTTGAGAGGGCGTGCCTTGAAACTTTCCGAGCGGCCACATTTTATCCTAATGGAAACAAACCTATAGAGCAATTTCTCATTGACCCCCATGTTAAATATGCAGTTTTCACAGCATAATTAAACCTAGGCCTGGTACAAGAAAAAAAAAACAGTCTACTCTTTATGTTTAGGTCATATCTCCATGACAACACTGAAGGGGGGAATTTTTTTTTTTGCACCAGGCTAGTTTTTATTATATTGCTGGTTAAATGCTTCTATAGAAATCTAAGAACAACTGACAGAATACTGAGAATAAAGTCCAAATATATTCTCAGAATAATCGGTAATTGCTAAAAATCCATCATGTTATTATGACCTGTAGAGTAAATTGCCTCTATTTTACCCAGCATAAAGTTGGATTTCCGCAATTTCTGATACCACTGCAGAACAGTTCCCTTCTCTACCGTATGCAGGCTTGTAGGGTAGTTTGCTTGTTGTCTTGGCAACTGTTTATTTACAGTTCCTTTCCCAATGGGTACATAACCTTTTTGTCTGTCTGCCTTTGCTTTGATATTGTTCTGTCATCCCTTCAATTCTTTTGTCTATTCCACTCAGGCTGCAATTTTATAGCAGCAGGAAGGAGATGCACTGTAACTCAGCCCGGCCCCTCATGCAGCACTGCAACGTTCCTATACCTGTCATCTGCCACTCAGATCACAGCCCCCCTACAACACAAAAGAAATATCTCAGTTCTAAAACAAGCTACAATATCACCTATTCTATATACAGGCAACATCTTTTAAACCCACTCTCCTTTTTCCCTCTCCACTTTAGCTATATTTTTGTTGTTTTATTTTGCAGCTCTAATGTGAGTGAAATAATCCGGCTGCCAAGTTGGCTAGCCATGGCCAGCATGGGGTACTTATAGGCATGCACATATATACACACACACACACACACACACACACACACACACACACACACACACACACACACACACACACACACACACACATTGCAAATGGCACAAGCCAAGGATTAGCTCAGTTGAAATAGTTTTTGGGTTAGAGATTCCCAGTGTTATTTATGTCACCAGCCACACAAATGATTGGGTACAGAGAACTAGGATGTTTGCCAGTCAGATCACAAGCAACTTTTTTTTGTGCTCATGCTACTTTATCACACGGTTAAGCAGCAGTGCCTCTTAAATGTGCCTCTGTTAGTTTACAGGCTCCACTGATGCACACATGTCTTTATGCTTCCACAGCAATGGAAAGACATGGTTATAAACACATGGTGATAAAGATAAAGGCTATCATACTATTGTCATATAATCAACTTCATGCATGACACTGAAGGTTGGAATAGGAACCTTCCAGTTGTATTCAATTAAATTCAATTTTATTCATAGTGCCAAATCATGACAAAAGTTATCTCAGGACACTTTACAAACTAGGTAAAGACCACACTCTATGACTTATTCATGATTTACATAGACCCAACAATTTCCCCGTAGAGTACGGTGGCAACGAAAACCTTCCCTATAACAGGCTGGAACGTCCGACAGACCCAGCTCTGTGGAGGACGGCCATCTGTCTTGACCGTTTTTGTTTTTTTTTGCTTTTGGTTTTACAGACTTTGTTCATATGTATATCACAATTATATATGTATATTTAATTAAATCACGTCTAAATAATACATAAGTATTTTACCAATGTACTCTGCATACTGAGCAGCTTCAGATGCATAAAATGTCCCTCAGGCTGAATAATGTTCTTATTAACGTTGTTGTATTTATGCATATTTGGCACGTGTGTGTGTGTGTGTGTATGTGTATGTGTGTGTGTGTGTGTGTGTGTGTGTGTGTGTGTGTTAGTACACACAGTCTCAGGAAGTATTGTATGCCTGTTTAAATTAAGGTATCATGGTCTGAAAATGTGACTCTTTGTCAATTCAAGGCCCTTGTGAGGGTATTCTTTGGATGAATTCATTGCATGATTGATATGCAAATCTCAATAATCCTAAGAGTCAACTCAGTTGATAATGGCTCTTGTTTGTGTTTTATGTAACCTGGTTATTGTTGTTTATATAAGCATGGCAACTGCAAATGTGTTGAGTCATGAGTGAGCCCAGCCTCTGTGCAGATGTCGCATTCAATTGTTTCAGGTGCTCAATGTTCCAGCTGTTACTACACATTCTCATGATTTGCCAGGCACAATGATTCATTATTTTTGATTGGCTTTTCTTATATGCCTTTATTTATAGATTTTCAAATGGTTTTGTGTCACCAATACTTTTTTATATTCTTCTATTTTTTCTTGGGTATGCGTATGTTAAGCTCATAATAACTTAACTTCCTTATGCCACAGACCCCAGCATAGACACAGTATTAGTGCACCCTTGTTCCATTAAATCCCCACTGAACAATAACCATCAATTTGATCCTCATAGATAAACATAAATATGGTTTTACAGCTCCCCATTAAGATCTCTGAAATGCCTTGTGTTGGTGCCGATTAACCTACGATTCCCGGCCATATAGCTGTACCAGTAGCTCGTCATAACAGAGAGCTATTCAAATGATGAATGTCCAGCATTGGGTAATCGAAGTATGGAGGACAACAACGGCCCATTAGACCAATTCCTCTGCATTACCTCCACAATGTCCCGCTAGAGTCGTTCAGTATTTATTCGCCTGACTTGGCTCCTCTCCTCCTCTCCTTTCCTTTACCTCCCCTCAAAAGATGATGTATGTGATGATTCCGCTTAGATACAGTCAACTTAGACTGAGTATTTCACAAACCAGAGGGTTGTACGCTGAACACACCCAGGGTTTCTTTGCATAACCGGGATCGACAGAAACTTGCAATCAGTTAAGCAGTTCCACGAAGCTCACGTTAAAATTTATTTGTCGAGCCAGGGTTTCCGCTTTAGTTTCAATGCGCGTTTTCATAAAGATGACGTTCATCGTGTCATTTTACTCACCCATACAACATGGATAGATCAAGGGCCGCATAGTTCACCAAGGAGATCATTATAATTAACTCCTATGAGCAGTTCAGGAGTATAATAACAGCAAGGGGCAACACATTTGCCCATAATAAGGCTAGGGAGGTGTGCTGGCTAAAACAAATTGTTGATGACACAGATTGTGTAAATTTGTAAGTGAAAATATTCTGCATATTGTTTAAAAATAACTACGCCAAATGCAGAATTGTGCGCCATCAATCCCAATAGAGCGATATTGATTTAAAAATGCAAAAGCAACGTCCAACCTGATTATTTTTTACTTCAGGGAATGTAAAGGTGTAATACACCACACTGGCCATAATGCCACAAACTTTAGTGAATAAGTTTTACATGTGACATAAG
Organism: Echiichthys vipera; assembly: GCF_963691815.1. Classification (NCBI taxonomy): domain Eukaryota; kingdom Metazoa; phylum Chordata; class Actinopteri; order Perciformes; family Trachinidae; genus Echiichthys; species Echiichthys vipera. Next base: position 7,431,926 of record NC_139830.1, on the reverse strand, counting down.
AATAGGAATTTTTTAAAGAACATGTTAATGCACATTGCATGGGAGACACATCTCTGAGTCTACGTCACTTAGCTCTAAGGCTTAGCTGAGAACCTCCTACCAAACAGGTTTGGATGAAAACATCAGTTAAGGTTAAGTTAAACCATAATGACTCATGCCGCAAATGTAAATGTTTCACTTGTGTTGCCTGATCAGAGCTCTTCTCAGGTCTGTGTAGTTGTGTACCGATTAAGCTAGCATTATCACTGCCATTAGCTTTGCTTCACCTACTATTGCAGAAAGACTCAAACCGTAATTATTGTTATTGCTACATGGACTTCACATTTCCCAGAAAATCACATGGCTACAATCTGGGTATGAGTAATCAGTCAGAGTAGCTGAAAAAACCTCACATCCACCCCACATTGACACTAGGAACAACCTGCCAATTATTTTCTCCAACTGAGGAAATAGATTATTCTGTGCATAATCCGAGCGAAATGCATAATTAAAAAAGTAGGTGCTTGAAAATCCGATCATCACTAAAGTGTGTGACATGCAAGGAAGGCAATACAAAATAATAGTATGGTCAAAGTTGTCATATTGACGTTGAAAAGTTGCCACTAGTGTTTTAGCTGCATAATGATTTGGTTTTTTTTCAGTATGAATTTTGGGTCCAACTTTTACTCTTCACTATGGCACAGTCAGGTTTACGCAACAAAATGGCAATATTTGACACTCTGGGGGAGGAGGACAGGCTGGAGTTTGTGGAGACCCATAACAGTTGAATATTGAATCAACATTCATCAGGGGTAAGATGAAATAAATGTTAATGTTGCTCAGTATATGCTGGATGTGAAAATGGGCAACAGATTTGTAATATCAGATTTATAAAGTGATGGTATGTCAGTGTTGTACGCTTGTTTCGCAAGTGGCGGAAAAATCAGTTCAAGTTTTTTTATGTTTAGTATTTAGTAGTTTTGAATGTAAACACGGATCATTTATTAGAGCGTCACACCAATCTCCCCCCTTTTCTTTTTTTCTATTTTTACTGCAATCTCTAAAAAAATTACAAAACGAAATCTTATTTTTTGTGAACCATTCCTTTTGCATTTTTTTTCCTGCATGGAGCTGAGCATTTTTTTTTTTTTATTGTCAAAAACATTTTAAAGTCAACAACAAAAAAATGCATCATGACTACAAGCATGCTGCTACTGACTAAAGATGTAGGCGTGTGGGTAGGTGCTGGCCCAGTCACTAACACCTCTCCCTACACCCCCCCACCCCGACCACATGCGCCACCCTCCTCTGACTCCTCAAGAAGGTGTTACCATCAGGCCTCCACTCACCACAATGTTTTTTTTCTCTGGCTTTATGCTCATGACTGATATCACTCATACAAATACGTCCCCATCAGCATGGCATTTCCACTTTCCCCCTATATCTGTCAATATCTGCTGATCATGTCACATCCATCCCCATAATCTCACGACCATCCTTTCAGACATGTCTCTATCAACCCTGTTGCAGCCATCACACGCTCTCATCTCCTCCATCCCTCCTCATGCCTATAGCATAAACAGTGCCTGTTCAGGGCCTTGATAATCCCCTAAGTTCTTTTCTTAATGGGTGACTAGTCCGGCAGTGTCCCATGAAAGACTCAGCCTTATTGAATGAAATGTGCTAAATGCTGCCGCTGGGGAAAATTAATGCCACATTGTATCACTCTCACCCTTCATCTCCTCCCATGTGTTCAGCCTCACTATTGTCTTTATTGAAGGATTGAAGCTCATATGCCGGTGCGGTTGGCCAAGTGTAGTCAAATGCAATACAGAGCTGTCACTTTTGATCAACATTATAGAGATGGTTCAGGGTTTCTTTTTTCAATCTTTTGTGTGCTCCTTTAATACATTTTCATTCATATTGTGTTTGCCAGGCACTTAAGATAGACAGTGAGACTTCATAAGAGCACTTAAAGTAAACAGAAAGAACAGGATCATTCATTTTCAAGAACCCAGGTAGAAGAATGCTAATTACAAATGAACCATTGTCTCCTGCAAGTTGCAGCAATACAGTCCTTTCATGATTCCCCTTCAAAGAACACACTTCATTCACTGAAAGTCTTTCTTTATATGTCACATCTGACTGCGCAAATCATTTGAATTCAGCTGTATTAGCTATTCAGAGTTATTCTAATGAGGACTTTTCATAAAAAGGACGCTCAGCCTTAAAAGGATGCCATCCTATTCCACGCATTTTAAGGAGCCTTTGGTTTCTTCCATGTTTGTAAGCTGGTGTTTAAAACTAATATTAATACAAACTATTTTTCCTTTAGGGCAGTGTCTTTTTTATTTACTGAAAGTAAAACCCACAAGTATGATTTCAACAGACACATCAAATTGATTTATTATTTGGTAAAATACACAAAAAGTAAGAATGTGCAGTAAAACTTAAATGAAAGCCCTGAATTTTCTCATCTTACATTTACACCTATCACTTGCCAGATCAGAAGTTGAAAATGAAACACCTTTGTGAATGGCATAGCCAAAGTGTCAGAGAATGAACATATTTGATCCAAGCTACTCTGATTTTAAGCTCTATGCTCATGTATCTCCTATTGAAAAATCTGCCGCAATTGTTTGAACCAAGTTAGTTAGTTTGTTTTGTTAGTGAAACAAATGAGGCTCAAATCACCGGTAACTATGGCAACAAGACTATCCATTACAGCAGGCAACAAAGCAGCATCTAAACAGCTAATCAATTACACGAGGGAAGACTCTGAAAGACTAACAGCGTGCTCACACTGTCCTTTTGGCCGCGGCCGAAACCGGTTTTTCAGCTAAAGCCTAGTACCTTTAAGTAGTGTGAGCGCACCCGCTCCGCGCTCAACTGGGGCCAGCTGGGCCGCCACGGCCCGCTTGAAATAGGTGGGCTTTAGCGGAGCCGTTTGCACATGTACGAGCACGAGCGTGCGCACGTGCACGCGCACGCGCACGCGCACGAGCCCTACGGCAGTAGCGTTATGTCCGCCTGTTCGGACATGTAAATAGAAGGACGGACCATGCGCGGACATTTAACAACAACAACAATGGTGGTGAAAGGTTCTTGTTGGTGTGATGCGGAGGTGGAGTGTTTACTGCAGATTTGGTCGGATGAAAATATTCAAAAACAGTCGACAAGACGCACAAAAACTCCGAGGTCTATGGAAAGATTTGTAAACAAAGCCACACACGCGATCAATGCGTGTGACGTGTTACGGCTTGAAGGCGTATGGACAGCAAGAAGTATTGGCCGAGGCCCTGGTAGTGTGAGTACAAACGGGGCTGGGGCGCGGGGGGGAGAGGGAGGGGGGACAAGTACCCTAAAGTCCGGGTCTCGGTCCGGGAGGACAGTGTGAGCGCGCCCTTATAGAATGATTTAAAAAGCAATGTCCAACCTATCTATGTTATATTTCAGGGAATGCAAAGGTGTAATACACAACACTGGCCATAATTCCACAAACTTTAGTGAATAAGTTTAACATGTGACATAAGAATATGATTTTTTTAAGATAAGACGTTAATGCACATTGCATGGGAGACGCACTGCCTCCACTCTACCACTGTCTCATGGAGCCAGAAGTTTATTTTCATTGAAACAGTATAAAATCCTTCCTTGACAGTTTGAGTTGGATCTGAAAATTCACAAACATATTGACCATTGAGTTGAGCCCAGCTAGAACCCCGTGGCCATCATGGCACACCATATCTAGTGTTGTTTTCCGTGGCCTGTTTTACTTTTAGTCTAGTCTAGTTTTAGTCGACTAAAAGTCTGAGAGTTTTAGTCTAGTTTTAGTCGACTATAAGTCTGAGCATTTTAGTCCAGTTTTAGTCAAAGAAAATTGTATATTAGTCTCTTTTTAGTAATGCAATTATATTGCCAATATAATAAAATTACCTAGTAGTATTGACGAAACCAACATTTTCTTTTCGCCAAACCCATGCAGATATCTTTAGTTTACATGCATGTACAAATCTAGAATAAGTAATCCAATTTATGTTGATACCAAATTCAGTTCAGTGTTATTTGCTCTGTGAAATACAAAACTAGTGAAACTATTTGTCCAACAAGGGGAAGTTAAGTGCACTTATAGAGTGAGTCAGGTAGGAACTAAACACACACGCGCGCACACACACACACACACACACACACGTTCTCAGCTCCAGTTGCTAACGTCTTAAGCCAGCATTAAAACCTGTGTCATTAACCGTAGCCTTATGTCGCATGAGCTTTCTAAAAAATAAAGTATCGTTACGTTATGACTTGACTTACCTAAGTTGTCGCTCACCCTAACGCTAACGTTAACCCACAGCAGCGGCATCTTCAGAATCTAAATAATGCGCGTGTGGGGATTGAGGAAGTGATGTCGCCCAGATGCGAGACTGGGAGAGAAACTTCAAAATAATAATAATAACGTGACTAAACAACGTTTTCGTCAACGAAAATGAAGAGACATTTCGTCTCGTTTTTATTCGTCAACGAAATCGCATTATATATTTCGACTTAGTCAACGTCACATGCCCAGCATTTTCGTTTCGTCTCGTCTAGTTTTCGTCAGGTTTGTTGACGAAGATATTTCGTCATCATTTTCGTTGACGAAAGCAACACTAACCATATCTTTGCTCCTATTTTGGCATCACTCACTGCATGCATGCAAATTTGTACCCATAGTAAAGAATTGCAGTGGAACACATACACTGTGCAAAACTAAGTTCACGGCTTCTTTGTGTAATATTGCCAACATACGGTCCAAAAAGGACGATTAAATAGTGAATACCCTCTGATGAGAACTTGAATATCTTATAAAGGAAGTCTAGAAAGCTGCGCTTCGCTTTAAGTAGCTGATCTAACAAGAAAGTCTACGTCACATAGCTCTATTTCTTAGCTGAAAACTTCCTCCTGACCATGGGAGCATCAGTTACCATGGTGATACAACCATTACAGCATGTAACACAGCAGCATCCAAACAGCTAATCAATTAGAATAGGGAAGACTCTGAAAGACTTAAAGAATGGTTATTTATCAAGATCTGTCATATTGATGAGTTTTACATTTTCACTATACCGTAAATCACGTCAATTCCGAGTTATTTATGCATTTTCAGCTGTGCCATGTTTTGTAAAATTGAATTAGCTATTTACTCTATTGCCAGACAGCTCATATGGTCGACCATGTGCACAGTGAGATAATATGTAATCAGATGTGCATTTTTTAAAATGATCGTTTCCTTTGTCATTTGCATATTATTGATTGCCTCATTTACTCTGTCAGTCTGTCAATTTTAACAGGATATCACGATTCGCAACATGCACTCTGCACAAAAAAATAAATGTTTCTTTGTTAAGAATCTACTTACATCAGTGTTCCTGTTGCAAACGAGGGCTGACTGCCCCTGCTGTTCCACCAGTGTAATTATCACTGCCTTGTAAAGCAGCTATATCACAAACTGTACTTCTACTTTGTGACATTAGCCTGCCTTAAAAGTCAGGCTCATCAAAACCAAAAGTCACCCTATTACTTTAAAGTAATGCTTCAGTACCAAAAATAAACAAGGTGCTGACACACAACATTTAGCAGGCAGCAGGTCCGTCTTTATTTCTTTGTCTCTTTCTTTCTTTTTTACTTTTTCTTTCTTTCATTTATACTTTCTTTCTTGCTGCACAAAGATCTGCAGTAATTGCTTTTGTGTGCATTCTCTTGAATCTTTTTTTTGAAAACGATTTTACTCTTGCAACTAAATCTGAATCATTTGGTGCATGCTGGCTGACTTAAATAAGTGCACTCAGGTAAAAACCTAAGCTGTTTATTGTTCCTTCAATTTTCCACCACCATTGTCAAACATTTCATCCATTTGGCTGGTAAACCATGCAATTTGAAATTATTACAGTTCAAGCGGTCACAATTTATTTCTGTCTCGCAGCAATGCTACCTTAATGTAATAATAATTAGGTGGAATAAAATAACAGTTTTTTTTCCAAAACAAAGCTAACTTGGTGTTCACGGCCCAGTATTTTGAATATGCAACATTTATATTCTCATTTATTTTTGTACTGTGTTGGCTATATGACCTGCCACCTAACTCGTCAGACATGGCAGCTCGATCAGTCTATAGATACCGACGCACATGGCATACTCTGGCATTTCTTTGAGACACATTGAGCTTTGTGGGGCTGTGAGATGATATAGTATAAAGAGCGCCAAAGTCTGCAGGGATAAAGAGAGCCAATGCCTTCATAGAGACGAGGTCAGGTCATTTTCTTTAAACTAACCAAGTACCTTTGTCTAAACTTAACTCTACCCTGCTCATTGAAAAATGACACCAGTGGGGGTAGTTAAAAACGTAACGCCAGGAGGATGTGGACTGACCAACTCCAATTTAACTTAACATATTTCTAACATTTGATAGGTAATATCATCATTGTTTTGTGTGACATATCTTGGATTGCTCCTTCGATAAATTGGGTTTTTTTGTGTGTGTGTATTTTCCCCTCTGTAGCGACACTTTGATTGCATGATACTGTGAGATCTTGAGATAGGAATCGGTTGTGGTGCTGATGACTGTGTACTTTGCAGAACCAGAGTTTAACAAAACCAAGCGTCAGGAAGAACAGGAACTGATTGGAATCAGCATCAACAGTTTTCTCAGACCCTCCATTTAAGATATACCACTTTTGGACTGTGTGACAACAAATATGTTGTCTACACTGTAGAATGTACCCTTTTGATTATCTTTTAGAGATAAGCGTTAGAGGCATTTTTTTGCTGTTTGCAGTAGAAAATGACAGGTCCAATGTGAGCATTTGAAAAGAGAGAGCCTGCATCACATTTTATGGATGAGAATCACACCCACCTGGGAAAATCTCCCACTCTTTTTTTTTCCTTCCCTGAAGTGTACATAAATACACTGTAGATGCTGAATTCTTTTGGTTTCAAATAGGACCACGTTACTTTCTATTCATAAGAATGTTTGAAAAAAAGGCACATCTGCACCAACAAAGTACTTTTAAGAAGCATTATTTTCTGCAACACAGTGCAGTTAATTCCCCTTCAGCTGTACCCTGGAAACATTCATATGAGATGAGCTGTGGAAATGTCCCCGTTTCAGCTGTATTCAGAAATCCCTTTGTTCCTCTCCATTGGGTTCCATCCTAACCCAGCATTACTATGAATAGAAAATCTCCTGATGATGTAAAGTTCAATTGTGCATGTCTGTGTGTACATGTAGGCACATGATATAGTACATGTTCACCTGCTTTGTTGATCATTTCTTTCTTATTACGTACTCAGAAGATCAAAACAACAGCTGTCCTACATAAGCTAGGCTATAAACAGCAAGAAGAACATTTCATTTGTAAAAAAAGAAGAGAAGAGAGATAAAAAATGGCCCACATTGAGACAATTCTACAGGCTATATATTGTGTTGTGCAGTGCGTTGAGTGGCATTATAGGTTACAAACAGTTTTGTTTTGCCGAAACATTTACTTAATTAATCAATTAGAAACCAGATCTGCAATAATTTTGATAATCTATTAATGGTTTTAGTTATTTAATCAAGACAATGTGTAGTATTTGCTGGTTCCACCTTCTGAAATGGGACAATTTGCCGCTTTCTTGGTTTTACATGATTGTAAGTTTTACACGTTTGGGTTCTGAGGGCACCTCTATGTCTACAAGGTTGAGGTGTTTACCATGAACCACACCATCCCTGTGTATCCTGTAATATGATTCATGTTTCTCCATTTTGTTTTCCACTACAGATAGTATACCCTCAGGGCAGGTGGGATTCTCAGCCGATCGCTATAGCAACGGAGCATGAAACTGTCATGCCATTGTCTTCAGCAATGATATCTGCACATTAAATTGTACAGGATAGTGTATAGCATATTTCACGGGTTAATACCAAAAATGGGGTCACTATTGACTGTGGTTTAGCTATTTGGAAATGTTGGGTTTTGCCCAGGATGTCCTGTGACATGCTAGTCAATTCAACAGCTATCCCTGACCCGTGAGTGGTCTGCAGTGTTTTCACTCCACATTTTAGTTTTGGCTCAGCCTGCTTGGGATGTCAACCAAGGACCTACCAAAATAATTATCAGGCCCTATTTGCAACTTTTGCTAATGGAAAAAAAGAAGTGAGTAGAGTTTAGTTGAGCCATCCCATACCATGCAGTTGACATATGTCATAAGCTAACCCGTAACTACCTGGATGGCTTTGACCTTCTCACAGACAATGTATTCGCACCATGTATGTATACCATCTTTAATGCATAGAAAGGATTCAATTCAACTGTAATGATCTGCATTGGGAAATGGGGTGATTCACATACTGTATATAATAATCAAGACATATGTCCCATTTCCCTCTTGTCTTCATTCTCAGTATACTGTTGCCCCTATGGATTCATCATGTGCTACCCTGATTTGTCTTGGCTAGCGAGGATCGGAAGGTTCACTAATCTAATGACACAGGAGTACACGCTACTGACTGCTGTGCCAATAGAGGCCATGTACTTACATAGATCAAGATAAGAAGACTGTGTTTGTGTGTTTGTGTGTGTGGGGGGGGGGGGGGTATCTGCTTCTATGTGTGAGTGTCTTGTGTGTATATGTGGGTGTGCATCTTTTATTGATGTGCCCTGATCTTTGTGCAGTGAAGGAAGTGTCGAGGCTGCAGTAAAATCATTATGCTCCTGTAATTACTTTGAAAGACCATTGGACTGCTACATATTTTAATTGGGATGCTAAAATACTTTTTTTTGTGTGTGCTCATGCCGTGACATAGTAGGAAAAAGACTGAATGAATGTATGAACTATGTAATGTGGTTGTCATTTAGTTTATTCCTGGACTTAAGAGCATGATATAAAATATGGTTTTAGACCAGAGGAGAGATCATGCATAGCATTTAAACATAGTGTCACTCCATCAGAACTAAAGTATCAAGCAAATACTTAACCCCAAAGATCACTGAACCAGTTGAACCCCATCCACAGTGCGTCTACATCCGCAATCAATTACAGCTCTTGGGGACACATCAGAAGCCACTCTCACGATAAGGCCAAAACCAGTGTCTTCGAAAGGCAGAGATAAGACCTGAATAGAGATTAGAGATGGCCAAGGTTAATGTGAAGAGTCCGGATCTGCACATGAGAGGCAAGAGAATAATTGAGCTCTCTTAGACTGATGATAAAGCAACTTTTAATCTCCCCCAACTTTTTTTTAATGGGATCTTGAAATCCCTGTACATTGTCAAGAAATGTTGAACCCACTGTGCCGTGAAAATGAAAGGAAAATAGGTTTGGGGCTCACCTTCAACCCTTATCCCCCACTCCACCACCACCACCACCCCCTTTCCTATCAAGGTCAGGGTTGTTACAGCATCTTCAAGGGATATGTGGCCAGCAAAGTATGCATGAATTGCTATTTTAAATTGTACGATGAAATCTGGGAATCCTTGCACAGGACTTGCGCCAGCCACTCAGTCTGTCTTAATTTAGAATAAATTAATCCACCCTGACATTAATAGTGAACTTCAAATTTAAAGATTAATGACTAACTAGTGCTTCTATCAGATCACCCCATTGATAGGAGATTACATTTGGATGCCTTTTGGTTTTGATGACATAATTACTATTTTTTTTTTTACCCTAGTGGAGAGTATCAAAGAGATTCCATCCACTTTTGCCACACAAAATATTAATTCAACAATAAGCACAGAGCTGGAACCCACAGATTGGGCGCACATAAAAATGTAGTGTTTTATATGGTTGAGGCTTATGCATATAAAAGAAAATAATGAGTTGTCACAGCAAAGATGATTATCACAAAGATTGTCACATAAATAATCTTATAGGTATATGGTACATATTGTAACACAGCATATCAATTGGACTTTGAAAATAAAAAAGCCCCTTTCCAATTTGCTGCCATGTTTAAGCAAAGTCCATAATTCAGTTTCTATGAAATATACACATATGTTTATATGTAAATCAATATAATAATGCCATCTAATACATCATGTTGCCAAAGCCCTTGCTACACCAAATTAAAAAGAAATGACGATTTAAATTTGCATATGTAGTTAGCACCGTGACAAGTGATTTAATTATGTACAATGCTTAATTTGTAAATCAGGGGGAACACAAAGATGCTGCTGATATGGTGGGTAGAAAAAGAAATTACGGAACACATAGAAACCACAGTACCTGACAGTAAAACAACACATATGTCCTGCTGTGCTGATGCTAAACAAGACAGTACAGTAAACATTGCTTTGTGCACCAATATAAAATATTCTTTGTTCACTTGTTGCAACTTTTGACATTAAAATGGGGCCTAGTAAACACTATATGTCCTAAACGATAATAATAATAACCCACAGACTCATTTTACTGCACAGCAAAAACGCCCACTAGTTGTTGAGCTTACACTTAAATGAAAATGACTATGCATTGTTATGGGAAAAATCAGCCAACATAGATTAGACACCAAACAAGTGTTGGCTTTTTTACGTGGTTGTATTCTCAAGTAACTGTGCTCTATGCACACAAACATAGGCTGGTAGAGAGACAGTCCCAGAGGGCAGTTTGCATTTTATACAGAACATGAACACATAATCATCGTTAAGCTAGGTGATGTACAAGGTAAGGCAGTAACATTAGACACATTCATATCATATAATTTCTCAGTAGCATGCAAACAGGCAATAGACTTTGTCATACTTGTATCACAGGATAAGGGAACAGAGCAGTGTCGTGTAGTTTCTCACAAGATATACTTTCAAATAATGCTTATGTGTTTTGCCCTATGTTTTAAAACCCAAAACATGTCACTTGGAATTTCCGTCACAGCACATATCATGGCCACAATAATGATACTTTCATGTTTTCATTAGCCATACTGGTTTCAACATTTCATAGCACAAATGGCTCTGTACCAGGAAGTATCAGAGACAATTTGCAATGCACTCTGGCTTTGCAATACAATTTCAAAGTGTTTTTTTCAGTAAACATCCAAAACTAAGAGACTTGCTTCCACACACCGCACTGACAAAGGTGAAATATGTATGTATCAACTCCCTCAGAAAAGCTTCAGATAAATGAAATGTCAATAGGTATCATTAGAACCATATTAAGTTTAAGCCTCTGAATCAAAGCTACCTGGAAAGTGTTTTCAGAGGGAGTTTTTATTACAGATGAATATTTTGTGTATCACAATGCAACCTTAGTGGAATACGATGACATGCACCGCGGTGGCTAAACGGATTACTCTCCTCATGCCTCCCCCACCAGCAGTCACTGCTGGCATGCCTCACAACAAGCTGCTGAATGAAGATCGCTCCAGTTTTGAACCTTCCAAAGAGACTTCAATAACTGCAATTTATTATGTGTTGGTAGAGCAAGAGGGCAGTTTTTCACATATTGCTGTTTCTCCTTTCCCATCATTTTTCTAACCTCAGCTCTTGTAGTGTCCTTACTCTGTTGTCACATTCTTTCTGATCGGCTTTACCCACCCATGAACCCCAGCCCCTGCTCTTTTTTTTCCTTCCCTCCTCCGCCATCTCCAGATCTAGTTCTGAGTATTTCTCTCTGACTGTGTGATTAGTCAGTTTGAGAGCAAGTCTGCACTTCTCTGATAGCATTCGTCTACCCCACATGTTCTTGTCTAGAACAAAAAAACTTTGTTCTCAAGAGCTAGAACTGTGAGTGGCTGGAGTGTATATGTATGCATATGTGTCCATGTATCTATGAACCAGAGCATTCCTATTTTTTTTTTTGCACTAATTGGGACAACTGGATACTATACTGGATAGTTTTGTGAAATATGCTCCCTTACTTTCTTTCATGCAATCAGAAAACATTTTATTCTTCTGATTCATTGCATTGTTCTCGCTTACACTGCTCTCTGCGTGTGTGTGTTCATGTCTGTAAGTGTGAGCTCAGCAGCTCAGCTGAAGGTTGTGCTCACAAGAGGCAACTTTCTGCATTGTCAGGTGCTGCCTTCCTGATAGAAAGAGGGAAAATAAAAGATTCAACACCCGCTGACATCAAAATGCCACAGCTTCCTGGCACCACCATCAGTATTAGTAACAGACACTTTCTCTCTGTCCCTTTCTTCTGTGACTCTCTGTCTTTGGAGACCTCGGAAGCCTACACATGGGGATGAGTCCTAACTGCTGATGAGACTGATGTGAGCAGTAGGAGAGCAGGCACTGTGACCTGCAAACTTTAAGCTGCCTGAGACAATAATCATTGAAATGAGTTAGAGAAAGGTGTGGTTGGTATTTCGAGGGATATAAGAGGTAGCTCAGTAAGGGCATCTGCCTGAATCACAGCTTGAAGAGGCCATTAAAGTCAAATCACAAAAGGTCCTCTAGGTCAGTTTCTTTGTTCCAGTGGCATAGCTGGTATAAACTTTACCTGAATACAATATGTCAAGTGAATTTCTGGTTAGGAACCACTGAGGTCTCAGAACAATATCTATGAATACCCTGTTGCAGACTTGTGTGAACTACATTTAATATACTTATTTTTAATGGAATCGTCTGAAGAATGTTTTTGTCCTTGACAATTTGTTTCTAAAAAAGAAACAGACTCATAAAGGGGCAGAAGGTCCTGCAGCACTAATTCTTCTTCTTTATTCATCTTGCAAAATAAAAATGGAGACCTTTATGATGATGAGAGAGGGAGCCATTCTACAAGTCAGCAGGTTAATGTAGACAAAAAGCTTTCCCTTGAAGACTATCTTAATCATAGGCTATGCAGTAAAACCATATCTCATCAAAGCCATTCGCTTTAATAAAGATAAATGTCAGCTTATGCAAAACATAGTTAAAACAAGTGTGTATGTGTGTGTGTGTGTGTGTGTGGGGGGGGGGGGTAGTATATCAAGTGTTTGCATGCATGTGTCATTACAGTTGAGCAAAAGGTGGGTATGGAGTTCAGGTTTTCCTCTTTCTTCCTTTTCACTCCCTCTTCACCTACTCTTTGGTGCCTGGGGGATATAGCTCTGTGCTCGTGTGCCTTTGTGCTGTCTTGCTTTTCTTTTCAGGCTCTTTCTCTTTCATCTTCTCCTGGATACTTTTTCCCTCCTCCCTATCCCCACACATGTTGTGCTCTTTATTCCTCACGACTCAGAACACACACACACACACACACACACACACACACACACACATATACATTTAAGAATCCATCCAACATTAGTCTTTGTGAGAAGAAGTGTAGCTGGCCAGCATACCAAAGTGTGAAAACCACCCGTGTGGCCCGATCCCACCAGCAGGAAGGGATGTATTGCTACTGAGCCCTCCTCAAGGAATGATGGACTTTCCTCACAAATGCTGGAACATGTAAACAGCTCAGTGACCTGACCAAGGCCTCCATATGCCCTCCATTATAGCCGTAAAAGATGTTCATTAGAGGCATTCTCACAAGATGTTGCTGACATTGTTTGAATCCTCCACACTTTCATATGCCGTTGTTTAAGTAGCTTCACACATGTCATCCACACCTGTGACTCATTCATTCCCTATTGATATTAGAATGTCAAAGAAACATTAGAAATATAAAATACTTTGTCTCTTTTTATGTGTACCGACTGGCAAACATTTGTCTTTCGGTTTTCCTGTACAAAACTGCTTTTTTAAAGCACATTTACATTCAGATAAGCAACGTTTGTGAGAAGAAGAAGCAGGTCCTTGATGGTGGGGACTGAATCAAGGTTAAATAAATCAATTTAAAGTGGTGTGAGTTGAGGTAGCAGGCTGTCATTACTAATTAAGATATCTTTTGGCAACAGGGATATTTGAACTGTGACACGCTTGCTTTGAGATGATGAAAAGTAGTCAATGGAGTAGCTGTAAAACAGTGGGCAAATGCATTTGATTCCTATAAATCCATCACAGTGAAAGTCATGGTTATTTGGTTGCTTAAAGGCTTTTATTATTAACCAGAAAAAAATCAGGAAATGTTGGGTTTTCATCACTCGAGAGATGGTCCATCTTGGGTGCCACTTGGCACGCTTAAAATGGTAATGGGAACACAAATATGTACATAACATGAATGTCTTGTTTCATCTGAGAAGCAGACCAAACGCCCAAATATATTATAAAATGGAGGATAGCAGCACATCCTCATGTTTATGAAGCTGAGGTGAGAATTTTCGTTGCATGTTTAGACAAAACAAATAGGTTATGATAAAAGTTTTTCATACCTTCAGACCTTACTAATAACAGTTCGATTTCTGTTCAGATTATATGAACGTTTATGTGTCAGATGTCATTACTGGCCAAATGTGCAGTATGGCCTCCTGATAGCAGCTTCTATAGTCACAAATGAAGTGTGATTCCAGTTGTGCTTTCACACGTTCCAGTTAATTAGCTGCTTCCCATCAGTTAGCATCCAAATACAACGCGACTTGTTGTAACCATTTGTAAGCTTGTGGTTTATTCACAGCTTACATTTCCAGTAACTCAGCAAGTCACTTGTTGCTGTGTATTAAAGGTGATCGCTTGTTAGATCTTGATCACAGCAGTGATGAAATGACTGAAGCTGAAGATGCCTAACACAGCAGCTATGTAGTTTGTCTCTGTCTCACACTCAAAAAAATTGTTCTGAATGAGAACCAGATGTTTCCGTCCTCTCTTTGTTTAGCACCTCTATAAAAAATGGGTGTTTGTACATTTCAAACAGGGTTTTTCAATATTGGCCGGGGGCTCTCCAAGTTTCTAGTGACTTGAATGACGCTGTATTTTTTGTAATATCTCACACAGGCTTCGCCCTCTACTGGGCTCTATGGGTGCAACTCTCCTCCAATCGCGTATGCGCGACGGGCCACTGGATTTTGCATGTACGTAGCCGGCTAGTAAGGCGAGCCTACTGTTCTGGCCGTTTACGGGTATATAAGCAGGTGCACCGCCAGCTTCCCTACTTCATTTTACTTTTAACGTCGGCAAGTGCCCACTGTCTGGCTCCTTCATCAGGCCTGTGCTCACTGTAGGGTCACAGGACCTGTGAGAGGAAGGACAGCTCAACAGATGGGTTTATAAAGCTGATGTGTATGTGTTGGAGAGAGACAGTGAGACTCACCTCTGTGTCGCTGTGTCTGCCGATCTTTGTCTCAGAAAGACTCACACTCTGTAACGGACACATACACAGCGGTGTAATACAATCAGCAGGAGCAGCAAACACAAGCAGAGAACATCTGCGGAGTAACAGCAAGCCAAGTCCTCTCCGCTGGGACACAGTGACCATGGACACACCGACATATGGATGGGCCAGAGCTTTCCAACAAGGCCAAATAATGATTGATGCTAGCAGTTGTTCGCTTCACAACAGTTTGTGCATACCCAATTCACCAGAGAGGCTCTGTCCCAGCCAAATGAGCAAATAAACCATAATTTCATTGTCATTGACGATCAAATTATCCTGCAAGGCTAATTTGGACCAGGTTGCACATGGTTAGCAAGTTTCTGTTTTGCTCTATCTGCCATTGAAAAGGAAAGGAAACAATAGGAATGATAATATGCTGCATGCTTCATGAAACAATTGAGATGCAGAATGCACTACATCAGTTTTTGGCAGAGTGCTAAGTTAGAGGATGATGAAAAGTAATGTAACAGCAGCTGTCATCTTAAACTTATATACCCAGAATAGATAATTTTTAGCATTGAATTCAACTCAAAGAACTTTGCAATAATGCTGTCTATAATCCCACATTGTTGGTATGGTTTAGCTGCAAAGCATTGCATATTGCATACAATAACATCAAAGGGTACAACTTAGTTGCTACAAATGAGTTGAAAAAACAAAAAACACCATTGGTTTAGATTTATTCAAACACTTTTTATATTGATGTTGTGGGCCTCCCCGCCTTACACCCGGTGTCGGCTGGGATCGGCTCCAGCCCCCCCGTGACCCTGATCGGGCCAGGTGGTTGAAGATGGATGGATGGATGGATGGATGGATTGATGGTTGTGGGCCTGGTGTGGGTGTCCATTACATGTGCATAATGTATTAATAATTAAAATGATTCCCAATGTAATTTGTATCAAAGTGACAGGGACTTCCAGGTTCTAATTTTAAAATATGCTACAGTTTTTTGAATGTTAGACAATTGTTGCAACATTGTAGTCCTTTCAGAATATCTGAATGCTGTTGGGTTAGGATCCCTGCAGGACCGGGATATGCTTACCTCTAAACAGCGTAGTAGGTCTCTGCCAGTCATCCAAGCAGTGTCCAGTGGACTAATGGTAAAGTGTTATTGGCAAGCAGGTGTCTCAACTGCATATGTTCTGTAGTCTGTGTGACATATCTGGTGCTAAAATTTGTAGAGGGCACAGTTAGTGGGGATGCAAACCCGTGACAGTGACATTTCAATATAACACCCGATTCTGCACCCCTTCTACTGCATTTTAGTGCACACACGATATCAGCACCCCAAATAGATCTCTCCAAAACACTTAAACATATTTCATATCACATCATGCTTGTCTTATTAATCCCAATATATATATATTCTTCTTAAACACTAGATACCATGTTTAGATGCAAATAAATTGTGATTTTAATTTGATAAGACAACAACTCTGAAGTGTGTTACAAGGTTTACTTGTAGAGTGACTTTTACTGTTCCAGTTATGCATTAATCAACTGTACAGCCTGTAAGCTGTACAGTTGATTATATTTCTGCAGCCCCATGCAGACGGGTCTGCAATTTGTGTTACTGATGCAGCTTCTAATTTGAAGAATGTGGTGTGAATTTCAAAGCACGCAGCATTTCACAAGAGTCATCTAATGTGACTACCTGGATTAAATGCTTTGAAACTATCAGCAAGATTAAAACAAATAGGAAAACAAATACCTTCACTTGCATTTTGCACAGGGCCTAAATTACTACAGTGCCAGAGCCACTGTCATTATGTCAGAGATGTAGGACATAAGGGGACAAAGGCAGTTATGTGTAAACATTGGACATGATTGCTGAAACAGCAAATAAAGTTAAAACCCTGATCAGCATTCATACAATGTATTGACAACTGAGGGGCACTGTTGTTTTGAAAGTTTAAACTTTGAACAGCACTCATACAATTGGCGGTACTGGAACTTGATTTTAAGAGGAAATCCTATAAAATTAGATACTTAATGTTTAAACTCTTACATAATTATGGAGATATATCTGCCCCAATAATTATCCATGTACATCCAACATGCAAAGAGGTTAAAGAGGTTATACAGATAATAAAGAGACATAGTTACATAACATACTTACATTACAATAAAGGTTTGTGTACAACTTAATACAAAGTGAAGTATGACCATTGAGGTGATTGTTCAGAGTTCTAAAACTCGATGGAATCAAGAATCAAAGCTGCCATTGCTCCATAGACAAATAATTGGGAAATATGTTGTAGATGACACTGAGGACTAGCCCCGTGAAACAATCATGATCTCACGGGCTCCATTTAATCTGGTAAAGTGATGGACAAAATTTGGAGAAGTCTGCCAAGCGACCGAACCAATCAGCGTTGGTTTTGAGGCGGGTCGAAAAGTGACGCCAAGAGGAACGATTGTTCAGTGTAAACAACATGGCAGCTTCTGCGGATGAGATGAGCGCAGCTATTGAGCAAGCTGCTGGCTAATGTTTTTTTTTTCTCTTGGATCCTTCTGTTGGAAACTGGACCAGGCACGTAAAATTGTGCCTTTTATCCATAATTTGCAATACACAAACGGCAAATATCCTATACCGACATGTTATTTACCTTCTGAGATTTGCCTCGTTGCTGTTAGTACTCAAACGCTTTGTTGATCTGATTGGTTGATTTGGCCCATATGTTGGTGATAGAGAGATGGTTTACCCAATCATAAACCAGTATTTTCGATCCTTCCCAAAAGATCTCCAAACAATCTCCAAACGAGAGTTCCCAGATAGATATGCTGAGCCAATGAGAATCATGCGAATCAATACATCTGTCGGAGTCAGGTTAACTGAGGAGACCCAGAGGAATGCTGTGAATACATGGGTACACACAAACAAACAAAAAAGGTTTTGTGTGTCCAAAAAGAGTTTGAGAGTTACGTATCTGGTATTAGGCTTTGAGAGGGAGCAGCTCTTACTTAAATTTTGATTTAACTTTCCTAGGCCATAGAAAAAAAACATTTTGGGATTGTTAATGTAGGTGGTGTTGGCGTTTTAAATCCTCAAACAACCTACCCCAAACTTAACCCATTTTACAAATGTGTCACCAGTGTGCCAGAACCCTACACAGGGAAGTTGTGCCACCACCTGTGCATTCACCCTGATTCCTGAAATACTGTAGGCCACCGTGTGCCTTAGGGGAACAAAGTGTGTGTGTGTGTGTGTGTGTATAACACTGGGAATCTCTAACCCAAAAACTATTTCAACTGAGCTGATCTTTGGCTTGTGCCATTTGCAATGTGTGTGTGTGTGTGTGTGTGTGTGTGTGTGTGTGTGTGTGTGTGGGGGGGGGGGGGGGTAAACACACTTGATAACCCCCCCCCCCCCCCCCCCCCCCCCCAGAAAAAAACAAGACACAATGAACAAACTTTGTTGTTAACAGTCTTTTCTCCCCTCCTGTCTCTCTGTGGTAGATGCTAATGAAAGAAAAATATATATTTCTCACAGGGACCAGTTTGCTCTCAAGCTGCAGTGAGGAGCAGATGTCTGTATTTTCACTAAAAAATATGCAGAACATTGTGTCCATTGACTTTGCATCTGCATTCACACTGTGGCTTTGAGCAACAATCAAGTTGTGCTTTACGTGCACTCTCTGCATACTGCTGCTGTGTGTGACTGCATCTGTACAATTTACACTGCAGTCTCTGAGGACGATTTGGGTGGCTCAGTTGCTCACATGCGCAACTGTCCACACACACTCTCATTGTCAGATATATTTCCACTGGTAACAGCACGGCTTAAGAGGGAATAATTGTGTTGATATCCGTAGAGCCTTCTGTGTTGGTGTGTGACCTCTCTACAGACTTCTTTGTCAACCGCAGAATGAGGATTTCCCAAAAGACAGGCTTGAAGCTAACATGTTTGTTTTAGAGCTCCTCTACACACTGTCAGTTCTGCATGGTCTTTACTGCAGTTGATTGTATATTGTGTGCATCATGCATGCCTGTTTAGTATAATTAGACTGGTGGGTGTGGGAGTGTAATGAACCTTAGTAAGAACAGTTAAAGTGTTCCTATAAATATTGATATGAGTAGTATAACAGGTGTCAATATATCAATTGTGGCTGTTGGTGTTGTCATTTTAAAGTACCTTGCATTATAAATTATAGTAGGTGAATGTGTTGATCTGTGTGTGTCTCTGCTGAAGTGTTAAACATTTGTGGTCATCAGTAGCAATTTTCTTCTGACAATTCAGCCTCTTTTCTATTCTCACTGCTCTCTTCATGGATCCACCACCAACATGACATGTTGTTTTTAAGAATGTGTCTGCTCAATCTGCACCATGGCTGGCTAAACCGCACAGCAGCGAACCTGGCTTCAATGTCCATAGTAAGACCCACTCACAGAGAGAAATGGGAAGTTGTGAGTTAACAATCACATAATGATCTTCCTTCAGAAAAATAAATTGCCAAACTGTTTCGAACCTTTAAAATAGTCATAAGTCTCAAGCCGCTACACAGTATAGGGTGGATAAAGTTGTGCTAGTAGTCAGAGCTAAACCAGCCAAGAGCAGCTACTTCCCCTGTCTCAGGGACAGAGACAATTTATTGTTAAGTGATTTTACATTCAAGTACCTGTGTAGTAGCTGGGATGGTTACTAGACATACCAAGGGAGCTTTCTTTATATAGCCTATTCAAACACAGTGACAATTTAAAGTGATTTTCAAGGGCCAAGACAATCAGTTGAACATTCAAAAACTATAAGCAATAAAAAACAGCATTAAATCAATTAAGATAGAAGAAAATATAGTGCACTTACAGTGCAGTGTTATACCAAATTCAACAAAGGGAATATAAGTTCAGCAGAGAAAAATCCAGCAAAGGCACAGGAGAACAGCATTTTATAATTTAGATTTATAGTGTGGTGTCCTATATGCTCACATGCTGTTTTGTTTAAAATTCCAGTGATGGCGGATAGAGGGCCTCACGATTGATGGCCCATGGTATGTTTTTTCTGGGTTTGGGTCTTTGGGCCCCCCAGGTCCTTTCCTGAGATCACCTTTTTCTCTGAAACATCTGAATGAGAACCAGATGTTTCTGTCTGTTTCTGTATTTATTTAGCACCTCTATAAAAGTCAGGGGTCCGTACATTTCAAACAGGGTTTTCCCATATTGGCCAGGGGCTCTCGAAGTTTCTAGTGACGCTGTACATTTTGTTAAATATCACACATGCTTCGGCCTCTACTGGACTCTATGGGTAAAACTCTCCTCAAATCGCATAAGTGCGATGGCCCACTGAAATTCGCATGTACTTAGCCGGCCAGTAGGGCGAACTTACACTTGCGGCCAGCTGCCTACATTGCTTTTACTTTCAGCATCGGCAAGTGCCCACTGTCTGGCTCCTTCTACAGGTCTGTGCTCACTGTAGGGTCACAGGACATGTGAGAGGAAGTGGTTTATACTGATCCCCACAGGGTGTCATGCACCTGCATTGGACTGTGCTCTGCTGGACGCAGTCAATGAGGTGTGCAGGAGGTCTAGGGTTGAGACCCCTGCAAGGTTAGACCACAACCTCACCCAGCATAGCCAGGTGCTGCTATCTGGGATGAAGTTGGACACGTTATCACTCCATATGGTGGTTAAGATCAATAAAGTGGTGGCTGGGTTATGGTACCTAACCGGTAGCTGGTGTAGTCAGTGAGTGGAGCCTCTACCGTGGCAAGGAGTACATAGATTGGTCAAGACAGATGGCCGTCCTCCACAGATCTGGGTCTGTCTGACGTTCCTGCCTGTAATAGGGAAGGTTTTCGTTGCCACCGTACTCTACGGGGGAATTGTTGGGTCTATGTTTATCATAGAGTGTGGTCTATACCTAGTTTGTAAAGTGTCCTGAGATAACTTTTGTTATGATTTGGCACTATAAATAAAATTGAATTGAATTGAATAGACTGGGCTTCGCCCACTGTACCCATAGAGTCCAGTGGAGGGCGAAGTCTGTCTGAGACATATCGAAGGTTACAATATTATAACCCTAGTTATATTAACACAAACCGAGCCCTCTACATAGGGCCCTGTCGCTCTTTCACCTTACGCTTCACCTTAAGTTCAGTGGAATGAGGGGAGCTGTGGGTGCACCTACCAAAGGGTGGCAAAGGTAGGCACGCCCTACTGGCCAGCTACGTACATGCAAATTTCAGTGGATGGAGGAGCTTTGTACTCATAGAGTCCAGGGGAGGGCTCCGCCTGTGGTAATATGACCAGGATTACAATACCGTAACCTTCATTATAAACATTTTTATATGCAATCAAGACAGTGTCAGTGCGTATCTCTACAATACATCTCCGTATCATCATTAACACCAGTATACAACAGTAGCTATAGTTGAGATGCATCTGACATCATCAGCAGGTATGGAGTATCACGTCAGGGAGGGGCCATTTCAGCTTAACTGAATTTGCCAAGCAGACATAAGCTAATTACTAACAGAAATATAGTTTACACCCTACATGTGTATTTTTGAAAAAAAATGTGTATTAACATTATAACAAAAATATACTGTATGTTATCATGTGTACAGCACAAAAATAAATTATAAAGTGCGGGTATCTTCTAACTTTTTTGTCTGGCATCATTCTAATTCAAATGTTCCAACATTTCTCCTTTAATTATTGAACGAAGACCAGCAGAACTAATTCAATGTGGCATTTAGCTCAAAGCATCACTCTTAGTTTTATTGAACAATTAATGTATTCTAATTGCTTTCACATTTTAAAATTACAATTTTGCATCAACATGTGGCATTTTGTGGAGTAAAACTCATGCTATTGGTGATATAGAAACAGCTTAACACATTTAGATCACTGCAGAATTCCCAGAGAAACAGGTCTGATTTGAATGCTTTGTCATATTATTCCCAAGCAGTAAATAAAGTGACTCATGGCAGATTTATAACAACCATGGTAATGCGCTTACAGTTTTATCTCCCTTTGAAGTCAGCCATTAGTAATAATTCCAACACAGCTTTATGTGTTTGACAAAACAGCCAAGGCCAAACATTTTCTAATTAGCCCTTATTATCTTGAGGTTTATAGCAGTCACTTGCTACACAACTTCACTGCAGTTCACCTTTAAAATATACCTTTGCATTAGCATTTTTGCATTGTCTGCGTAACAAGGGTTGGATGCTTAGTATTTTCTCTCTGCCACTCAGGAGGGAGCAGCAACAGGCCGGAACAGGCCTCCCCATGACCAAGTCTTGCCTAATGATGAGTGAAAGTGCCTCCATGTGTTAAGGCTCATAAATATCGGTCTTTCCGTGTGTGAGCGTCCATGTGTCTGTTTAACGCACTGCAGGCAGCGTGTCTGTCTGGCTGTGATTATAGCCCATGGTAGCTGCTAGCAGTAGTGTGATCTTCTGCATCTTATTGTTGTCTCTCTTTAAATAAACATTTTTATTTTTTCTAAGAAGAGCAATAAAGCTAGGAAGAAAGATAAAAAGGCGTACAGATAAAGAGAGAGACAGAGAGATAGAGTCCACCAGGGATGCTTGAAGGGACTCTTGTTCCTTAGTTTTTTGGGAAGGAAATTATGTTAATTGTTTTGTTTTTTCACATATTTCTGTCTAACCGTAGCACCTATTATTCTTTTCTGTTTGTGTTTTTCTTTCCAAAGGAGTCATACCCCCACACCCTCCCCCCAAAACACACGCACAAACACGCACACATACACACACACACACACACACATGCACGCACGCACACACACACACACACACACACACACACACACACACACACACACACACACACACACACACACACACACACACACACACATTTTGAACAACTTTTTTAAACATATTTCTGTCTAACCGTAGCACATATTCTTCCTTTCTGTTTGTTTTTTTCTTCCCAAATAACTCATACCCCCACACCCTCCCCCCAAAACACACGCACAAACACGCACACACACACACATACACACACACACACACACACACATTTTTAACAGCTATCTCTTCAAATTCCCCACTCCTTACATCACATGCAGAAGAAAACATGGGAAAAATAAAGGTAAAAGGAGGACTGTTAGTGAAGTGGCTTATAAGCAACTCATTGCCCAGAGTTTTTTTTTCATTGGTTTTATTAGTACAAGTACAAGGCTGACACAATGTTCAAAGTGTTCAGGATCAAAGAACAGCACTCTGCTTTTCTGAGTGACGGGGGTGCGATTGGATCCAGAGGGTTAGCTAGTGTCAGAATGCATCACACCTCTCTTTTCTCCCACTGTCTTTGTGTCTCCCCTTGTTCTTCCTCTCATTTGCTCTTCCCCTCGATGTTTACTGTATGTCTCTATCTCTTTCATCCTGCCTGCTTTTTGTTGACTTGATCTCCCTATCTGTCGATCACTCTTTCTACATCACTTCCTGCCTTCCTCTCTCTTCCTCAGCGTTTTGCATTGCTCTTCATCTTACACCCTCTCATCCATCCATTTCCTCTACCCCTTACTGTCATTATCCATCCATTTTTATCATTTATGCAGTTTTCTGTCTTTTTCCTTCACACCCGCTCTCCTTCCACCTGTGCCTCTATCTAGTGTACCCCCCTGTCCCTTTAATATCTCATGGAGGCCCAATTGGTGTAGCAGTTTTAAATTGGGCTTGATTTAATTTTGATTTAATTTTCAAATGGGAAATAATAAATCAGAGGCACTGTCATAATAAAACGCCGGAAGGAATGGGACTCCTCCAGGATGCATGATTACACTGAAGGTCTTTATTTCTGAGTGGGTACGATTAAACAGTTAAATATTCAGTTAGGTTTCATATTATTTCCCTGAATGAGGTTTTACTACACAGGCTGCGGTCAGACACTTTTTTAAGTACAAAGCAGCGGGCGGTGTGCAAACATTTACTTACAATGTGAGTCAATCTTTTGATTTATCACGTAGTTCATCATTCTTTCTCCACTGTTTCTCATTACTGCATGCTGCCAAAAAACAGAAAGGCATGAAACTAATTTACAAAGTGGCAATACTCTATTCCTGTATGTTTTTGGGTTTTTTTTTTTCTCTTGAGAGACTGGTGTCACAATTGGCTTGTTGTATAATTTGGCTTGTTGCAGTGAAGACATTTCATCAGGCGTCGAGGTCATATCCACTTACTCCAAATATATTTTTTTCTCTATTTTGGCTTTTTATCAATACTCAGCTGGTGTATCTTCCAATGTAAATGCTTTTTAAAACTCTCTCTGCAGGGTATAATTTTGAAAATGTTTGTGTTGCATTGTGATGTGGAGGAGCAAGCCCTCTGGGTGATTAAATATGATGTTACCAGCCACAAAAGCAATGCTTGTATTGGTTTCACCTTGTGAGTCTGTGTATGTGTCATTATGGCACAGAAGAGGATTTGAGTACTTTGCCAGGTGTAATTTGTGTCTGTCTGTTCGTTGTCAGAGTATTTTTTACCGCAATAGCATCACAATCATACAAGATGCACATATGCGGATGCAAACTTTACAGGTGTATAGTTAAGATCAAAATGAAGGCTGAGTTTGACTATGGGTGTGGTCTGAGCAAGAGTGCTAGACGTAGGGGAGAACCAGTAAGGGGCCATTGACACCCCCACTTTACGCCCCTGGCCTGATTTGGCATTGCTGTGGTGTTGGTGTGATCCCATCTCAAAATGGTCTGTAGTTTGTCAGTGCCTTTGCATCACTGCTGGCAAGATAACATTCTTATTGCTACCAACTACTTCTTTAAAGGCAAACTCCATCTGTGTTATTTTACAGATTTTTCAAATGGAATTGAAAAATGTCACAACATTCAAAATAGAAATGTTTGGATTCAAATATGAAACAGTACGGAGAAGCTACAGAATGATATACAAACATAAAAAAGAATGGATTGGTAGTATTTATTAATGTTGGTCCGGTCTTTTATAGTATATTTCAAATGTAGCCTGTTTTGGAAGAAAAAAAAAAAGTCAAGAGTCATCAAATGACCACCGGACATAAACATAGGTGATTTAAAAGATAAAACTAGCAGGCAATTAGGTGATTTTCCTTGTGGAGATGGTTATCTGTGTGGAAGGAGATATAAAAGTATTTCAAACTTCCTGATTACGCTTTCACTAATATTGCCAAGTAGGCTTTTAATAGCACTTTTAGTAAGTACGTGAAGTGACTACTATTGCTGCTTTATTCTTTTGTTGCTGTCATCTGACGGCAAAAATCCGCTTTCCACATTTTCTGAAAACATTTTCAAAGGCACCTACCTAAACAGTTGTAAAGACAGCAGGGGTTTTGTGTGTACACCAAGTATTTTACGGTTTGACATGAAATGCCAAAGCCTTCTTGTCAAGTAATTAGGAGGAAACTAAAATTTTCCTTCAACGTCCTGAAGATCACATATTTTTGGTGAGTAATCCACTAAAATCAACCCATAATTCTGAGGGGAAAAGTAACAAACAAAGAGATGACACAAAATATTACACAGTTGTTGGCGTCAGGTGTTGAGGGTGTTGAGGTGTTTTGAAATGATGCACAGTCTCACTTATATGAATCCTGTAATAGTGTTGTCAAATACATGCAATTATGGGTGGAGATGAAATACTTCACACACACACACACACACACACACACACACGCACACACACACACACACACACACACACACACGCACACACACACACACACACACACACACACTTTCTACTTACCTACTGTGAAAAACGGGTTGCCAGTCTGTATCTGACTCTGACATTATGAGAACACCAGGTGCTCTCAGCAATAGTTCTTTCTCCCCAATAGGTTTCCTTGAAGTGTGTGTGTGTGTTTGTGTGTGCATGTGCGTTTGAATTTGATGAGAGGCAACAGGGTTATGGGACTGTTCCTGGAACAGCGGCAGCTCCCTGTGATATGGCATTGCTGCTTCCCAGATAGTGTTGATACAATACAGGTCAAGCTAAAAGAGGGTATCTCTGTGTATGTGTCTGTGTGTGTGTGTGTGTGTGAGAGATGCACATATGATAATGGCTTGTATATGTTTGTTTGCATATGTGCTATGTGTATCTAAACATATTGCAGCAGTTTGTGTAAGAATATATTAGCCACCTTTGTGTGGAGATTTCCCCAGGGCACGATCTCTCTCTCTCTCTCTCTCTCTCTCTCTCTCTCTCTCTCTCTCTCTCTATCTCTATCTCTCTCTCTCTCTCTCCCTCTCTCTCTCTCTCTCTCCCTCTCTCTCTCTCTCTCTCTCTCTCTCTCTCTCTCTCTCTCTCTCTCTCTCTCTCTCTCTCTCTCTCTCTCTCTCTCTCTCTCTCTCTCTCTCTCTCTCTCTGCACCACAGCCCAACCAACCACTTATAAATGCAGAGAGTGTCAGGGAGGACTGTGGCTAAGCCAGGGCTTGATGCTGTCTTTCAGATAGGGTGAACTTTTAAAGAGCTGGGAAATGGCTGATTGCTGATGACTGGTGAGGTAAGGGGATGTGGCAAGCAGTTGGGATCAGGCCAGAGCACAGCCAGATCTCGGAGGTGAGCCATAAATAAATGAAGCCGGGCCACTGATCTGACTGAGATCTGTCTTTTCTGGCTGCATGGAGGGAGGAGTTGAGGGGATGGCTGTGGAGTAGCTGTGAAGCTAGAGAGCTCTTAATCCATTGGGACGTTGAATTACAGAACAGTTTAAGATGTGTGGCAGGGGAGATAAGGTAAACTCCTTCACTTTATGGTTGCTGGAGTGTGTTGGTCCCAGCGGTCGCTTGGCTATTTAATATTTATGGGTGAATGGAAGCATTGATTGTTGCTTCAATGATCAAATCACTATGATCGGATGTGTCCATTACTAATGATGTGTCTCGCTTTGGGAGAAGATAAATTTGGTTTGTAAACAAGGCAGCATGCCTGGCTCCTCAGTGTGATTAGGACTGTACAGGTAAGCCTGTGAATGTTTTCATTCTTCCAGGTCATCGTTATCCCCGAAGCAATTTCCATAAAAAGCAACTGGACTTGGTTATTTGTCTAAGAAGATGTTTCACCTCTCAAGAGGCTTCATCAGTTTATGTACGCATCTGACCAGGCTGGGACTGTAATGGGTACATAATAGCATGACAGACAGAGATGGTGCTCGAATGCCCTTTCTCAGCCCCTCCACCCTGCTATTGCTCTGAATCTAATTCCTTTTGTCTCCACTTCCACTCAGGGAAATACAATCAGAGCATAAGCCACTGACAAATTCCCATTATATGCAATTTCATGGGCAATAAACCCATTTGAAATCAGAATGATCCCCTGAATGTATGCATGCAGTTCTCCCAATGAGCTAATTATGATTTCATTTTTTATTTTTTTTTAAACTCACAATGAACCCAGCAGACAGATTGTGTTTTCTTGAAATGGAACAAGGCAGAAAAATGAAAAAAAAAATACCAATGAGTGAGTGAGTGAGAGAGCAACAATGGAAGAGAAAAAAAAGGGATTTTTGTGACAAAAGGGGGTCTTTACTGAAGCAAACATTTTTTATGATACACCCCTTATTCTTCCCACACATCCAGAGAGTTTCTAACTGTTTTCTTAACTGTAATAGCTTGCAACACAATGCCACAGTCAGCCCTTGGGTCAACGTGAAGAGCAAATGAAGTAGATTGTATTTAACTTTTTCATTTATTCAGCAAGCCCTGTTCTATGTTCCATTCACGCAACATAGTAAGTCCTATGTTATCATTGTTCTTGAGCCTTTAAACTGCTGCGATAAGTAGATGAAAGCAGCAAAGCCCTGCCACACACGCATTGGTGTGCACATACTTAGACACACACACCCACAATCTCTGCATCAGAGATAGTCACTGCAATATTGTTTTCTTTTTCTATTGTTTTGTTTTTGGCAAGCACATATATTGTATTTTCCACTAACATATCAAAAGGTATAAATGTACACTATATTTTTTTCACTACAACACGTGTGGTTTCCTGTTCAAACTAGTAGAAATTATCACAGTGTCAAGATTGCAAAGATGATTCAAAGCCATAAGCCTACTGTGGCTTCTCTATTTTCCTCTCTCAACAGCCTTCTGGCACTAACACCATCACTACCAAAAAAGTCACACAGTGTCATTCTTTACCCTCAGAATTTGTGGGATATTTTTTTGTAGTGGGCCCCTTGATGTGCAACAGACATTACTTTACCTTGATATAAACAAGAAAAATGGTATGTTTTTCTTCTGATCTTTTAACAACACACCTATGTTGCCTTCCTTCCAACTTCACGACGCATTGTGTAAAACTTTGAAAATGTTTTTACTGAACTTAATATGAGATGAATGAATCAGTCAAGCCACTCAGAGCTCAGTTACATCTTTTATATGCTTCACTGACATAAAATGCATTCTTTGGTTCCTTGCTGTGGAAATTTGAACCGCACTAGAGAGCCATAGGGTTCAAAACAATTCCGTATTCATACAGTTCTAGAGATGGAGGGCCCATGCATGAAACGAATACTGACCCATAGATTATGTACTGTTTTATTTGAATCTGTTGTTTGGGTTTGCTGTGCAACACTGCACTTGAGTTACTGAAATGTCTGCAGAATATTAACTCTTTCAGCAACAAAGTCATAATTTTACTCATTCTTCATCCATTCTTTAACTGTAAACTCAGGCCTTCCTCCAAGAAATACTGTAACTGTGGCATCATCAATTGTTACTGCAATAACCCTATTACATACATTCAGATATGATTATGCTTCTACACATAGTGACAGTAAAGGCCACTTTTGACATAATGGCCCATATCCCCAAAGAACAATCTGATGGCATTGGCTTTCTGATCTATAAATTAGCTGGATTACAGCATCAATCCACTGAAACAGCTTATGTCCCCCAGGCAGTTCCGAGGCCTGTCTGGTTTGGTGAACAGTTTGGATTCAGAAGATGGAAAGTAGATCTCACAGCAGATCAGTGCTCGCTTTACTTGAGGAGGTGAAGATGGCGATTTAAGCATCAGACACCGACTCAAGTCAATTCAATTAATTCAACTCAATTCCTCATATTCCAACGTTTTAGCTTCACTTCAAATCACATGTGGACTTGAGCTGACCAAGACTAGCCACCTTTTTGAATCAGAGATCATACAAAGTATTTTAATTTGTGTAGACCATACTGCTATAATACACTTTGAGATTGATGAATGTAAAGTGCAATACCAATAAAATGTATTATTATTACTATTATTACTATAAATATTATTATTATTATTATTATTATTATTATTATTATTATTATTATTATTATTATTATTATTACATTTTTCATGACCAACTTAAAACTATATTTGTATTGAGAAATTATTGGTAAAAATGTAACACTTGGTGTCTTAAATGTGTCAACAATGCACACAGATGCTCTCCTGCATTCCTCTGTTGGAACCAGTGGATATTTGAGTTACTGTTGCCTTTCTATCAGCTCCAACCAGTCTGGCCATTCTCCTCTGACCTCTGGAATTAACAAGGCATTTGCGCCCAAAGAACTTCCGCTCACTGGATATTTTTTCTTTTTCAGACAATTCTCTGTAAACTCTAGAGATGGTTGTGCATGAAAATCCCAGTAGATCAGCAGTTTCTGAAATACTCAGAGCAGCCCGTCTGGCACCGACAACCATGCCACGTTCAAAGTCACTTAAATCACCTTTGTTCCCCATTCCGATGCTCTTCACCATGTCTACATGCCTAATTGCATTTAGTTGCTGCCATCTGATTGGCTGATTATAAATGTGTGTTAATAAGCAGTTGGGCATTTGCACCTTATAAAATGGCCGGTGGGTGTAGGTTATATGCATGTTCTTACAAAAAACCATGTGTCATGTTTTTCAATTGGAGGTATGTTGAAGGATACATCAAGAGACCAATTGTCATCTTTAAAAATATTGTGTACATAGATTATTGTCGGATCTGTTCTGTTCTGGAAATGCAAGATCATTATAGCCATATTTCTGTTCGCAATGATTGATGGCAATAATTGGCACTGCATTAAACGCTATTCATGTAACCCTATAATCTGAAGCATTGCAGACTTCAGTGTGAACGATTGCCCTTGATGGTGAATTGTATATTAATTTTGTGAAGCACAGTGTGATGTCTCTGTTATTGAACATCGACATCACACAATTCTTGCTATATAAATACAGGTACCTACTTTATGTATCAGATATCATGCCAGCCTTGGTATATAGACACATATTCGGACATTGTGTTGTGTTTGCTGCCTTTCACTTAAGCATTTTCTGTTCTGTCAGATCCACACATATTTTATGAACTTAATCCCATCCCTCAGAACAAATGTCTAGAGAAAGGGAAAAGAAGAAAGATCGTTCATGTTTGAGGAATATTCAATAAATTGGTATCTGCACTATGCAAGGCATATGCAATCTTTGAATTAAATGGCGATCTGAGTCAGCTTCTTCTCCTTATATAACAGCCTTTTATCAGTGGGTATTATTGACCTCAAGCTACACATACTGTAGTGCATCACAAAGGGTTGAGAGCTTGCATATTTCTGCTATGGAAAATTTTATGAAAATCTAAATGACTAGGGGATTGACAAACACATGTGTATATGTACATCGTATGTAAAAACAAACTGGAGGGTCAAATATAGCACTAGTGATGGCCAAAACATTGTCCGTGAAGCTATGTAGTTGGAAGGTAAAATGAAAACCAATGACTTGTTGCTGGTCAAGTGTGGGGGAAAAAAAGATGTACAGCTCCCTATCAAGGAAAATGTTATGGTTGTTATGGTATCTAGACAACACACTTAGAGCGTGATCACACTATCCTTTTGGCCGCGGCCAAAACCGGTTTTTCAGCTAAAGTCTAGTACCTTTAAGTAGTGTGAGCGCACCCGCTCCGCGCTCAACTGGGGCCAGCTGGGCCTCCACGGCCCGCTTGAAAGAGGTGGGCTTTAGCGGAGCCGTTTGCACATGTACGAGCACGAGCGTGCGCACGTGCACGCGCACGCGCACGAGCCCTACGGCAGTAGCGTTATGTCCGCCTTTTCGGACATGTAAATAGAAGGACGGACCATGCGCGGACATTTAACAACAACAACAATGGTGGTGAAAGGTTCACGTTGGTGTGATGCAGAGGTGGAGTGTTTACTGCAGATTTGGTCGGATGAAAATATTCAAAAACAGTCGACAAGACGCACAAAAACTCCGAGGTCTATGGAAAGATTTGTAAACAAAGCCACACACACGCGATCAATGCGTGTGACGTGTTACTGCGTGATGGCGTATGGACAGCAAGAAGCATTGGCCGAGGCCCAGGTAGTGTGAGTACAAACGGGGCTGGGGCGCGGGGGGGAGAGGGAGGGGGGACAAGTACCCTAAAGTCCGGGTCTCGGTCCGGGAGGATAGTGTGAGCGCGCCCTAAGATCACAAAACAGCGTTGTAAAGAAGTATACACACGCAACAGAAGGTGCAGGAATTGTGCGCTTGATATTGCACTTCAATGGTCTGTTATTGGGCCTTCCATGTGCCAGTTGTGAATGCAGGTCACTGTAACTTCTGAATTGTTCAAGCTCCACAGAGAGGCCAGATTCATGTTAATTCGGTCCCTAGAGAGACAGAGCCTGACTGCACTGCAAAGTACTAAGTACCTTAAAAACGATCAAATATGGCAATTGTGCAAGCAGCTTATTACAACCCATATTCCAGTTGGTTGTGATGTGGCAACCTTTACTTTATTGTGGGTGGTGCCCATTGGCTCACCTGGTAGAACGGGTGTCCCATATACTGAGGCTGAATCCACCCCAATGGCTTGGGTTCGACTCACACCAGCGGCCCTTTGTTGCGTGTAATCTCGTCTCTCTTTTCCCCTGTCAATCTTCAGCTGTACTAAAAATATATGGCATTAAAGTATTTATCATGGGAGCAAAGGAGGAAGTCAAGTCAAGTGACATTGTGTAAAGAGCATCTGCACGGAGGGATGGGATAAACTAACAGGTATTTCCCCCAGGAGACAGTTGTCTGTGTCCTGTGAGAACCCCGAAGTCAATGTTGACTTTCTTTTTAAATTAACGAACTTAACAATGGTACTGTAGTATGTAACCATGTCACATTATGTAACTACAGTATGTCATGGATGTAGGTATATAACACATGTTAAATAGAATGGCCATATATTTGTATATGTAATTTTGAGAGTCATTGGCAAATGACCCAGTCTGTCGTCTGCCGTCTGTCGGATTGTAATGTGGCACAAGCGCAGAGTGAAATTTTACTCCCTAAAAGGCATCTCTCACAGAGTACAAAGAAAGACTCCGGCTTGCAATGCACGTTTACCAGATACCAGCCAACTCACAAAGTCAATGTTGATACAGCTTATAAACTCTATTTAAATGAGAAGCCTGCTAACAGCATTGATCCTTTTATTTAATGGGGAGACAATTGGATGCAGGAAGGTTGCAAGGACAGGCCATTGTGTATTTTAAAGGGGTCACAACAGGGGTTTTATATAGAAAATGTCTCATTTTGATGTCCTGTCTATGTGAAACTGTGGCGTAATATTTCTCCTTTCCCAAAAGAATGCTTTCTAGCATAGGCGCAAACATGGGAGGTCACGCAAAGCACAAAGTTGGGCATACAGTGGCGTACAATATATGAGTCTGAAGAAATTAGCCCTATTATCTTATGATTCAGGACTTTCTCTGCTGTGATGGTCGGCATCTCACAGATTTTACAGACTTTCTGTCTTGAACAGTGCGGGGAAATAACACTGGGAAACTGCACACAAATGCAGACACAGACACAAGGTAAAAGTACAAACAAAATGTTTAATATATAAATGATAAACAAACGTGAAATAACGAAAGGGAATACAGCCCACTGTCCCATAAACCCCCAGAGACACTGAGCGTCCGATGGGCGGGACAAAGCCCAGTATTTATTAAATGACCGTCTAGTTTTGCTGCACTGGAACATCCCGCTCTATGCTTCCCCATTGAAGTCAGCAGAAGCTAAGCGTCCGACTTTGTAAAGCGCTGTGGTGCTGTGGGGATGAATGACAAGGAAGTTGCACCGGTTACCTGTGATAAGTAGCTGATTCTGAACAAAAGATGAAGGCTTTCTAGTGTGTATGTAGTCAATGAAATGTACACACAGCAGTACATATTTCACCACATTTGTTTTGGTGACAAAAACCTGAGGGGAAGCTTCCTTTGCAATCTTTGAGCAATCACCGCTGTTGTAAATGTTTTGGAATCTAATTTACAAATATTCCTGTAGCATTTTTAATTCAGCATCATTACATTATGAAATTGCCCGAGCTTTGCAATATTTAAAAAAAATATATCTGACAAAACCACTGAACTGCATGGTTGGGAAAACTTCAGTAACTGAATGAACCTAGAATGCAATCAAAGTAGCTGATAAAGCAATTTGCCTCTGGCTTAAGTAGACCAGACTTAAACTCATAAAGATTTATAAATGTAACAAGCATCAAAAACTGAAATATTTTCAAGGCATCTGGTCTTCATGAGAAATGAGAGGACAAACAAATTTACAACCATTGACAAATTCCAGTAGTAAGATGAGAGGCTCTTGACTCCATCTGTTCCATAAAGGAGGGTCAGTATAGGGTAATGTTGATGGGACTGAGATGATGAAGCACATAGACTTACAAGCAACCACTATTGTCTGTTCATTGTCACTATGTACAGCTGAATTGGTGCACTCAGCTGTAATCAAACACTTGTGATGACAGTGTATTATATTCACAGTGGTTCAGACAGTAATTACACATGCTCAAAAGTTTACAATGACAAAACGATGCAAGGTAAATATTTGGTCACAAAAAAAAAAAGACAAAGCCATGAATTGAAACTGACCAATCTTTTTTCTATGTCCGAACAGGCGCACATAAAATGACGTCAGAACCGCGGTAGGCCTCATGCTCGTGCTCGTACACGTGCACATCCTCATGCTTGTACATGTGCAAACATTGGGACGGCAGATGGTGGGAAGTTGGTTTCTACTTCGTTAGTGCTCTACTGGGTTATAACGACAGTCATTGGAGTCACAGGAGGCTTTTGTGAACAATTGTTCTTTGAGGTTAGATTGTTGAATCTGGGAAGAGATGAAAGGGCTGCATTATAAATTGGTTATAGGTGGTGTCTCAGACCTCCTCCTCTGTTTAGGGATGGTTTATCTGCTTTTATATGGATTGCTTATTTTATTCCTCTCTCAAACCCCCTTTCCTCCTTGTCCAGGATGTTTACATTGTTGTCATCAAATGAGTGGGCTTTCTCCTTGAGATGTAAGTGGACAGCAGAGTCCAGGCCTGAGGAGTTAGCTCTCCTGTGTTGGGCCATGTGTTTCTGCTGTGGTTGTTTTGTTTCTCCAATGTAGAGATCTTTGCATTCCTCGTTGCATTGAACAGTATAAACCAGATTGCTTTGTGGGTGTGTGGTGTTCTGTCCTTGGGATGTACTAGTCTCTGTCTGAGTGTGTTACTGGGTTTGAAATACACAGGGATGCAGTGTCCGTTGAAGATCCTCCTGAGTTTCTCTGATACCCCAGCCTTCTCTTGTTTTATTTTTATTTTTCAATCCCTTTGGTTTTCTTTCTGGAAGCAGCTGCCGTTTTTACGAAAATGTGGATTTCTTTATTAAAAATTTTAAAGTACTTTATATCATTTTTTAGCAATTATCCAAGAAGATCTGTCCTTGCTTTTTAACTTTTTCTTGCACAACTGTTATAGTTTTCAGCCATACTTCAGTAAAGTTCAGCTGGATATAGACTTAAAATATGTTCAAGGAGCAGCACAGTAACTTTCAGTGATATTATTATTGGACCAGCAAGCGTCTTTGTTCTCTTGTATCCCGTTTGTTTTTTTTCTCTCCAGAGTAGTTATGATGACTGTAACAAAGAGAATTAAATATGAGTGGCGTGTTGGCCAAATATGAAGAGAACAAAGTGGGGCAAAGAAAAAAACATACAAAACATTTATTGAATGCCATGAAGCTTGTTCGATTCTTACTGTGTTTAGTTAGAGCATGTTATCTGTTTTTTTTAAGGATACTTTGTTTAATCATGCACTGATCAATTTTGAGATTTTCATTCACCTTGTTTTCATTCATCCATTATGTTTAACAGATTATCCCAGTCAGGGTTACATGGGGCTAGAGTTGAGCCATCTGATATTGGGTGTGAGGTGGGGTACTCCCTTGACAGGATGCCAGACTATCACAGGACTGACATTTAGAGATAAGGAACCATTCACCCTCACATCCACACCTATGGGCAAATTTGGGTCACCAATTAACCTAACACCTGCATGTCTTTGGACTGTGGGAGGAAGCCCATACTGACACAGGGAGAGGATGCAAACTCCACACAGAAGAGAGTTTTTTTCAGCAGTGTCTTCTTTCAGACTAGTGGAAAATATATAAATAAATACAAATTAAGGACTTTTTTTACTACACTCTATTCTTGTCTGTTGATTTATCTTAAATTCACCACACAATTCACCACATTAGGAAACACATAATTGCATGTTTAAATGAACAATTTCTTGCCTTACAATGGAATATGTCATTTTTATTTTTAAAAAATATCAATATTAAATCGATATTAAAGCTTTTACCTAGGGGTTTGTTCATATCTTCCATAGCCTGGTTTCTTTTTTATTTCATTTCTAAAAGCATGGTGTCATTCTTTTTTCTTTTTAGGGCTGATCTGATCTTATCAAATGTATGTGATAAAAAGAGATATTCAAAATGTCTTCTGTAAAAACCTTTGATTCTTTGAGCATCATTGAACACTGTTTAGAGCGCTTCAACTATTTTCACTCTGGGTGTTCTTTAAAGTGCTCACTCAGTTTAAACAGAAGTGGATTTGTTAACTTGTGGGGGGATTAAACCTCTTCTGCTCTGAGTGGGTTGGCAATCTAGTGAGGAAGTCAAGCTTGTGAAGAAAATAGCTGGGTTTTCAGAACCCAGTTACACACATAAATTATAATTGTCTCATATTTTCCTGACTTTCCATTTCTTTGTCATCATTGCTGGTCTAAAACTCTTCTTTCCCCTCTGGGTTGACAAGGGAAGCCAAATTGTATTAAGGCTGGGGTTATTTGAGCCCCAAACCCAAGTGCTTTTGCAAAGGCCTTTTTAAAATATTGCCGAAGGCAAAAAATAATGGTTGTGGATTTAGTAGATCATTTAGTTTCATGTAGGATAGCTGTTTTAGCTAACCTGGAGATTATAGTTTTCCCTGATAGCATGCATATTGAAGAACTAGTTTGCCAATTTGGAGAATGCTCATTCACATTCTGGCAGATACTATGAATATATTATATTTTAAAGTTGCAATCAGCAAGTCTGGCAGATCGAGTTCAAATTTTGAATTTTACAACTGTCATGCCCCTCCCCCACTATCACCAAGCTACTCCGCCCCCTCCCATCGAATGCTCGTCAGTGGTACTTTCAATAAATAAACAACATGGGGTACACGCTACACGGAGAGGGCACGGAGGATGGCTAAGTTACTCATAGATAGCAACTCATAACATAATTTACTGAATGCCTAGCTTGAGGCATGTGCCTGTAATACTGTAATATGAGTGAGGGGGAGGTGCAATCTGTGGCATGTGCAAAAACTGTGAACTGCGCTGAGTGGACAGGATGATACGAGCTCGGTGGATTTTTGCAAAACAAACAATAAGCTCGGGATGCACATAGAGGCACATTTTTTTTTTCCCATAACAGGATGATTTATGTTGTTCTATCAGTAAGCCTGTGAATGTTCTCATTTGTCCAGGTCATCGTTATCCTCAAAGCAATTTCAGTCAAAAGCAACTGGACTTGGTTATTTGTCTGTTATTTGTTCTATCAGAGCACATCGTCAGCTTCAGTGCATATGATCAAACAAATGTTGCCAACTGCCACTTTAATTGATTAACAGCCCTATAATTAACACATTATTTTTTTAAATCTGTACAAAAACTGTAAAAAATGTACAACTGGTTGCCTTGCAACTGCTGAGCCACAGTTTGTCACATAACTCCACGTAAAATGGTTAATTGCAATTATGTTCCGGTCTTTGTAAAGAATAAATAAACAGGATGCAACATGTGCATATTGAGCATTAGCTGTTTTAGTGAATACATCATGCTACATTTGAACAGAGCCAAGCTAGCTGTTTCTCCAAGATGCTAGGTTAAGCTAACATACGCTGGCTTTAGCTTCATATTTAGTATACATACATGACAGTGGTCATCTCATCTCTGCCAGAAATCTTTTTTCCCAGTGTCAAGGTAACCTTTGAAGGTGTTTGTATATATTCATAATGTATATCTCTAAATGCAAGATGCGCAGGTTGAGAGGAATGTTTAACATTGTTTTGTTTGTCCCAATTTCCATTCAGCATTTTAATGGTGGAGAGAGATACTGTAATTGATGAACCATTGGATGACATTTTTGGAGCTAGAAAGACTGGCTGGTAATTGCATTGATGATTCAGTTAAGTGTTCACTCCTTCATAATTGCAAAGTCCTTGTACTGTGCTGTGCTATGTGGGATGAAATGAGTTATTTTCAAGTGTAGAGCCATTATTACCAGACATTGCCCCATTATGTGAGACCGTTGCACATTTATCTTTGGGTTTTTATTATTAATTTCTTTCTTTTGCTACAAGCCAATTCCAGCCATGCTGGCAAAGTTAGACAACTCACAGCTATGTGGAAGAAGAGCAATCAATCAGCCAGCCATCAAAAGAGCGCATAGCCAACATCTAATGAATCACCACACTGGAAGATCTCCTAATCGCAGTCTAGCAGAGTACCGAATGCAATAATGATAAATGGCTATTCTTGACAGTAATGATTTTGTGAGCTTCACAGCCAGTAAATTAGTCAGTGTCTTTAATTGTAATGCAAATGTACTGATTTCAATAACGGAGCAGAATGGAGAGTGGCAATGTCTTCTATTTCAGAATGTTACTATTAATGTACAGCACCCATATAGATCATTACTATGCCTCACTTACACCACAGTTGATGGATATATCTTTTTTTTTATCTCAAGACATTTTGAAAACATGACAGTTCTGTGTCACGCTTTAAGAAATGTGTCTCTTTTTTTGAGTAGCGTGTCATAATTTGTCTTATCTTTGGAAAGAATATGCTTCAGAAGACTTTCAGCCTTCCACTCCCTGAAAAACAAAACAAACTCAAGAGTACTGTTGGTAATACTTTAAAATGCCATTGATATAAAAATAGATACAAAGATGTGGCTTGTTTTCAGGTCTTTTGTGAAAACTCGATGCTAATCCCTTTAGAATATCAAAGTGGATGTATTTTACAGCCTAACAATGTCATTATATTTCAACAAACCAATATCAATCTTTCAAATCAAGAACAGTCTGTGTCATGGTGTTAGTAACATTGAAGTTTGCAACATTCATTACGATTTAACATGCATTGTATCATATTGTTTAAGCCCCGTCATTTTGATGAGAGACAACCAGACCACTATTAAAATGCTAAGAAATAGAGAACCAAGCTGATGATCTGGTAAAAAGAACATACAGTGTACAACCGTACCTCTGATTGAATGAGATGAAGATTTTTTTTGTAGTTCTTGTGAAACAGGGGACTAATATGGGACAATGTGAATTCACATTGGAGTCTGCAGTGTCAGGCACAATCTGTAAGCACGATCCCTTCAAAATGACAGATTTTTGACTTGTTCTAACACAAGCTAGATATTCAACAGTTTTCATTTTGGGATCAATTATTCAAGCACAAGGGAAAATAATGCAGATTGTGCAGTGTTTGATATCCTTTTTTTCATTACACCTACAAGCTTAAAGAGACTGGAATAATTTTAATATGAATTATAAAGACCTATGAAGCATAGCAGCAGATGGCTATAGACCTGATGCATTAGGTCAATGATATTCTGAGGGAATTGGACATTTCCTTTGAATAAAAAATAAAAAATAACAAGGAGAAAATTCATTATAGAATAGTAATCCAGTGACCCTTCATTTGTATTGTGGTGTTAAATGATCCTCCCCAGCTCCCAGTGAGTGGGCTGTTTTCTGCATAATGGAAGTTCAAAATGTTTCCCATCACATTTTTAAGATTTCATTTTTTTTACACTTCCAACTGTGCTGATGATGAAATGCGGAATCAAAATTACTCTCAGACAATGCTGGTTTTGTATGTATGATCTTTTCCTTTTGTCCTCAAAAAGTTTTTTTTGAAGTGCCGCCTATCTGTCCCTATGCATATGACGGACAGTCAGCACTGAACAATCAAGTCTGCCTTTTCAGCCGGCTTTATAATTAGTCCTCCATGGATGGGAAGCAAAAAATGAATCTACCTCTCAGGACAGTTTCACACTTTGAAAACTGGCTTAATTGGGGCAAAACTGTGTTGCTATGGGATTCAATATTAGGACATAAAGAAACACAGCAGAAACAGACATTTTCACATAAAAGCAGCTAGAAGCAAAGGGACCTTTTAAAAACACTGCTTTCATTGTTCAAACAGTCTGTGATATGAACATGTGTATTTGGTGTGCTTCACATTGAGTGTGTCCTGTATTAAAGTGTCTTTAAAAAATGTGTGATTAAGGTCAGATAATGCAAAACTCTGTTGTGAAGAAAATTATTGTGCATGTGTGATTCTGTGTGTCAGCCTTTTTTTGTCCACACATCTGGAATATTAAACTGCCAGTGATTAAGTTGTTTTAGTTGCTTCTGAACGTGCTTATTGCACAATTTTTTAATGTCTTGTGTGAAACCAAAATTGACCTATTTTAAACATATGTAAGTAAGCTTTCGTAACATACTTAATTTATGTCATTTACCTAACAAACAAACATGAGACATATCAAATATGCTATGATTTGATACCTTATAAAACTGACCTGTGTTATAGGTAGAATCACCGTTATATTATCACAATTGCTATAATTAATTATTAATAATTCATTCATTCATCAATAATCAATATCATTTCATCTTTTTTGTTCAAACATTAAAGTCAGTGGCTTACGAAAGGGATCGTCCCTTACTGTAGATTGGGAGCTGGTTAGGGGCAGCAGAGCACTACTTATATATTATTAATTTTAAAGTAGTTGCAGTTCAACAGCTGTGTCATCCTCCTCCTCCCACTGTGCACTTACCCTCTGGGCACAGCTCAGCCTATTATCATCTCCCTTACGTGCGACCTCAATGCCTTCCTCAGTCTGTCAAACAACACATAAGTTCACGGTGTGTCTGAGAAAATTAACCTATACTAATGCTGAAGTCTTTTTGACAGGAGGCCTAGTATTTAAATATTTATAACATGACAAAAAGAGTGCCAGTTCTGTAAATCGTTCAAGTTCACTCAGAGGAGTGGACCTACTTTTAACTGCAGATTTTAACAGTTAATATATTTGTTTATTTCAATTTATTTCTATGCTGCAAGGTTTTTTTCAAGGCAAACCTATTTGTTTAACAATTTGTACAAAAGCTAACCCAGAATAGCAAGACTGAAGTGTTTTAAAGCAATCACTCCACTAAAAATGTTCCTTATAGCATCAAATATCCATAGACATGAAAACTCTGTATGTTTCTACTGTCTACTGAAAAGTTATTTCTCAGAGGACTGCTGCTGGCTATAATCACAGTAGATACACTACATTTTGATGGCGTCCAAAAGCGAGCTTTTCATGCTTAAAGGAGCAGTTTTTTTCTCCCATCTTGTGATAAAATTGCATTCAAATGAAAACATTTTCAAATGTGCAAAGCAACCTGGATGCAACTACCGTAGGCGCTATATGCCAAGAAGCTATGGCAACATGTCTTCTAATACTACCTTGTTGAGTTTTCTCTTGGGTTATGAGAAATCTTGTTTCGAACAAACTTCAACTTTTTCATTCAAATTCAAATTCAAACAACTTTTCTGCAATTCAGTTTGCAGCCTCAGTCACATAGAAACAAGAAAGTACAACAAAAATAAAGACACATACAGCATCCACTCTGTCGGTACTGTTGGCAGAGGCAACCGGAGCTAGCAGCGTGTAACAATAGCAAATAAATAATGAATACATATACATATTAAGGCTCTCATGTGCACAATGCCTGGCCTGTGTTCATTAGCTGTCAGCAGCATTTAAAAGCCTGATGGCTGAAGGAATAAATTAATTTGCAATATGAATTTTTGCAATATGAACAAAAGTGCAGTGCAGGCTTTCAAATTTCCCAGGGAAGTGACAAGCGTGTCTAGCTGAGCTGTTTCTCCAGTATTCCCCAGTCACGCTGGCTCTGAGCGAATATGCGTTTGCCCTCTCGGCTTCTAAGTTCAAAGTTTTCTATAGACCGGAAGGTCGTGGAAGCCTCCACAGAGCTTACCCATCCTATGTAAATACAGATAAGAAATGAATCGCTCAGGAGGATAAGTCAGATAATTGGCGAAGGTAATTGTACACCACTGAGGACTTATTTATGAATGAAGACATTGATTTGAGGTAATAAATTACTTAAAATGCTACACAGTGTCCCTATTAAAAAAAAAAAAATGACTTTTAAGAGTTGGTGTTACTGACAGAACCATGTGGATGCCTAGTTGCGGTGTTTGTGATGCCACTACCGAATAGAACATTTTCTGTCATCAATAAACTCATTTTTTTTGTATCATAAATGCCTTTATGTCAATAGAAGTCTGAGCTCTCTGTTTCCTTGAATTATGGGTGAGTCTGATTGAACCATGAAATATTGATTGCATCAATCTCAAACAGGAACGATAGCATCAGGGGCCTGTGTGTGTGTGTGTGTGTGTGTGTGTGTGTGTGTGTGTGTGTGTGTGTGTGTGTGTGTGTGTGTGTGTGTGTGTGTGTGTGTGTGTGTGTGTGTGTGTGTGTGTGTGTGTGTGTGTGTGTGTGTGTGTGTGTGTGTGTGTGTGTGTGCGTGCGTGCGTGCGTGCGTGCGTGCGTGCGTGCGTGCGTGCGTGCGTGCGTGCGTGCGTGCGTGCGTGCGTGCGTGCGTGCGTGCGTGCGTGCGTGCGTGCGTGCGTGTGTGTGTGTGTGTATCCTTCAGTTAAAGCTGCTAAAACGTCTGTTTCAAGTGCAGAGATTGGATGACAGTTTACCAGCATACAAGTGCTGAATAGACTGTAGATTCAAGAATCAATGAAACAGGAGTAACTAAGGATTTCAATACACAGGTTCCAGTCTAATGGACTCTCTTCTAGTGTGATGTACAGCAGAGACTTGTCAGTGAGTCATTCATTCATTCATCTTCAATGGCTTGTCCCTGTCGTGGTCGCGGGGGGGCTGGAGCCGATCCCAACTGACATTGGGCGTGAGGCAGGGTACACCCTGGACAGGACGCCAGTCTATCGCAGGGCACATAGAGACGCACAGAGACAGACAACCATTCACACCTACGGGCAATTTAGAGTCACCAATTAACCTAACACGTGTACGTCTTTGGACTGTGGGAGGAAACCGGAGAACCCGGAGAAAACCCACGCAGACACGGGGTGAACACGCAAACTCCACACAGAAGGGCCCCAGCTGGGATTCAAATCAGGAACCCTCTTGCTGTGAGGCGACAGTGCTAAGCACCACAGTCAGTGGAATTTTATGTACTCTGAAAATTCAAAACATTAGATATGTACAGTACACAGTGTAGTTATTGTAATTAAAGTGAGCACATTCCCTTATTAAAACACAAAATCATGCTGCCAGCTTATTAACACGTGTTAGAGACTTCACAATTTAGAAAATGCAGGACAGCCAAAAAGTGTGGGGACAGTTTTGCTTTCTGTACTCCAGTATATTGGAAATGCAATGAAACACTATGAGATTAAAGTGCTGACTCTTAGTGTTTTTCAATCCACATCCAATGAACGGTGTAAAATGTGTAGCGCTTTTCATGCATACTGCCCAAGGCTAAAAATGGCTGAGTCCTATACACTGATGACCCAAAATTGCAAACCATACATTCAAAAGCTAAAAGTAAAGAGAATGTGCAACCAATGCTGCAGTTAAGCCAAATAATACAAAAGCGCCTACAGTGTGTATGATGTCATATTAGTAGTTAAACATCCTTCACTTGGTGAGGGCTTAAGCGGTAAATAGACTTCTCCAGACAGAGTACTGGCTGGATTGTGATATCTTTTGCATTCCCTCTTTGTGATTCCCTGGATATGCAAGCCACACTAGCTCTCGAATTAATTAATTTTAGCACTCAGTTGCAGTACACTTGCATCAGTATAGTCAGGTGAAAAGAGCTCATAAATGTATTTCTCTCCTCGTATGTTTGTTTGCTATGTCTTGCTACCTGAAACTATTGAAATAGTTCACCAGAGCCATGGGTGTAGATTGGTTGAAGGAAAAGTTTTGGATTGGAGTATGAACTTGTATTTGACAACATGCTGTCCATACCGTTTGCTAGCTTTCTAACTAGAGCTTGTGCAGCAGCATATGGACCAGTAATGCCGCTTTGCAACACAAGGATGGTTGTGTGTGTGTGTGTGTGTGTGTGTGTGTGTGTGTGTGTGTGTGTGTGTGTGTGTGTGTGTGTGTGTGTGTGTGTGTGTGTGTGTGTGTGTGTGTGTGTGTGTGTGTGTGTGTGTGTGTGTGTGTGTGTGTGCGTGCGTGCGTGCGTGCGTGCGTGCGTGCGTGCGTGCGTGCGTGCGTGCGTGCGTGCGTGCGTGCGTGCGTGGGTGGGTGGGTGGCTGTGTGTGTGTGTGTGTGTGCGTGCGTGCGTGTGTGCATGCATGCGTGCGTATGTGTGTGTGTGTGTCAATTTGTGTGCGTGTGTGTGCGTGTGTTTTTTACTACCCCAGAACTAACCTCTGGCTTCTACCATAACAGACGGCTCTGGGTCATTATGGCAGGTCCGGGAATGACGGATAAAGCAGTGATGGATTATAGTTGGTGGGAATGTGTGTGTGTGTGTGTGTGTGTGTGTGTGCGTGCTCT
The DNA here is from genome assembly GCF_963691815.1 of Echiichthys vipera. Taxonomy (NCBI): domain Eukaryota; kingdom Metazoa; phylum Chordata; class Actinopteri; order Perciformes; family Trachinidae; genus Echiichthys; species Echiichthys vipera. Next base: position 7,387,808 of record NC_139830.1, on the reverse strand, counting down.
GTGTGAATCAGGTCACCTCCACTCCCTCCTGACCTTCCCCAGTTTCCTCTACACCTCCTCTCTCCTTCTATCCATCCCTCCTCCCCTTCTCCTCGGCAGCAGCTCCTTGCAAAGGTTTTTATCACAGGAAAAGAAGCACACACACACACACACACACACACACACACACACACACACACATACACACATACACACATACACACACACACACACACACACACACACACACGTCGCACATAGAGGTGTTGAATGAGTGTAAAAAACAGGTTTTCCTAACTTTTTAGGCAAATGATAGAGAAATAAATTAGAAAGATACCTCGAGAGAGACAAGCACTGCACTACACAGGCATTTACTTTTTTTCAATTACAGTGTACTTGGCAAAACCATTGCACTTTGTAGTAGCACAAAAATGCTATACTGGAGTCGTTATCATTTATGTTGTTTTTGCTGTCTTCATTCATAAGTAGCAATGTCTATTGAAGCTGTGTCTGTTAATGTCTTTTTCACAGTACTTAGTATTTTGCCTTTCCATCGGTTTTTGGAAGTATAAGGAGGTCATGGATCATGGCATAATAGCTAAGAAGTCACAGATCATAATCAACAGATCAAACAGTAATTAGGCAGGATGTTGAGTCTGCCTCCATAACATTATATTACAATTCATGTGGGGTCCCCCAAAGCTCTATACTTGATCCAATTACTTTTTTTTCATCCATATGCTGCCTAACATAAACCCAACTTCTTTCATTTATTCAATATGTTGACTGGACTTTACTGCTTATCAAGCCCAAATACTGTGAGTGCTTGTTAAAAACTGAAGTGGACTCTGATTCACTCCCATCTGGATTTTGGTTGTCAGGCATTGATAGGACACAGTTTGGTGGTATTTAAGTGAATGAATGGAAGTATTGAAGTGTTGAGGACAACAATAAGATTTTGAAAAATAAGGAGGGTCACAAGATAGTATCTAGAGGAAGTGAGATGATTAATGGGAGAAGGAAGAGGAAAATGGGATACCTTTACCCCAGTTAAGTAAATCAAACAATGTGAGAAGTTTTGAGGTGTCGCTTGGTCAATTACAAACAACGTACAGACATTTGAAACATGTCCACCTTGTAGCTTCAGCCTGTCAAATAAATGCAGTGTATTATTCCCCACTGAAATGCAGTTTGTGCTGTTGACTGGTTGATGTTTGCGTGTATGTTTGTATGTGTGTGTATGTGCATATGGGGTGATACATTTGTCACATTCCCACTCTCAGCCCAACTCAACACTTTTCTACTTTGGTGCATGGTGCTCTTCACACTGAATGCTGAGCTGACATTGCTATGTATAAATCTGTGAAAATTTGAACCCAACAAGTTAGAAGTATGCTGCCTTCAAGGCTTTGGTTGAAAAATCAAACTTTTTAGATGAGCACACAAAAAAACTCAACATAAATATTTAGGGATTCAAACTTTTAAATGTAACTATGTAAAAAAAAGTTTGGCCTTGTGTTATTTAGCTGCTTTGCATTCGGTTTTATTGAGGCTACTGCCATGCTATTGATACTTTTTATCTAAGATGGTAGAACTATGTTTTCAGTTATTTATTTTAATTAGTCTTAAAACAAGGTTTGGGTTGCACAAGCTACTCATAAACCATTACGAAATCACTGCGTAAAAAGAGCGTGCCTACTGTATCTTAGGACCGCATAATGTGAAAATCTGAGTTCAATCCCTACCTGTGGCCATTCTGTGCAGTTGTGTGTATTTAGCCTACTTTTACCAAATCCTTGGCTGTTTGAAAATGCATAGCACACAGAAGGAAATTTGAGATGTGGATTACTCTGACTAGTCTAAAGGAGTGGTTTTCAAGGTTCCATTGGATGAAATTGGCATCATTACAACTTGGAAGCATGACATCCCATTATAACCCACAAGAATTGAAGTCCACCACATCTGCTGTTCCTTGTGTCGGCCTTTCAAGCCTACAGAGGGTGGATATTTTATACTAAAAGGGTTTGGGTGGACAACACTTGAACAAACATGTACATAATGGATATTGGATACTGAGGGCAACAAATGACAAACACGTTGTGTCCTCCAGATCTTACCTAAGAGAACTGGGCAATGGGAGGAGCCACCTTGGGGGAACTGCCTTGCAGACCAAATTAAGAAGTGTTTTGCTTTGAAATGTGATCTTTGAAGGGTGCAGACTCTGAATTCATTCATTCATTCATCTTCAACCGCTTTTCCCGGGGTCGGGGTCGTGGGGGGGCTTGAGCCGATCCCAGCTGACATCGGGCGTGAGGCGGGGTACACCCTGGACAGGACGCCAGTCTATCTCAGGGACAGAGACAGACAACCATTCACACCTAAGGGCAATTCTTAGAGTAATCAATTAACCTAACACATGCATGTATTTGGATTGTGGGAGGAAACCGGAGTACCCGGAGAAAAGCCACGCAGACACAGGGAGAACTTGCAAACTCCATACAGAAAGTTTGCATGTTCTCCCCGTGTCTGCGTGGGTTTTTTTCTGGATTAGGTGAATTGACTATGAATTGGAACAGATATTTGGTCTATATGAGGAGACACATGGCAGATTACACCATATCAAGGCCAATAGAGGGAGGTATAGCAGCAGTAGAAGTTAATGCTGTTTGATGTCAAATACACCAGTTTTCTGGTCATCCGTGGTATTTAAATAACAATAATAATGTCAGTTTATTAATGTTGGTTATTATTATATACTCCTTACAAAAGTGGATACTAACTCATAGCAGTTACACCAGTTATTACACAGTATTTTGATCAGAGGTCGATCTTCATCAGCAATGCAGTAGTTATATCAATTAGTAGAACTAATTATCTCTTTCCAGCGCCATGCTTCAATCTGTGCAGCTAAATGCCTTGTTAAAAAGAAAACACCAAAAAACATGCCCATAAAAAGTATTATTTATAAATCAGAGCCACAAAAATGTTTTATGCTTAGCTGAGATGGAGAGTGCGATGGAAATAAAGGCTTAGTGAAGTAATAATGGCACACATGATGAAGCTGTTCAGCTCCCACACAACCGAAGGGAGGAGAGAAATGGTGGCAAAAACAAAAACATCACATGTAGACAGATAAGGAGTCTGTAATGTTCCTCAAATAATGCATAAAAGAGACATTCACTTCAGATGTTTCTTCTACCATATTTCTGGAATCTTACATATTAATTCACCATGATGTGTGAGCTTGCACAGGTTTGGCTGTGAATGAGGGGGCTGCTTTTTGTTTTTGACAGTGCAGTTATATGACCTAACACAGCTTGAATGTGTATGAGGATGCTATATTGGTAGAGTATGGTAGATTATTGGTTTCTGGGAGAGGATTACCCTAATGTCGTCTGAAGCCTGAATATAAGTACATGAGAGAGTAATGTGGAAGCGTATTGTATCATAGAGCTGTGTTATAACTGATACATAAAGGTGATGAGGATCCCTTGGGTGCTGTGTGGCACTATAAACAGAGGCCTGAGGCTTATCATCCCTTTACTGTACACATTTACCCTGTAATTCACCAGAGAGAGAAGTGTATTAATTTCTTTCATAGGAGGTCTAGAGAGCAAATTCTAGTGTAGTCGATATGATTAGATATGAAATAAGGCTATTATCTCAATAAATGAAGCCCCTGCAGTTTTTCTTTTAACACCTAATAAGCAATAAGTCATTCAAGGTTTTATGCTGGGTTGTTATTGACTTATGTGGCTTGTGGCAATTCTTTCTATCTTAATTATTAACTATGCCCTTTAGCCTCCCTTCATTGCCTCTGTTCCTGACTATAAACTAGATAAAAAAGTGTTTATCTTGATGATGAAGATGATGGGCGCAGAAAAAAAGAAGATGATGAAGATGAAAAGATAAAAGAAAATATGACTTGGGGAGATGTCACAAGGGATGGATAAAATGAGAAATCTGCAACAACTGCCTGCAATTAATGTGCCTTCTTGTCCATGGCCTTCTAATTAAAAGAACAGAGGGAGAATGCAGATTAGAGGGGAGGGCCTGGAGATAGGCCTGTGGCTCTCGAATCCTCAGAGAGAATTGCATCCAGGGAATCACTCTGTTCATACAAAACAATGAGGGGGTCTACATTTTCCAACTCCGGAAGTGTTAAGCGCAGAGGCAGCAAGACAAAAGGGATGCAGAAAACCTTGTAGGGGGTGGATAGATAAAATGTGGAGGCACACCAAGCTGCTTAAGAAAAGAACACATTCGATTGTGTGTGCATGGGGTTACTCTCTTCCTAATGGCCTTTCTGTTTTTGTGGTTTTGGTAAAGTTTATTGAGAAATTATTTTGTGGGTTTTCAGCAATTTTACCCACTTACTCATGGGCCAACTCACAGCCTTTCCAATTGCCAATCACATACATTTCAAGTAGCTGTTTAGCTTCTAATGGTGCTGCTGCACTGTAGCAGCTTGGCAAGAAATAAGAGTGCTGTGAAAAAAAAGTCCACAAGGTGTTACAACACAGGACTGTGTTTGATCACATCGTAACAGATGCTATCTATAATATTTTATTTTATTTCACAAAACTATTTCTTACCATAGACATTATAATCACTGAATGAATGCAGTGTGCAGGGTAAATAAAGACAATAGTCAGTGGTTACGATCCGACAGGTGTGTGACCTACTCGTTAGATATTCCTTATACAGTTGCTTTAAAGGAACTGCTAAGTTACTATATATAAGAATCAGTCACGTTTTCAAAGCAGTGCCTCAGGTTGCTGTGAGATCTATACATAAAGCAATCTCAGCAGGGAGTTCCTGTAAGAGGAAAGTATAATTAAGTGAGATTTGCGCTATGAATCAGTTCACATGGAGTACATAGAGTTATATATAACTCTTTGTACTATGTACTCTATGTACTAAGTATATATACTGTATATGGGACCTCAAACTCAAAACTGAGAGAAGAGATTGACAATAAAGGCTTTTCTCGATGGAAGACAGATGGTTCATTCAATCACCTGCCAGGTATGTTTTGAAAGTGTCTGCCCTTTCTCAATCATTTTGAACATCTCCTCAGAACAAGTCATATTTAGTAAGATATTATACAAGTTTTTGTGCATTACTCTTTGTATGACATCCTACAAATTTGTTGATGAGAATATGTAGAGTATCTCAGACTACCTTATGTTGAAATCTCTAAGATTTCCTTCGAAGTTTATAAAAAGTAATCATAAAGAATAAATCTGAGGCAAATAAATGAATGAGGCAATTCCACACCCTTGCTTTTAATTCATGCAGACTCATACAGTATGGTGTGAGTGTGTATTCTGAAAGTCTTAAAAATCAAACCAATTCCTTTGACTGAGGAAAGCTGAGGTCAAGCGTTTGGGAATGTACAAATGTGGTGAAACTCACAGTATGCTTTGATTTGATAACTCAGACCACATTCATAGGTGGTTTGAGCCACTTGTGTCCCCATTTATTTAGCAGTGTGAACGGAAATGCTTCCTCGACCATACTGAAGAACCGCCAACAAAGCTGTAGTAGCTGTAGCAAAACCATGTTCATACTCATTCACTGGCTTTATCAACAACGTCTGAGCCATAAGTAGCTCTGTGTATCTTGACTTTTTTTGTATTTTTACAAAATTTCTCAGAAACCACTGAGAGTGAATCAAGAGTTTTGGATGTTATTATGATACTGCCACTGTGTCAATATTTGTTCCCCTGCACTTATCCAGCTCTCTGGAGCTTTTTCGAAGTTGCCTGAAAAAGGTAGCCCCAGCGACCGCCAAACCTTGTTTTTAGGTTCATAAAATGTACCAGAATTCAAAAAAACATATAGTAGGATATAGTGGTACAGATGTTCCTGTTGTTTCTTTGCTATGTCTGCCATTGCTATTGACAAGCTGGAGCAGCTGTAAAACGGATAAACGCATCCATTTCCTATACATTCTTCACATTAAAAGCTTTTATTAAGATCAGCAAAATAAAAAAAAATGTTGGGGCTTCATGAGCAGTAACTTTACATGGCTCCTTGACAGCTTAAAATGAAGCAGTAAATTAAAGAGCTGAGTGCTGAACACGGACACTTTTCAAAATGTCTCTCACTCTGCACAGATCACCCAAGATAGACATTCTTACTTTAATGTCCAAACAATGCACCAAATCTGAGCAAAGGCTGTTTTCCACAATGTTTCCGTAATTATGTTTTATGTGAGAAACAACTAAATTTCATGCACAACACAACAAGAACAAAAACATTTTTTTACATTAAAATTTGTAGACTATATGTAAACGGACATGATGCTTGTTCCTATTTTCATACAGAGAGGATACATGAAATCAGATCACAAGCGGTTACTCAAGGCACGCGTGGAGACACATGCTGCTGCCAAAACGAGAAAGCAGGTCCTATGCCTGAACTTTGTAATAGAACTGATTAGCAAGAGGTGGTATGACACTCAGATTGTTACTTAAAGCAATTCATTTGATTAAAGAAAGCTGGGGTCAAGTGTATGTAGTGTGACTCACAGTAAGATTGACTTTCCCAACCATGGAGCATTACAGATTGACCTTATGGATGCAAATACTGGATGCAAGAGTTACAAATACCTGTTTTTCTGCTAATCCTTTTTGACTTATACGTACTCTGCTTATTCATTCTATCTATGAGCACTGTCAATATATAACATGTATCTAAGCGGAAGACAACCTCATGTAGGAAGGTTATTCCAGGGAGTTTTGCTGACTGTTGCATTTTGTATTTCAGTTCAGAATGAAACAAGCCAGCTCTATGTCTGAGGATATTGCTTGGAGTGAACGAGCTGGAGACAAACAGAAATGAAAGTTGCATTGTACCATGCTGCTTATACCTCAGGATAATGGTCTTGCGTGCAATTACAACTTGGCCAAGACATTCACGGGCCAGAGACGTATTATTGAGTGGCCCAATCGTCTTAAAAACACAAGACAAAAAAAAGCCCCCCATGCTCATTAAGGAAAGTTTTTTTGTGTGGCTGAGGACCGCAACAGCTTTTGGCAAAGCACATGTCAATGGAAAGTTTTACATTAAACACATTGCTGTTTGTGAGGCTATCCAAACAGCCCCCCCCCCCCCACACACACACACACACACACACACACACACACAAACAAGCAGATGTGTAGAATGTTTATCTCAGAACATACAGTCATAAGGGAAAACACACATTTACATATGATTAAATTTCCCAGTTTAGGCGTAGCTTGGCTACAGTATATCTGAAGAGCACGTTATCTACACTAGACATCTGCTCACACACAAAACCACACATAAGCCAACTTAAACTTTGTCATGGTTATGTGTTTATGTAAAGGGGCCCAGAAAGGTGGCTTTTGGAGTGGGTGATTTCAATGTTTAAGGCGTTCTTTGAAGTGTGTTTCATGTGAGTTGTCTTTAACAATCGTTGTTGGCAGCCTCAGCAGGTAGGCGTTACACCAGTATAAACAGACTTCTTTAGGAATGCAGAACACATTATTCTGAAGTCATCCTAACCAAAAGTAGAAAAATGAATAAAATGCTAAAAAGCCCAAAGTTGATAATTTGTCATATTCATATGTTGCCAACAAGACATGATAATGATGTCCTCTAGCCCTTACGACCACATAGGTCATTTGTTCCTTCTCACTATTACGATCCGCAGGAGTGTTTTCTAAATTTGTGCCCCTATTGGTGGCCGCGGATAAACACATCCTCAACCCAAACTTAACAGACACAGTCTTAAACATGTGGTTAACTTGAAACAATCACAGTTTTGTTAAGTTTAGGCAACAAAATACTTGGTTTAGGAAAATATTATGGTTTAGGTCAAAATAATTATTTTTGTTAAAGAAGTTAACTTGTACGGAAGTCTACATTGACTTTTAGTAACTTGCCGGACATGAACAGTGGTCTCCTGGATGGAAGTCCTGTTTATGTTTGACCCATCCAGCTACCCTGACCTTCTCCTTATGCAGACGTTCCTTCTCTCCTATCATATCACCACTATAAAGATAAATATGGATCTTGAGAAGCTGCATGCACAGATGACCTATGGCATTGATTTGTCTCAGAATAAATCTCAGACAGAGATTGGTCAGTCACTCATCAGCTAGTATGCTTGAAAGTTGTTGCTTATGACAAAAACATATTGATCAGTTGAATTAAAAATAAATTAAAAATTCACATTTTCCCTCCAAACTTGTCTACAATGTCCCAAGCTTTGTGCCAGGGTTTTGCGTTATTTCATTTTTCTGCTGATGGGGAGAAAGACAAATGGAGAGTTAGTGGCTGCAGGCCAAGGTGTGTGCATATGTGTGTGGCATACTGCTGAGTATGTTGCTGGGTATCCTTTTTCCTGCGTATCATGCATTTTGCTGCCAAGACTTGGTTTTGATCTGAATGCCAGAGCAAATTATTCATGCATTCCTTTTTTATACAGCAAAGAAAACTCTTTGTATTATTGTCTTTTTATCTCTGTTATCACACACGTACTGTAAGTGTGTGTGTGGGCATGTTTTGCTAATGCAGCCTTTTGTAGTTTGCACAGAGCATATTTGGCTTGGAAAAAAAAGAGGAATGCGAGGGGCGAGCCTGGCTCATTGATCTTCTGCAGGACAGAGTGCCATTTGTTTTCATGCAGAAGTTAGACGAAGAATCAGAATCCCATTATAGATCCTCCTCTTGTTGAAACTTTTCGAGTGTTTGTGTTTCATAGGCCAGTATTGATCCAGGACCCATACAGATCTGCACAAGTGAAACACAAAACATTGAACACTTAGTCAATCAAAATAACTGATTAAAAAAAAAAAAAATCAGCAAAATATAACGTAATACATGGAGAGGAAAATATAATTTCCAATTATTATTTTTTTAATGAATGGCTGGTTTGCAAATGTTTTCAGCTATAGCAGTTTATTGTAAGCATTCACTGACAAACTGTACAATGACAGTGGATTAACAGCAGAGATAATTTCACCAAACAAAATATTGGTTCATCCTTTGAGTTTACAGGGGGCTTCAGCTTAGTCAGCTAACGGAGTTGAAAACTTAATTTTATGTCAGCTAAATTGACTCCTCAATACATACCCAGAGAGGACTTTATTGATTACTTGACATTTTATAACATGCTGTCAGAGTGGAAGCATACTGTATAAGCCAGTGGCAATCAACAAGGAAATGAACCAAAGTGAGGCAGAGGTGCTGTTGTTGCTGCGGCCGAGCATCTGGAAGATTGTGCTCTGCTTTCCTTTGCTATTGCTGTTGACCTTTACAAAGAGGCACAATCTGCTGCCTGCATGTTGGCAAAATGTTAGGTTTGCAACCAAAATAAAGTAAAGCACTGGCTTTGATGCAGCAGGGTGCGTATGGTGAGCAGTCAAAATTGTTGAGATTTTTGCACAGTCCTGTTGCTCACTATACCGTATGAAACATCACTGTAATGGGACTGCGTGTTGATATGTTAATTTATTTCTCCTCCAAACACTGTCCTCCTACTCTACTCTACATATTGAGAGAAACCGCAAATGATCTAGGCAGTGATGAGCCAGGTAGAACTGATGAAATCAGGTATGTTATCATTTATGGCGTTATAAAATAATATGCAGCCATCATCACCCTGGAAAATGTACGGTTGTATTGGCTTAAACAAATAGACCAATTTGCCAAAGGTATTTGTTGTTTGTTGTGTTTCATTTGTTCTAGTAGATACGTTTTGACACTCTTCGGTATAGACAGTCGACCAGGCCTTGGGCGGACCAATCACAACCCCTTATCCTATAATGACAGACAGTGTCACAGTCAATTATACATGTCCGTTCAGAGAAGTTTACCAGGCATACATTTTTTTTTCAGAAACCCAGAAGCATTTTGCTCTGCAACATTGATAACCCCCATTGTATATCAATAATATATCTATATCAGTAATATGCCATTGCGATTAGTCTGGTGATGCCAGGCTATGGTTACTTAGGGCGTACTCACACTGTCCTTTTGGCCGGGGCCAAAACCGTTTTTTCAGCTAAAGCCTAGTACCTCTAAGCCGTGTGAGTGTGAGTGCACCGTGTGAGTGCACCCGTTCCGCGCATAACTGCGGCCAGCGGGCCGTCCACGGCCCGCTTGAAAGAGGTGGGCTTTAGCGGAGCCGTTTGCACATATACGAGCACGAGTGTGCGCACGTGTACGAGCACGAGCACGAGCCCTACGGCAGTAGCGTCATGTCCTATTCTGACATGTAAATAGAAGGACGGACCATGCGCAGACATTTAACAACAACAACAATGGCGGTGAAAGGTTCACGTTGATGTGATGCGGAGGTGGATTGTTTACTGCAGATTTGGTCGACGAAAATATTCAAAAACAGTCGACAAGACGCACAAAAACTCCGAGGTCTGTGGAAAGATTTGTAAACAAAGCCACACACACGCGATCAATGCGTGTGACGTGTTTCGGCGTGATGGCGTATGGACAGCAAGAAGCATTGGCCGGCCCTGGCAGTGTGAGTACAAACGGGGCTGGGGCGCGGGGGGAGAGGGAGGGGGGACAAGTACCCTAAAGCCCGGGTCGCGGTACGGAAGGACAGTGTGAGTACGCCCTTAAACTTTATTAAAGGAGTCTCCCAAAGGCGGAGGCAAGTTACAGTAAGCCTTACCGATGTCATTCTACTACCTCACGTTGTTGTTTCTCAATGGCAAAGAGCCGACATTTGAGAAGGAAAAACTAATTATGTAGCTTGGTTCATGAGTATACAGAAGAGCAGATGTAGATCATTCATCACATGCTGGCTGTAGTCCACTTTAAGTAGACTGTAAAGCAAATTACTGAAGCCAACTGCATTCATCGATTCTTATACTGTAATCGCACAAATGAGAAAACATATTACAGGAACACAGAGTGAACTTGGAATGTCTGTGTTATGAGATCATTAGTTATACTTATTAGCTATACAGTTGCCCCAGAAAGAAAGTATTTCTAACCAGTCTTTCTCGATTTTGTATACAATATTATATCATGTTATGATTGTAGTAAAAGTGGGGCAAGGCAAGCAAAACTTTCAATATTATGTTCCTGCTTCTTATCAACTGAAGCACTTCTCAGACAAATCAGCCAGGCTCTGCATCTACAGAGCAGGTCCTATGATCTTGGTCTCCTGGGAGAAAGAGACAGCTGGACAGACATGTCATCCATAGGAGACAGAGAGTTGAACTATTGCTCTGAAAGAGACAGGCCCATAGAATGTATTAAACATGGACATAGTATCCATAGTGTGATGTCACCCATTTCTGAAGAGCCATTGTAAAGCCCAGCGTGGGTGTCTCTGGCTGTCGCCATCTCGGCAGTGCCTCAGTCCGCCTGCTACCGGCTATTCCAAAAATAGTTAAAGAGGTGGAGGGGGGCAGGAGATGAGGTGGGACAAATGAAGCCTGGTTGCTGAAACACGCATCGCTAACAGCACCCACCTATAATCCATAACCTTGAGCTTTAATATTATGTTAACGGTTGAGTTATATAGAAATTCACCCCAATGCAGTTGACAGTAATACCAAAACTGCTTTTTTTTAGTGCACAATGACCACAAAGAGACACAAAATTGCTACAAAATTAGCAAACTAAAAGTCGAGTCTTTGAATTTGGGTTTCTTGTTCCTAGGTAGAAAGAATGGGGGGCCTTGTACATGTATGTGCCCAGGGGCCCACTGAGTCATAAGCCGTCCATGAATACAGAGTGGATTTTCTGTCTTTACATCCAAACGATACAGCTTAATCTCTTTCTGCTGTTCTCACCACTTCCCCTTTGATCGGTGGGGCCGTGCAGAATTGCTCTGCTGGAGTCATTATGACTAATGAGATAGGGAGAAAGTCAGGGCACCTCGTAATATGTATTAATAAATTCACTCTATACCAGCTGCTCTTTGACACAGACCTAGTGTCAAAAAAAATACAAAAGTCAGAGTCATGAGTTAACAAATATGGGAAACATTTGCAGGTTTCAGTCCAGCCTCTAACCGACATCAGCGTAATTTACGATGCAGTGTGATCACCCTTCTGCCAATTCAAAGAAGCAGAGACATGAGTTTTTAGTCATATTGCATGAGTCTCTGGTGTGTTTCAATAAAATTGTTTCCTGGGGCGCTCCTTGCTATCACTTTCTAAAGTTGAACTATGCAGAGTTGAATAATAGATCAAGTTATGCTTTCTTTCCCCTCAAAGAAGTTAATTCCCCTTATACTGTTGTTGTTTCAGCATTCACCTGTCACAGACTTCACTACTTCTCATAGAAGACACCAATTGTTTTGTATTTATCCTCACTGTATCATGCATTAGCACTTATATTGTTCTAAAAATACTATCTGGCTCTTTGCACAACACACACCTGGCATCGTTCCTGAATTATAATGGGCTGATGACTCTAAAATTGCCCGTAGGTGTGAATGGTTAACTGTCTCTGTATGTCTCTAAGTGCCCTGTAATAGACTGGCGTCCTGTCCAAGGTGTACCCCCCCTTATGCCCGTAGTAAGCTAGGATCGGCTCCAGCCCCCTGCGACCCCGACAGGGACTAGCGGTTGAAGATGAATGAATGAATGAATGTATACATATGACCAGCAAACCAATAAAGGAATCACAGCTCTGTGCTTGGTGTGTATCATCATCTGATTGTTTGGCTGTAAACTGTCTTAAATTGAAGGTGTATAGAATGCTGACAGCTAACCTGCCACAGTTCCCTGAATGGGACATATTTATATTTCTATTTCTATTATCTATTGTCACATTTACTTATTATGTATTTATATTGTGCACACTGCAGCAGAATGTATGACCAGTCCTGCTGTCTAAATCCCAACACCAACCAAACGAGAGCGTCCCACATGCATGCTAATAACCTCTCTGTCTTCTAGCACTCAGTGTGTGTGTGTGTGTGTGTGTGTGTGTGTGTGTGTGTGTGCATGTGTATACGCGTGCGTGCGTGCGTGTGTGTGTGTGTTTGTGTGTTTGTGTGTGTGTGTGTGTGTGAGAGAGTGTTCTCCAGTGTGGGGTAGACTGAGAGATCACTGATCTTTTGTTGGCAACTAGTTAAACGCTGCTGTGTCCCTTCCTCCATAAAATGAATATTTCTATTAATTACACACACTATTTCTCAGATCACAGACGGACTTCCGAGAGTGTTTCACTGAAAATATAGCTAAAAGCCACATGGGAGCCATCCATGTATAAATCTGTATGCAGAGAAGCGTCTCCTTTCTCCTCTTCAGAGCCCACTAGTCCCTTTTTAAGTGGTCTTAATGCGTATGCTCTTTCATAAACTGCACAATCTTCAATATAGCTACAATCTTCAGAAGCTTTGAGGAAATGGCAAAAGGCAACTGATTAAGGACCAAGTAAGGTGCAGCTCTGCAAGAATCCCTGCTTAAAAAATTTAGCTGCTCCTTAAAATTCAATAACATTAGCTCCAAATACTCTCAGATATCAAGTACCTCACTGTAATTCCTTTTCAGTCGTGCATACATTTTTCACACTTCCATTTTCTCTAATCTTTCTGTAAAGCCTACATGTCACAGTAGGCTACAGATGCTGGAGAAGTGGCTGTAAAAATGGGGAGTGCACCCGATCTGGTGCTTTAGATCAGCTGATGCTGGAAATAAGGCTTTTAACAACACTGCCTCGCACTGATTCAATCAGGCTACTATGCACCAGAACAATTTCATTATATTTAGAGATAAGGGGGGGATGATCACGCAACGTATTGCAATGTTAACATCATATTTAATCATTCAACCTTAGTAACCGAGTAATATATGATATCCTCACCATGTCATGTACTTGTATCCATGTGCAGTTTGATTACAACAATTAAAACTGTATGTGCCTTATTTATTTAATTATTAACCAAACCCTTCCAGAGACAAAACAAGAATGCACGGTTCAAGTAAAGTCAACGGTTTCCTTGTGTATAAAGGCATTTTCTGAATGAAATAAAACACAAAATAAGTGTTCTACCTTAACTGTTACTTTGCAGTTCATTAAGCACATTGCAGAATGAGCACTAGATCATGGCCTATTAAGCCAGTGCTTGATTGGCAAGCGGTGAAATCAGAAGCTCATTCTGCATTCACATTCATGTTTAATTGGAAAAGCTCACAACTTCAAAACGTGTGTCCTTGGTTAGGTTAAAAGTGATTGTAATTGCCTAGCGAGCTACAGCATTGTGGCTGTTGTGGCAGTCTAGACAAGAGGTGGTTATGTTTGGTTAAGCTATTCGCAGCTAAGCTAAGCTCAGTTCATGGTCATTCGATTGTTAGCGTTCTTTTCATATCTCCTTTTCCACTTAATAAATCATAGCTGTAAATGTGAAGTATGTTACAAGCAGAATAGAACATTTCATGTATGTTATGTTTTCAAAAAGTGTATTTCAGATTCCTTTGGAAATCCATTTTACATCATAGCTTGTGTAATTAATTAAATTGTGTAAAAGTATAACCAGATATTTGTTTGCATGAAGTTTGTTTGAAGACTAATGATAATGTGAAGCTGTAGTCATTTGAACTAATAAAGTGTCTCTATGCCCAGCTTCTCTCAGGGAGGTAAGCGCATATGGCTGTGTATCAGCATATGTGGAACTGGTCATGTTGGTTTTCAGTATTATTATTACTCGAAACACTTTGTTGTCAAATTTTTGGATTTTTTTTTTTCATTCACTTCTTTCGCCTGTCCTCACTTAGTTGTGTCTCACTGAAAGGAACCTCAGGTGGTGCTGTTGTCCTGACAACCAATAAGGGTAGCATCACAGTCAGACGGCTGGATAATCCGAGAGAGAGAGAGAGAGAGAGGGTGAGAGAGAGAGAGAGAGAGAGAGAGAGAGAGAGAGAGAGAGAGAGAGAGAGAGAGACAGAGACAGAGACAGAGAGACAGAGAGGGGTGGTGGGGGATTTTCTCGGAACAGAATACTGCCTCTCTCCCTCGCAGTTGCTGGCTGTGCCGTCCCTTTACGCGGAGAGCATTACGCATCAGTGGACTATAGAGCGAGGACACCGCTCAACACCGCACATTTTCGTCCAAAAAGTATTTTAACCCGTATCGCCCATCCCTTCCACACTGCTTTGGACCTAAAGGCATCCCGCGGTTTTCGAGAAGTCTGGACAACTACTATTCGTGTCCCTCCAACTGTTTTTTTTTTTTGTTTGTTTTTTACCATTGGATATATAGCTCCTGCAAGCGCGCTCTTGTGCTTTAAAATGCAAGTCGGGCGCAAATCGTGTTGGAGGCAGTTGCAGGCTTCTTTTTTTAGACTGCTGTGTCTTATCCCCACAGGATTCCCCGTCCGGAGTGTGGATATGCAGCGGGCCACCGACAACATCACCATTCGCCAGGGCGACACAGCAATCATAAGGTAAGAGTCATCTTCCAACTTTACTCTCCTCCCGTTTCCCTCCGGATGCACAGCAGCATCTTCTCTCCGCGAGCTGGCAGCTGCGCTGTACAGATCGCTGTACCAAAGCGGATCAGTTTATGGACTGCATTCATTTGTTATATATTATTTGTTTTTATCTATATTACCTATTGGTTGTTTATTTGGTTTTCCCTGCGTCGATCCTATATTCTCCGCTAGATTAGGCTACAAGGCAGTAAACGGAGGTGGGACTCCCACCGTGGGAAGTGGTCTGATGAGAGTTGATGCGGTCTTCAACTTTTATTTCACCAACCAGTCCTGACAAGACATAGCCCACTGGAATCATTTTAAGAATATAGATACGTGCATATCCTGCCTTTTATCAATGAGTTTCAGTTCTCGGTGATTTCATCTCATTTCCCCTATTCCTATATGGAAGTAGGTGGTTTGCAATAACATTGCATCCTTCTTCGGGGCTGGAGCAAAGAGCTCAAACGCCTTCGCTGACACGACGCACCGAGCTTGTAGCTGTGTGGTCACCTAGGGTCCCTTTTTTCTTGTATTTAATATAATAACAGCTTGATAAAGCGAAGTGCGTCACGGTGTTACGGAGTTGCTGTGTGTGAGTGGATTAATGACACATACAGGGATTCTAGACGCAGATGAGAGGATGATGCGAAGAGACAGATAACTGTGCAGTCTTGTTTAGTTTTTTTTTTTTACCGTGGGACGTTTGAAAGACATGACAGCCTAGGGGGGGGGGGGCAAGGAGGCAAGGTACTATCAGTTTCAGAAAGACGTTCATATAACTCCGTTGCTGCTCATCCCTTCTTACAGCCCCATGAATGCATAATTATCCGGACTCCAAATCCAGTTTTGTCTGTTACGTGATGTCCGTTTTTCTGTCCATAAGAGCCCCACACCCTACTTAATCACTGCCTAGACAATGCAAGCTGTCAATTCTCTGGTATTGTGACGCTGCTGGGCAGATGTCAGTGACCACGTGATCCAAGCCATGTGTTTGTGACAAGCTATAAATGCAAGGGGATTTAGATTTGCTTGATTTTTTTGAAAACAAGGGCTTTGCCTCCCCTCTCTCTCTCTCTCTCAAAATGGAATGCACTGTGGGGAAGTCCAGTGGTATAATAGGCTGCACACAGAAAACTCAATCACATTGATTTTTTCCCCTCTCCCTCACTCTTTTTTCTGTCCCCTTACCTCTTCCATGCTGTATTTACAGTACCCGCACCCAGTCTTGCTTAATGAATGTGAGCATATAGAATGCAATTATGGGATTGACCTTTAACACAGCCTGTCAGAAAGCCTGTGGCCACACAAACAGTCAAACTCACAAGCACGTAAACACACATTTGCCTGGAGCTTGCTTATACAGGCAAATACACACACACACGCACACATGCACGTACACGCACACTCTCACACACACAGACAGACACACACATGCACACACACACACACACACACGCACACAAACAGAATAAATCTCTTTAATGGATTCCGTCTTGCAACCAGGTGCCATCCTTCCAGGTACCTGCTGATTGAATTAGTCAATTGACTCAGTTACTGTTGAACTCACCAGGGGTCACAGCTATTTGTTTCACTTTTTAAAATCCAATTGACTGTGTCTTTGCTATATTCAGCCATTTAGTCAGCCAGTCAGTCTGTCTCCTTTTAGAGGTGGTGGCAGTCTTTGCACTCAGCCAGAGCCACATTAGATTCTTTTTTCCAAGATGAAACTTGCATCCTAAGTCCTGCATTTCCCCATTATCTCTGATAAACGATCCTTGAATAGTTATCTGTGGTTATCACTCAGGGGGCGTCATAATTAATTTGATGTTTATAATGTATCTTGTCGGCATTAGTGATCAGTCTTCTGTATTGTCAGTCAGGCTACGATAAACTGCAACTCAGACCCCTGTGGCTCCATTGGAAAACACAACCATTTTCCACACCCAGTTTCCACCTGACAAATTGGATACGGGGGGAGGGAGAGGGAAGAAAAAAACAAATAAACGTGTGCTAGAAAGTGAGATCTTTGAGCAGGGGTGGGAGGCCGTCTGCAAGTTATTTGTTGAGCTACATAGTGTAACTGATTCCATAAGCTTGGTTTTGTGAAGGCTGAGGGGATATTGGTGACCTGGGGGCATAATAAGGCCTGTGCTCCTTTAGTGGAGCCTGTGGCTGCAGTCATGACATTCTCGGCACAAGAGAAGAGATGCTAGAGTGGAGAAACAGTATGTGACCAAACGGCCGCTGTGACAGAACACAACAGCAGGCCTCCCTACTGAAATGAGAAAGGGAATTTATTTTTTACCAGGGGCCTAGAACTGTGTCATGGTGAATAAATAAGACAACTAAGTATTTTCTCTTTATGCTTAAGATATTGAGATTTGCGTCACTATTGTAGCTCACTGTGAAAGCCTTTATCAAAGCTATATATTCAAGATACATATATTTTTTTACGTAGGAATTTTGCAGCTTCTGTTGAGGTGTTCAAATGATGCTTTGAATGTCTGTCATCATATTTGATGACGTTATTTTTTTAAAAAGTCCTTGAACATGGGAGGGAAAGGGAAGTTTGGGGTCCCCTGCTAGAGCTGCTGCCTCCGGGACCCGATCCCGGATAAGCGGTTGAAGATGAGTGAGCGAGTCCTTGAACAAAATCCTCAATTTAAATAGTGATCATTCAGATTATGTTAGTTTGTCTTCTTTTTTATTAAATCAAGTTTCAGTTTCTTCAACAAAAGAACATGTAGGCCACAGGCTAATCCAATCAGGACATAGAATAATGATGAAATAATAATTGTACCTTTAGGCTTATAGTAACATTATGCTATGACAGAAATGGTAATAAAATAAATCGGAACAAGCATTTTTGGACACTACAACGCTATTGAAATTGTTTGGATCACACAAGTTGGAATCAACCTCTGAATCTAGTTCTACAAATTTAACTATAAATATGAAAATAGTTTTATTTTTGGTACAGTCTAATCTTATCACCAACTGTGCATAAATAGGTCTCAATGTAAATGCAAATACATGTACATGCAGAATAAATAAATAAAAATCCTGCACAGCATTCAAATGTTGACTTAGAATTCTAATGTCAGCATTATGAATGAAGCTTTGAAGCTTCAAACTGTTCAGTACATCCCTATTTATAATGGCTATTGATTAATCTATATCATGAGAATATTAATGCATTACTTTGGTCTGGCATGGTACATTTGACATGCCATTTGAAAACCTTAAAGCAGCATGATGCATTTAGATCAGATATTCTGAGGAACGCCATGATTACATTCTTACAGTTACACATGCACACCTGCCCAAGCTGCCCAGTACAGTCTGATCTGCTAACCACTGAGAAGCCTTACTGGAGCGGTTTGGGTTAAGGGCCAGGCTTAAGGGCACTTCAGTGATGGTAAGTAGGGAGGGGCAAGTGCCGCTTTTCCTCTTCCCCCACCTAGATTTATTCTGCCGGTCCAGGGATTGAACCAAAATCTTTCCAGTCAAAACATTTAGTCCCCCACTGAATTAATAAGCAAACATTGCATTCAAATAGCTGCTAGTACTTGGTTGTGACAAGCATGCATACCGTATCAAACTATTGTCAGGATTGACACAATGCTTTGTTCACAGAATCCCATCTCCCCTTAGACTCCATCAAAAGTGCACATGAACTAAATATTGACAGATATCTCCAGCAACTGTCTGTGCCTGTAGGGAACAGCATTGAATCTAAGAGCGTGATCACACTATCCTTTTGGCCGCGGCCAAAACCGGTTTTTCAGCTAAAGTCTAGTACCTTTAAGTAGTGTGAGCGCACCCGCTCCGCGCTCAACTGCGGCCAGCTGGCCCTCCACGGCCCTCTTGAAAGAGGTGGGCTTTAGCGGAGCCGTTTGCACATGTACGAGCACGAGCGTGCGCACGTGTACGAGCACGAGCCCTACGGCAGTAGCGTTATGTCAGCCTGTTCGGACATGTAAATAGAAGGACGGACCATGCGCGGACATTTAACAACAACAACAATGGTGGTGAAAGGTTCACGTTGGTGTGGTGCGGAGGTGGAGTGTTTACTGCAGATTTGGTCGGATGAAAATATTCAAAAACAGTCGACAAGACGCACAAAAACTCTGAGGTCTATGGAAAGATTTGTAAACAAAGCCACACACACGCGATCAATGCGTGTGACGTGTTACAGCGTGATGACATATGGACAGCAAGAAGCATTGGCCGAGGCCCAGGTAGTGTGAGTACAAACGGGGCTGGGGCGCGGGGGGGAGAGGGAGGGGGGACAAGTACCCTAAAGTCCGGGTCTCGGTCTGGGAGGACAGTGTGAGTCCGCCCTAAATTGATTTTCACCAGCTTGACTTCTGTCTTATGAGACTGAATTCAGCGGTAGCCTGTTCTCCTTTTAGTCAGTGTTAGATGTAAAGATTTAGCTCCTTTAACCTTTGGACCCTTGTGTCTAAGGAGGTTTTCACACTGTTAATCTGAGAGAGATTATTCTTTTGAGGTCAGTCGCTATGTTGGTCTGTCTCAGTTAAACGATTTCACACCAGCATCTGTGATGTGGCATGAATTAGAAACTCATCCGATGTACAGTACGCTGTGGGATTAAACTCTAGTAACCGCAGCCATATAAGTGGGACGTTTTTTTTAGTATTGTTTCTTTGGATCTTTGGTTGGTCTTGCTTTACTCAGAAGTAACCATGGACGTATGCTCCATCCAAAGTTCTCTACCATTTTAATGATGTGGCTCTGTATTAAGTTCAAAGATTACAGACTATCTGGGTCTTACATTTATCTGCGAGCAGTCTTCTCGCTCTAAAGGGGCACAGTTCTTTGAACATTTGTAACTTCTTGAAGTGACATTTGCCCCTGGAAAGCGTGAACATAGGGCTCACTCCCAGCATAATAAATGTAGTAAATGTATCCCAGCCGCTGTGTTCTAGACCTATAAGATTTTTTTAACTCCCCATATTTCTTAACCCCCCGCCCCCCCGCCATGGTGATGTAGCCCATTTTGTGTTCACAAGGATGATGCCAGCAAGTGAAATCAAACTCTTCTCATGGTCAGAAAGTCTCAATATGAATCTGAGAAGAGGAGAAAGAAAAGTTTATCCGTTTCTTCAAGCCATTTCTGAGTCACAATAGTTTACTTTTTAATTGCTTTTTTTGAGTCCGTCCCTATGCTGCTGCCTAAAGGGGTAGGGTTGCAATGTCAGACGAAGCCCTGATAATTGACAATTGCTTATTAAAGCATTAATGACACAGTCTCTGTGATTGCTCTCCTCTGGGTCAATTATCTGCACTTTGACAATACACTCTGCCTGGCTTGTTAATTTCAGGGAAGATGATTCTGCACTTGTGTTTTGCCTTAGAGGATCTTCATCAAAACTTACCCCAGAACCTTGCCTTTAATTCGAGTCAGCCAAATATTATGTATATGAAATCTGCTAGAGGCTCAGACACTACACAAGACATGATGTTAGTCTAATTCGATACAATTCACCATGCCTGAGAATACAGTAATTTTAATTTGCTTTATTAAAACCTCAACTATTGAACTCTGAGTGCTGATCTTTGACTGCTACTCTTTGCATCAGTCACCCTCCATAGAACTGTACTTTTCCAACATGGAAATGAAAACTTTTTTGATGTTGAAAATTGGTATGAGAAAAGCTGATCATTAATTTCCAAAGTACACCTGGTTCCTACAGGACATGTATAGTATTGAAAGCTAGGGCTGGGTACTGAATGTCCTGATCAGAGAATGAAGTCACTCTCCCTCAGTCAGTGCGTTTACATGCAGTTTGAAAACATGATTATATTCGTGTTAAGGCGGCATACTCCTGTTTCAAACACCATGTAAACACCATACCCCGGGTGAAATCCGAGTTCTCATAACCCGGTTAACAGACCGAGGTTACTCCTCCAGTACTACGATTATTCATGCATGTAAACAGCCTTCTCAGGGTACTATCCGGTTATAACGCCCTCTCCTCACTCCGCGGCAGTGGAAACATGGAAAATTACGTGAAAAAAAGAAAAACAATAGAGCATTACCTTTACTCATCAATTAACCTAACACGAGCATGTCTTTGGACTGTGGGATGAAACCGGAGTACCCGGAGAAAACCCACGCAGACACGGGGAGAACATGCAAACTCCGCACAGAAATGCTGAGGTCGGGATGCGAACCTGTAACCTTCTTGCTGTGAGGCGACAGTGCAGTGAGAAATGCAGTGCTGCACTGGCCTAAGACCAAACCTTTCAACCCAATTTTACATGGTTTCTAGTATTAAACGGGTCCTGCTATAAGGGTCATACTTTTTGATAGGCTATTCAGATCTATTACATTTGAGTTCAGTAAAGAAGAATATTTATCAAGTCTCAAGGAATAAGTTGTTGGACAATTTGACAGGGCATAATTTAAGTTCAGTGCAACATCCAGTACTAATGCAGGGAGGAGTTTGGCATTTATGTAGTGAGAGTAAAGATGTTAAGATCAAGGGGGTGGGCGGGAATGTAGCATGTCTGACTTAATGCTGCTCTCCTCACAGATCAACAATTAATGATGGCCCTTTAAACCGGAGAGTGACTAACCTTAATGCTCCCTAATGGCCTTCCTAACCTTACACAATTATCCAACTGCAATAGTTTGCCCGGCAACCGAGCTGGCATCACTGGTTGGTTAAATGAAAGCTTCACAGTCTTTAATATGTTATGTCATTTATTTGATACAAGATAACAGCAGACAAACATTATAGTGAAGAATTGGAGAATAAAAGTCAAAAGAAAAAAGGATTAAAACACAAATAAACATGGACTGTCTGAGGGAATGATGGAGAGGTACAAGGAACTTTTTTAGAGTTTTTGATTAAAGTGGCAGCTGGTGCTACCACCTGGTACAGTAACACAATGTTCTGATCCTCGGTTTACGTGAGTATGAGGTTCCATTCAATTTAAATTACAATTTAAAAGCATAGTGAAAATGTGCCCATATTCCATCCGGTACTACTCACCTGTAATCAACTTTTCTTGCTGTCACATTAAGCTATGATGGAAACAATAGAGATATCATTTTTCACCGACAGTACAAAGATATGATAAGGTGATACTGTGGGCAATTCACTCCAGGCTTTATTCCAAGTGAAGGGAGAAAAAGAGAGGAAAAACAGATCAATGTCTGGATTTCCGGACAGAGGGCAACAGTGCAACATAATTTGGGATGTCCACGCCCCAGGGGGCCTCTATATTTCTCTATGCAGCTCATCACATCGGAGTGCTGACTTTTCTTTTTTTTTTTTTTTTTTACAGTTTAGAGCCTCCCTAGGCATTTATCAGTTCCACTATCTCTTCATCGCTCTCTTCCCCTCTTTTTTTTCTCTCTGCCAGCATTGAATTGTCGAGTTGTGCTGTCTTAACCCGATCCACAGAGTGAGCATGAAGTCAGATGAGGGGGAAAGGGGATACAATAGAGGGAGCTTCTTAAAGGGGAAAATTGTAAAAGAAATAAGAATGAGGGAATGAGGGAGAGAGAGATACTAACAGACAGAAGAGAGAATGAGGAATTAGAGAGGGAGAGTAGAATTAGAGAGGGAGGGCTGGGACACAGTATTAGTACAATCATCACAGTAATCCCTTCTGTTCCAGCCTGAGCCAGGGTAGGTTTTCAAATCAATTTCATTTCCACTCATGACGCTACAGTGGGAGGGCTCAGTGGCTAACAGTTGGGTCATTATCGTCTTGTCCCCATTTTGGCTTAGGACGGACCAGAGGTGAGGGGGGAAAGCGTCAGGGACGTGGGTTTTGGTTGATATTTTGCCAATCCTGCAAAGTTTTGTGAAGGCTTTTGGAACGGCTCTGAGTCATCACAAGTTCCAGAGGCTTTCATCTTGGTCAGTGGGATCTGAATAATGGTCCTGCAGAGACAGTGTGAACTCTTTTGACATGATAGAGGAACAGAATTCTGACATTCTCATCTAAAGCACACAGTCCAATACACTTCAGTGGGCTGTGTGGGTCTCTTTCAAAGTCCCCCAACCAGATATGCTCTCAGCCTGTAGTTAAATGTGTGCAGCTACATTCTCAGAAAGCATACTGGTACACTTTGAACTCTTCATTATATGTTTTCAATGTGTTTTTGTGAATAACTCAACGAGGGAACTCAGATCTGAAATGTTTTTTGACACAACTGAATATTAAAGCAGTGCTTCTCCCTAAAAGCAATTCCACTCCATTTCCCCCTTTACCTAGGCTTTTGTTGGTCAGGCTCCAAGTGCATATTTAAACTACTCAGCAATTTCTCACAGCCTCTGGCTACCTTTAGAAGATGGCAGTAGACGTGGAGTTGAAGAGTATTCTTATTCCTTTCAGAAAACCTCAAAATATCAGAGGTTTAGGGAGCTGCAGGAGATGTATATAGAAATGGTAAAGAGCCTCAAGGGGTAAGTTTCAAGTAATTACTTTCCATACACAATGTGCCATACTGTGTGATACAGTATGAAGCAACACATTGTGTATGTCTTTCCCTCTGTACTTCTGAAGATTACATCTTCTGTTCTTTTAGAGGTTTGGCATCATTAATTGTATGCCATTATGATTTATTACAAAATCAGTGCGGCTGCTTAAAAGCACAAGAGCTTCACTTTGACTGCCATTAACAGGCTGTCCTCACAAAAATGGCTCCATAGGTCATCCGTATAAGAAGCTTATTACGACCCATATTTAAGTTTATTGTTAGGCAGTGACCTCATGTTGCCATAGTAATTATGATGGAAACAAAGGAGCAAGTCAGATGAAATAGTATAAACAGTGACAAAGTCGGTGGGAAGAAGGACAGGTCGAGTGATGGGTCATCTTTTCTCCAGGAGGAAGTTGTTCATGTCTGGTGTGAAATCAAAGGTCAACTTTGACTAGTTTTAATGTACGTAAAATACTTAACCTAACGTAGGTACAGTACGTAACTAAAGTTATGTAACAGTCATACTTATTTAAACCCCAACCATGGTCTTTTCTTAAACCTAACCAAGTCATTTTATTGTCTGAACCTCTCTTGCAAATTACCTATTCTGTCATTTAGGTATGAGGATGTGTTGACCCTTTACCAGTTTGCGGCAATGCAGCTGTTATACCGTTTAAAAGTTAAGAAAACAAAGCAGGAATTTAAAATCAATTAAAAACATTTCACAAGCACATCTGAGTCACCCATGACATGAAATGGGACAAATAATTGGAGTGAATAAACCCAGTTTGTTCTCAGTTCAGCTGTGACCGTGGAGGCAGGTTGAAATATTTAAATCTATCAGTCAGTCAGGATGAATTCAAATTAAATCTGAAGCATGTGGGGTTTAGCCGGGTTGACTCCCATCCCTGCAGCTGTAATTCCACATGGCTTTAGAGCAGATTAGAGGTTTGCAGTAAGTACAGCCCTGAATGAGCACAGTCATTGTTTAGCTCCCATCTCTTCCAAGATCAGCAAAAATCTGCTCACTGACCCACTGACACAATCTGTAAGAGACGGTGTCACATTATGGTACTGAGGTAGTGTGTCAACAGCATATCCATTGGGAAGGGCGGCATGTGTCAACACCCGAACTACAAAAAATTAGCAACACTTTGTCACAGTAAGTGATGTAGTAAATGTGAGAGCCACACTTAATGTAATACTTCCATGTGAGCAGTTCAGTAATATATATACTGAATCTTTTATACAGGTTGTGTTGTACACTACTACTAATGTTTGCCAGCTTCTTACTGAATATCAAAAGAATTCATCAGAATAATAGTTTGTTCAATTTAGTCAAGCACTAATAATGAGCACATATGCATGTTGTATGTTTTGTGCATTTAATGTATTTTTGAATTGTATTTATCAATAGAATTAATTACACATTTAGCATGACCTGAAAGGAGAGCAGCAAACTCTTGAACAAATGGTTGATCATGATATTTATACTACATCCTCAGCTGCATACTATTATTTTGCATTGGTATACATACCTGTGAAATGTTCAGTGCACCCCTGGGTAATCTCTTTGAATTTGTTTCAAATGTATGCTGTAAGTGGCCTCAATGGTAATGTTAATCTTAATGTAATCTGCGCCATACTGAGTTTTACTTTCCATTTCAAAAGAAAATAATATGAAAAGGCCACAGTGGTAAAGGTGAAGGAGATTAATTAAAGTGTATCTCTTGAGCATTTGGCATTTGAGGAAAAGGGGATGACTCCATGTCCTACTTGCCTTCTTTTCTCCTGTGATTTGTGTAGCAAAAATGTGTCAGAGGTCAAAAGGGTTAAAAAACAAGCTACATTCTTAACATTAATAGGCAAGAAAATAGAAATAAATCAGCATTGCTTGTCTCATTTACCATTAATTTCCCCATTAAATTAAATGTAATTGTCTAACCAACATAGTTTCCATTACTCAAATGTTACTTGAGTCTCTGCATTGTGTACGATTACCTCCAGTTATATTAGGTTCCCTAGTGAGTATTTAAGGCATTGATCAATTCATAAACCTCCTCTACCTTTGGAAACTATGGAAACAAAACAACCACTTTATTCTCAAGGTTTTATTTGTAGTCTTGCAGCACATCAGGGAAAGAAAGCAAATAAAACCTTGAGAATAAAGTGGTGGTTGTGTTTCCATACCATAGAAAGTTTTTTCCAAAGAATACAATATATTAAATTGTGCTTTTTCGCAAATGTGTTTTTATATGGAATATCGTATAAAGTCCCTGCTTTGTTGTATCAAAACTAGGAATGTCGCAATATCAATTTTGAATCGATAATCGATTGAAATGGGCTTTCAATCATCCAATTGAAATCTGGATTGGTGATATCCCCAATTTTAAAAAGTTATTTAAATTTGACCACATGGCGTTAATGTGGTACATAGACAAGGATATGATGGTTATATTACACTTAATACCATGCAGACAGTCAGAATTATTTGAAAATTTAATGACAGTTTTCAGGGCATAAAGACTTGATAGTCCAACAATGGCATGGCTGTGCTGAAAAACAATGTTAACATTTAATCAAATTGTGGATTTGGTGAATTTTCACCCCTGGTCAATACAACTCAGCTGTTGTATTCATACAGTATTTGAAGACACTAGAGCATAGGGTTATTTTACACAACACTAGGATGCCCTGACAGTGAGGGTGGAAATCTGTGACTTGGTCTGAACCAATAGGCTAATAGCAGTATGAAGGGTTGAATTTATTTAGTGTTAAGACTGGGTTTCTAAATCAGGGACCAAGTGGGAATGAAACATGGCCCTGGACTTTAGCTGCTCTTTGTCTTCACAAGGATAGCTGCAGGGAGTATATATATTGGCACAATTGCACTGGCAGCAAGGTACTGAGACTTCAGACTCACTAGGCTAGGCTGTGGGAATTTACTGGCTTTGGCACCAAATTAATAATTAGTTATTTTAAAACATCTGGCTGCATCATTTTCAAGGGACTAGAAATCCTTGTCTCCTATTACCTTTTTAAAGTCATATTGTCAGGCCTGGCGAAATGAGGACTCAGATGCAGTCAGAGAACGAGTATGACAGGCTTTTATTCTGAAACACTTGTATCTCCTTCAGAAGAAGTGACAACCAATTGGCTTTAAACTCTACCTCGTCAACAGACAGAGGATAGACAAGAAAACAATAAACAGGGCTAGAAACTGAAATTCGCTCCCGAAGGAGGGGAAACCAGAAACAAACACAACACTGGTCTAATAATGAAAAAACTAAGAAACGTTACACCAACAGAAAATCGCTCTCGAGGAGGAAAAGGACAAAAGGCTATAAAATTATCTACTCTACACTGTGCTGAGAATAATTACAAAATCAAAGCGCTCCACAAGGAGGGAGGAACAAAACAAAAAGGCTATGGCTATCTAGAAAACAAAAAGGGTTCACAACTGACCAAAAACTTTATCAAAATCAAAATCACTCTTCGTCCGAGGTATACAAGTAAACAGAAAAACAAGCAAGGCAATACTTATCAATTACAAGGCAACTCTGTGGCAAGGCTGTGAAATGCTGGAGCTTCATGACAAGACGAAATACTCTGGCGACGAGACAGAGGAAGACAAAGACAATATATACACCAGGGAAGGGAGCACAGGTGGAAACAGTCAGGGATTAGGGGAGACACCAGACCGGTGACACAAGAGGAAAGGCAAGTGACCTGAAACGAGAGGAGAGTTACTTTTTCAAAATAAAAACATGAAATTCACAAGACAAAAAACCCAAGACAGGACATTCCTCACCACGGTGTGACACATATAGCTGTTCATTACAGACACCTGCCTGTATTGACAGACTAAAGGCCCTCTGTAAGTGTCATTTTGGGGTATAGCAGGATAATCTTGGTTATGTAGTCACTCATGAAACCCCATTTTCCCATTGGTGCAGTATCCTGTTTATGACTGAAATCCTGCTAAGTTGGTGTAACCATGTATTTTCATTTTAAGTAATTCAGTAATCTATATCTTCTCATCACACAAACAAATCATATTCTTTTTCTTATTGTTCTTTAGAATATTGGTGACTCAACATGACTTGGCTCTGAAGGACATTCCTGCATATAATTCAAACACCCATTTTGAGCTGTTCGATCCATTTTATGTGCAAAATAAGTATTCTTATGCTGGAAAAGTTCATTAAAGTTGTGTTAAGTTCTCAATTTGCTTAATTACTATAGCCCCTAAAATGCAGGAGTTTGCAGAAATTAGCATTTTATTGCTTTGTCTCACACTGCTGGAGGAGGCAGCACAAAGTGTCATGCCTGGAGTAAACATTGTACCCAAAGACGGGGAACAGGTGGCCAAGTACAAATACAGAGTCCCTTGGAGAGATGGCAATTACAGCCTTCTTTGTGTCTTCAAACAGAAAGGAAACAAAAGAAGGAAACTGCTCAGCCTATCTAACCATGGCTTGGTTTGGAGTCTTATAAGACATTGCTCAAAAATGTCTGTATTATTAGTTGAGGGGATTTTCATTTAAATTTTTCATCCCTTATAACACTTGTTGGGCGATACATTTAAATGTGAAGATATTATGTTTACATTTGTATTTGTATGTATCAATATGGTTTCTCTATACACCAGCAGTATGTCTGGTGTGTCCATTTGCTCTTGTTTACTTTATGTGTGTTTCCCACACTTATGTGAAAAGCCTACTGTACCAGGGTTAAAAGGATTAGAAACTGTTATGATTATCCAATCAGCCACGGCAGAATACACTAAAAAGGGTTGGCAGAGACTCCATTCATGGCACCACAGACCACCATACTGTATATCTACCATATTGTATTATCAAAGAATATAGAATGCATAGTGTGTGTTTGTGTGTTTGTGTGTGTGTGTGTGTGTGTGTGTGTGTGTGTGTGTGTGTGTGTGTGTGTGTGTGTGTGTGTGTGTGTGTGTGTGTGTGTGTGTGTGTGTGTGTGTGTGTGTGTGTGTGTGTGTGTGAGTGAGTGAGTGAGTGAGTGAGTGAGTGAGTGAGTGAGTGAGTGAGTGAGTGAGTGAGTGAGTGAGTGAGTGAGTGAGTGAGTGAGTGAGTGAGTGAGTGAGTGAGTGAGTGAGTGAGTGAGTGAGTGAGTGAGTGAGTGAGTGAGTGAGTGAGTGAGAGAGAGAAAGAGAGAGTGAGAGAGAGAAAGAGAGAGAGAGAGAGAGAGAGAGAGAGAGAGAGAGAGAGATGCATCTATCATGCCTCAGAGAACTCTGTCTGACTCACTTTTAGAGCATTGACTTTATTTGTTATCCTGCATCTTCAAATTGCAATTAGAATTGGACTGATTGTGCAATCCTCACCCTAACCTCATTAAGCACTGGAACACTCTTGCTCACTCGTCCATACCACATTTGAAGATGTCCTTGATCCTTTAAAAAATGTCTGTAACATCTCTTTGGAGAACCGAGTTTCAGGGAGAACTGAGGCCTACATTCTCTAACGACTTCTGCCACAGTGACACCATAGGAAAAGTATGCTATTCACCGACTGTACAAAGAGATTGGAAAGTGTTCCTAACAGTGCCTGTCATACACTTGCATAATACAATGGTACAGCATGCAGAATTATTATTTTGCCAGAATTAGACGAGGACATTCAGAGCATCAACATCCCCTGAATTATCGATGGATCTTCTGTTTGGTGCAGCTTGAATACAGTACTGGAAGGGACAAAACAAGTTCCCCAACAGGAAAATTAGTTATTTTATACTATTTTAGCATGGCATGCAACATAGTAGTTATGCTTGTGACCTTCTATGGTGACCAAATGTGTTGATGTTCATGCAAGAACACCTGTCTTCTTGACAAAAATGCATAAGGCCCTTAGTACCCTTCATGGTACTAAGTTAAACTGGACATGCTTACATAGCTCTTTGTTGTCATGCCTTCTGGTCATTTTGTCCGAGTGTCACACACCTGGAAATAGATTGTGCACAAACAATCATCACAACAGAATAGACTACCCAAAGAAATTCCACATATCAATGTCTCAATGTGTTTGGTCAGTAGTTTCAGTAAAATGTCTACTTGTTATGGTCAATGGTTCTATTTCCCTAAAATTGATTCCATATAATGTGGCATTACCGCTCAGTGAAGTGTATGTTTTTGGCCGCAAACTGAGCTGCCTCTCTAGAAGTGTTTCACAAGGCCATACTAGGGATACATGCACCAGTTGTGTTTTATATTCTCTTTCTTTTTAGTGCTTTCCCCCAGGTAGTCTCTCTTTGCTCTTTGTCCTCACTTAAAGAAGCAGTTATGGTCTGTTGCATCATATCTGTGCCATTTTTTGACACATACTGAAAATAGTCAATTTGATGAAAGGGTTAGCAGACTGGGGCTTTTCAGGAATTATGTCACACAGCAGTATTACAAAGACATACTTTGATAAAAAGTTGAGCATGATGCTCAGACATTCCTACAACTTCTACTACAACAACCTGAGATACATTCTGACATGCATATATCATAAACTACCTCTGATAAAAAGTTAAGAGCTTTTTTTGTATGCTGAGATACTGAAGAAACCCCTCCAGAAAAGAATTGAGAATTCACTCTCATATGGTAGACCCACATCCGCATCCATTCTCTGCTGCCTTCAATGCAGGTTTAAGATCTTATATCCTAGGATTTTAACCCTGTGTATATGGCAAAGCAAAGAACATAGTTAGACAATGTTGGCGATGATGATGATCATGACAACAGGAGACAGCCATGCAAAAAATAATGATCGTATGGATGAGTAAGAGGACCGGTGGTAGTGCTAACACACTGCCATCCTAGAAGATGGTCACATTTTAATTTTCATAGTGAGCTTTTCCTATTATCATTAGCAGTGGGATGCTGTCATCAATGTCATTTTTGATTGAGTCTGCTGTATTTACATTATTTTTTTGTGTTTTTGCATTTTTTACATTTTTGCCATAATTCATGTCATTACAGTTTACCAATAAACCTATCTCAGCAGTAGAGGAGAAAGGGAGGCAGAAACAAATTATAGCTTAGGGGTATCACCCAAAACATTGATATTAACTAAAGCAAATGGCACATTTATTAACAATTAATTTACACGTGAGTAATTTTGGAGCACATATGGGAGGAAAATGCACATACAGTAGAGAGTGGGTGTTGTATTGAGTTTTGCAGCCAAGGCTGATGTTTTTTTTTCATGTTATTTGATTGATTTTATATTTTTCGTCAGTGCATTTAGATTAACAGTATGCAGTTGCTCTCTGCCTTGTCCAGCTCTACCATTGGGTCAATGCCTATTACAGGAGTAACATGGAGTGTAATTACCTTGGCTGTAGGCTCTCAAGTTTCACATCCAGACCTGATGTAGAGCTACAATGGCCTTGTCCCTACAGCTTCTGATCTGTAAGAACAATACGTTCGTTCACAAATGTCTCTGATCAGCCTAATTTTCACTATTTCCAAGAATATGTCAGTCACTGTGGCAACACTAGCCATTTTTTCCATTCACCTATTTTTATGCACATTTTGAAGTATTGCATTTAAAAAGCTGTATGGAAACAACAAAGTTTGATAAAACCTCCTAAGTTGCAAATATAGATTATATTGCTAGCTCCAGGTTGCTCTTGCCTTTGTCTAAAAAAAGAGTTGATGCGCTAAATGGAATATGTCAAGTGCCAACGAGCGCCGTTACAGTGGCAGTCGTTGGTGGGAAGTTGCTTTCGACTTCATTAGTGCTGTATTGAGTCTTAATGAGAGTTGTTGGAGTCACAGGAGGCCATTTGTGAACAGTTGTCCTTTGAGGTTAGATTGTTGAATCTCCTGGGAAGGGATGAAAGGGCTGCATTGTAAATTAGTGTCTCAGACCTCCTTCTCTGTTCAGCGATGGTTTCTCTTCTTTTACATAGTTGGATTATTTTAGTCCTCTTTCAAACCAGGATTTGGACATTGTTGTCATCAAAGGAGTGGGCTTTCTCCTTGAGATGTAAGTAGGCAGCAGAGTCCAGGCCTGAGGAGTTAGCTCTCCTGTGTTGGGCCATATGTTTATGCAGTGGTTGTTTTGTTTCTCCAATGTAGAGATCTTTGCATTCCTCGTTGCATTGGACAGTATAAACTTTTGTGGGTGTGTGGTGTTCTATCCTTGGGATGAACTAGTCTCTGTTTAAGTGTGTTACTGGAATTGAAATACACAGGGATGCAGTGTTTGTTGAAGATCCTCCTGAGTTTCTCTGATACCCCAGCCACATACGGGATGACTATGTTGTTTCTCTTGTTTTCTTTTTCTTTCTCAACCACTTTGGTTTTCTTTCTGGAAGCAGCTGCCTTTTTCACAAAGGTCCAGCTGGGGTAACCACAAGTTGTGAGGGCGCCTCTCAGGTGCTTGCGTTCTTCCCCTTGGGCCTGTGAGCTGGTGGATAGGTTATCAGCTCTGTGTTGCAGTGTTCTGATAACTCCAAGCTTGTGTTCCAGGGGGTGGTGAGAGTCAAACAGTAGATATTGATATGTGTGAGTGTGTTTTCTGTATACCCCAATGTGGAAGCTCCTGTCATTGCTTTGAGGATGATGATGACCTGGACAAATGAGAACATTCACAGGCCCTGAAAATATTTTGTATATTTACAATTGCTGTTCCCTCGTCTCAAACTCAGTGGGTGTTTTGAATCTGTGTTTGAATAGATAGCTTGAAAAAAAAGGTCTGTATTTAACACAAACTTAGATTTATATTTCTGAACAACTTTTTAAATGAGTTTTAAAGCCTCAATGGATACAAAAATAATTACCCTGCAGCACTCTATACGTTCTGACGTAACCAACATTTATCCCACATGACTGATCAGCTCTTTCCCCTTTCGGCGTCTCCCAGGATATTTCTTTGTCTTTGAACAGCATGAATAATGAACAATACTATGTGACATGAAATAACAATTAAACCTAACCCAAATGAACCAAACTCCTGACGATCTCTCTACTTTTTTCTTATAGTTGGGTTAGATGGCTGATGTAACTTGTTTTGTTTCCGGCTCACAAGCTCTTCTTCTACTTTGTTTACTGGTGGATTACAGCCATGTGTAGCCTATAGGCACAACTTGTGAAGAACATATGACAGTTTATTTCCTGCAAACCAGTTGATGGAAACAGGTATAATCATGTTTTTGTGACATTTCAAAAGTTCAATTAAAATTGAACAAACCATTGGATGGAAAACACAGCTACTGGTTGGTTCAAAACAGTTTCAGGTTTTGTGGAAAATATTTGATTATGAACCAAAGGATCTGTGATCCCCACCTTTTGTGATTCCTTTTAGCAATGTCACAACTTGCTGTTGTATTAATTAGCTCAGTCGTTCCATGGAAGAAGTTGAATGCTCCATGCTGTGCCTCCACAATACAAGTCACAGACTAAAATATCACAGCAGGCAGTGTTATAATTTAGTGAGATATACCACTACCCAATAATTTATTTTTCTTTCAAATGTTAGAGCAAACTCCTCCATCCTAAGGAAGTTCGTTGATCCCATGAGTCCAAAGCAGTTTGACATGGTGCAAGATCTACAGTTCCATCCTGCCTTATTTATCTCTGATTCAGAGCTGGTTATACCAGCATATGAAGCACATTGAGGGAGTGATAAATGTTTGTGTTTGTATGCTGCAAGGAGAAACAGAGGGAGAGATCTTAGGATACAAGAAATAAGACACACTATCACAGCCTAGACAAAAGAGGCAGAACCTGAGGGGCAAGTTTCCGACTGCATGCCTGCTGCTTCTGACGGTACCAGCACTAAGAGGTGTATTGTATATATACATATATATATATATATTGTATATGAAAACTGCATTTTCCAAGCTGATGATAGTGTGACTTAGTTCCAGTCTGTGCGTCTGTGCGCTAGGCCTGAATGCTACTCTATGCTCAAAGGTTTTTTGTTACTATTCATATGTGTGGGTGCACTGATGTTATAGTGATATAACATCCAAGGCTTGAGCATGTATGTCACTAAACCGTTAAGCACAAAGGAATATCCCCTTAGCTACAGGGTAGATCTAAAAGGTGCGGAGAGGAGACAATCCCTTGATGGTCCCCTTGATGCCAAAATCTGCCAGATGACTGGGTTTGGTTGCTTTATGGAGAGTTTGAGACCCCAATTGCCCGCTGAATGCACAGCTTTTTTTTTTAAAAAAACAACATAATGTATACACTTAACCTTTGTTGAACCTCATTACAGGAAACAAAGAGACATGAATCTAGTTTGTCTATGACACACAAGCTGGCACTTGAAAGGAAATCAGCGTCATATGATTTGGCAAAGAGAGAGTGATGAGAGGCAAAGTGATGAGAGGCAGAGTAAGGAGAGGTGTAGGGTGGGAAGAGAGATCTTGAGAAGAAAGAGATTGATCACTGAGTGGGTGGAAATGTCAGTGTGCTCCAGGCTATGCATTTTCCAAGTGTGGAAGCTGCCATTTGTGCTTTTCCACACTTCTGTCTCATGCTAAGACTTCACCTCACAAGCACCTCCAGTGTCTCTGTCCAAGCCAGTCGCCAGAATAAAATGCTCGCATTGTATGATTCTGAAAACCACAGATCCATTAAATTCCTACTTTTCTGTCCCGCTGAAACCAGGTCTCATCCACTACTCATCACATACATACACTTTTTGAGTATTAAAGTTGCAATATTAAACATATGGTTTTTACTGGAGTCAATTGAAATCTCCGCACAAACAGATACACATACAGACATAAAAGGCTGCAATAAACTTTTAACATCAACGTGT
Source organism: Echiichthys vipera (assembly GCF_963691815.1). Taxonomy (NCBI): domain Eukaryota; kingdom Metazoa; phylum Chordata; class Actinopteri; order Perciformes; family Trachinidae; genus Echiichthys; species Echiichthys vipera. The sequence continues at coordinate 7,353,133 of NC_139830.1, read as the reverse complement.
CTGTGGTTTCCAGAAAGCCACAGACACGTTGGTATCAGGCTGCTCTGTCTCTTTCTCTTTGTCCATTTTTTGTTTTACCACTAACATACAGTATATAGACCTGAGAACATATTGTACTTTTCCTCGTTTCATTTATAATAAACATGTTTCGAGGCTAATGCACATCAGAAAATGTGTGTTTTCTCTCTGGTAAGGTAGTTTCTGTAATGCTTTTGCACATCCCTTCCCTTCTTTTCATCCCCAACATCATCCTCTCTGCATTACATTTTATTACCTCTCCTCTCCTCCTCTTGTATCTCTGCTCCTCTCTAATTTTCTCCTCTTTGCTTGCTCCAGAGGAAGCCAGTGCTTCTTCTTAATTGACTGTTTTTTGTCAAAAGCCCCTATTTGCTGTTCAAGGACAGGTCTGGGGGAAGAAATGTGTGTGCAAATAACTTAGTGTGTTTATTCTTGTATTCCGATGTGTGTGTGTGGTTATTTTTGTGTGCGCTCACCGCATATTACTGTGCTTTACCCCATCATCTAAGCATCCACCAAGCATGTTAGCTCGCCCACCCAGGAAAGCCAGGATTTACAGAGGGCCATAATTATAATCAATCATATGGCAAAGCCACTTCTAAGACATGCAGGAGTTTCAGCTTTCAGTGCCCCACTGCTGAACAGCATGTGAGCCCGCCAATTAAGACTCCTGAGCTCAGTACTGCAGTCTAAGCCACATTTTTGAGGATGGGATCATCTTGGTTTCAGCCAACAATCACCAATATAAACATACACAGAATGCAGCAAACACAGCGGGAATCATGGTTTTTGCTGTCTCTGCTTAGGCTTATTTGTTGATGGGAGATTCATGGCATGTACACCTGCTTGTTTTGCTTGCAAACACCTGAATTCTTCATGGCCTCACATAGAAAAAGCTTTGACCATGTGTGTCATGTATCACTAAATCTGAATGCACATGCCGTACATCATTACACATCTAACTGACACTATGCAGTTTTGTTTGGTATTTAAGAAGTTATGATAATAATAATAAAACCCTCAAGAACTTTTTCCTGATAAGTTATTTGCCAACAAGATGCCTGCATTTGTGTTACATAAAACAAAGCTATTATGTAAGTGTTTCATGCATCATATCATATTTTGGTCCTTTAAAAAGAACTCAATAAGAAGGCAAAAGAAGGAATATTGCTCTTCTCCACTTCGATTACGGAGCTGGCAGGTTGCAGACAAAACCTACTTATGCATTTTCTACTGTGGGATCATCACATGCCTGCAGGCCAAGCTTAGTGCCAGATGCACTGGCCTCTGTGACAGTCTCCCTAATCTGATTAATATCTATCCACAAACCACATCATATGTAATGTGTTTGTGCAGCAATATTTCTTGCTAGTATGTGTGTGTTCAGTGTGTGACCCTTATTGATTGGATGGAGAGATTTGTGAAGCAGGATTTCTAGCATTTAATTATGGATATATATGCATGCAGGTTTTCGGCTATATTAGTGTATGTGTGTATGCATTTGTTATTCAAATGCCTACTTAGAAAATATAGAATATCAGTTGTGGCTATACCACTGCTGTCCTAGCATGTTTTTTTCAATAACCGAGTCACTTCAACAAAAAGCCTTATTTTGTGAATAAAAGCAGTGAGCAAAATTAGCCACAGCGAATATTCTAAACTAACTTCTAAAATTCTAAACAATAAAAAATAACAGTATTTCAGAATAAATCAAGTAATAGTACTTTGTTCTTTTGATCTCCAGTGTATGTCGTAGAGTAATTTAAGCTGCAACATCATCATTCCAAATAATGATTGATAATTTGGGGGGGCCAAAACAAACAGTAGCCTAGGGGCCCATGACCACCTTAATCCGCCACTGGGGGTAGGTCTATTTGGTGTGGTAACCTAACAGGGGCTTGTGTGTGTGTGTGTGTGTGTGTGTGTGTGTGTGTGTGTGTGTGTGTGTGTGTTTGTGTGTGTGTACGTGTGTGTGTGTGTGTGTGTGCGTGTGCGTGTGTGTGTGCATGTGTGCGTGTGTGTGTGCAAGGTGTGTTTGTGAGTGGTGCTGTGCATGTATATGTGTTCACACGTCTCCCCTGTGATGTGCATTGGAGAGGAGAAAAAGGGCAAGGCATTGGCTTGCTCCTGCATGCTGCCTGGGTTTGTTTATTTAACTTGATACATGGCATCCTTTAAACACTGACAATAAAATAAAATAAAATAATGTTCACTTGTCACGGGCGGCACGGTGGTGTGGTAGTTTTTCACTGTCGCCTCACAGCAAGAAGATTCTGTGTGGAGTTTGCATGTTCTCCCCGTGTCTGCATGGGTTCTCCCCGGGATTTCCGGCTACCTCCCACAGTCCAAAAACAAGTATGTGTTAAGTTAATTGATGACTCTAAATTGCCCGTAGGTGTGAATGTGAGTGTGAATGGTTGTCTCTCTCTGTTTGTCTCTATGTGACACCCCCTCCCCCCACGGTGGGACCCCGATAGAGAGAAGCGGTTGAAGATGGATGGATGGATGGATGGATGGTTTACTTGCCACATACAGAATCATATAGAGTAATGTATACCTATAATAGAATACAATGGAATAAAATAAAATATCTTACAATATAAACTATAAAACAAATTAACAGTGCATTTCGGAGTCAAAAGATTTAAAGAAAGTGTTTTTACTTTAATTCTTGGAATACTTCTTCTCATCCTCTCTATTTGGCCTTGAGGCAGCAGTAACACCTCATGACCGCAGCAGAGAGAAGAGCCTGCTGTTGGGGTAAAGGAGGGAAATCTATGACCCTCTCCTGCACATCCGGGTGTTAATGTCTTATAGTGCTGAGTGTTGACATCGGATGGTGCGTTCAGCTGAACCCTCTTCAGGGCCAGGTAGTTCCCCTTAGTGCTGTTCCCAAACCACAAATACATAGTGTTTGTTGGATGTGATAAAAATGGAGTTTCTATGATCAGCGTTTGGGTATAGTTTGTGTGAAAGTGTGTGCATCACTGTCTATGGATTCACCTCTGTATAAATGTATAATCTTTGGTCCAAAGATTGTCTTCCCACTCCCTCTGATTGGATTGGTATTTTATTAAAAAGAAAAAGAAAAAAGAAATGACCTGCACATCACAATAAAATGCTGATTTGGGGCCAAAATCGTCTTTGGTCTAATTGGTTCCAATAGGAGAGCAGTTCTTCATCTTTATCCTGCCCTGGGAGATAATTTTTAGACAATCTCATTATACTGGCTCATATTTCTAAGCACGCCTAGGTTCGGGTACAAATTGTCCTTTCATCTATTGCTGTGCTGCTCAGCTAGCTCTTGCCACCATAAGGGGAGTGGGAAGTTCACCAATTCATCAAAGTTTTTTTTATCAATCCTCCAGATATCACTTCTTAATGGAGTGCTGCCGCCTGAGTGAACTAAGGTCAACTCAGGATAAAGCAGAAACAAACTGACTGGACAATCTACCCTGCAACCATGGGGGAATGGAGTGTTAAGGAAATGAAACTCCTTGTCGCTATTGTGCCAAAAAAAAAAAAACTTAGCTGAACTTTGTGAGACTGCCCTGCACTGCTCTGAGTGCTGTAGTAGCTCATGTTTTAACTGCATGGCCTGCCAAGGTTTATTCATTTTTTTAGCCACAACTTAAACCCGGTTCCCCGGTCCTCAACATCATATTTCTCATTTCTTTAACATCTTGTTGCCAACAGAAATCAACATCCAGTTGGCCCGCAACTTCAAATAAACTAATGGTGTTTTTTGATCTGTAAACATCGTGTACTTGCCATCTGGCAAAACCCCACTTGGCCATGCTGAAGTTTACTCAGTGACAGTTGTAACTGTTGAGTGAGATGCTGTTAAATCTGACTACTGGATCTTTTTCTGGCTTCAGCACACCTTTTCATGAGAGCAGGTTAATTATTTTCAAAAAACTGGATATAGAATTGACAAAGCAAAATGTCACCATCCTGTGTGCTACCAGTTAGTTTTGTCTGCGATGGAGGCTTTGACCCACTGCTGCAGCCATCAAATGCATGTGCATAGCAATAACATTTGCGCTTCTTCATTCTGTTGAATATTGCATGCATTATTTATATGGATATCCTGAATATAAAGGTCCCCATCGTTTCAGTACAGATGGCATTTGACCCCTACATCCTGAGCATCCGGTGGCAGACCTACTGCTATTTTTTATTCAGCAGGTTTAATGCAGTACTATTGTACTCACCACACACACACACACACACACACACAAGCACCACCACAACCCGGGTCCTAGATTACAGTGACCTACATATGGTGGATATTATTGAACTAGGTTACTGCTAATCAACGGCATGCCCATAAGCATAAGCATTGTAAGTGTGTGTGTGTGTGTGTCTGTGTGTGTGTGTGTGTGTGTGTGTGTACAAGATTGATCGGGTTCATATTGGCTGGTTAGCTTGTGGGTGTGTTTTTGTATTCCTGTTAAATGACCAGTACAGTGTCATTGTACTGCACTATAAAACTAGCTGTGACCAACAAATGAGATTTGCAAAGAAAAACGAAATGACTGACACAAGCTTTCTGGAAATGCCTTCCCCTTAAGATTAAAATATTAACTTCTTTAGTGTTGGCTTCTCCAGACATCCTGTGTTAATCTGGATCCCTGCCAATGTTGTGAGCACTCCCACAATCAGCCACTTATACATTGACCTACACATACATATGCAGTATAGCTGCATACATATATACTGTATATAGTATATTGTATGGCACAAGGTAAGCACCAGTGGCAATGTAGAAGTAGACTACAGGGTGTCTGGTGCTGCAGCGACTGAAAAATCATTACAGCTGGCCTAGATATTCAAAAATACACCCTTTTCCTTCGGTGTCATGTACACACTTAAGCTCTACTTGTATCCACATACAAATACATATAGCTGATCATGTTTAGTTCAATGTCTGAACAGAAGTCACCTAGCTCCTTCATAGCCACACACATAAGAACACTACACTAGGGCTGTAACTATGAATTTTAAAAGAATATTGATGGGTACTGTTAATTGTTCAGTTAGTTATTGCTATTTATGCTATTTATTTAGATTTAGTATTGCCATTTTTTTGTATTTTTACCTTCTTTGTATTATGGTGCAATATACTCTCGATGTGCTTACATAAATGTAACCATATGTTGTCTCTAACAATAATTTGCATTGTCGAAATGCCAGAAAATGGTGAAAAATGTTGATGGCCCCAAAGTCCAGGATGGCAACCTCAAATGTCTTATTGTGTCCAAATCTCAAATATATCCATGTACCTCTATGTTTACTGTCATAGAGGAAGAAAGAAACAAGCAAATATTCACATTTAAGAATCTGTAAGGTTTTCCAAAAACATTGCTTAAACCATTAAATCGATTATCAAAATAGTGTCCGATTAATTAAATAGTTGGCGACTAGTAGATTAATCGTTGCAGCTCTACACTACACCCCATATGTACATTCTCTTCATCTGTCATATAGAACAATACAATAACTTGCATTTCCTCCAACTCCGAGCATTAATGAAAGGGTAATGGTCTGCTGCTGCTTGAGGAGTGGATTGCAGAGCCTCTTCACACTCTCAATCTTGTTTCCCAATTGCGTTGACATTGTGGTTGTATGACAGAGTGGTTGTCAGCATGCCTGTATGATAAATTGAATTGCATAGGAAAATATTGTGCTTTGGAGAGGCAGACTGTGCTGCGTGCAGATGCAGTAATAAAGAGAGAATGCATAGTGGAATAGTGTGCTGTCAGATATTGCTACAGTAGTGATTACAGTCAGCATTACTGGGCTTCTAACTGTGAGAGGGTTCATTCCTCAGCCATTACACAGTTAGATACTATCTTTCTCTCGACTCATCCATGCTTCCATCTCCTTGCTGAGGGTTTCCTCTTTACTTTTGCTCGGATTTTTCAGTTACTATTAAAGAACTAGACTCAAATTACAGAGAAATCATGGTTTAATCAATTAGAATTTTTGGAGGAAGATTGATCATTTATGTTAATCAATTAATTGCAAAATAGGGTTTCAAAAATTCAAAAATTCAGTATCGTGAATTGCATTGAATCATCATTTCA